>NC_080109.1:23772500-24083000 GCF_950005125.1 Chionomys nivalis | reverse complement strand
CTAAGTTACTCTTTTTACCACTTTCTTGACTTGTCTGTATTTAAAATTTTCCACAATAAAAGTTTTTTTCAAATCATTTTTTTCATGTCTGGTTTAGAAATCTTTATTCTATTGGACAGAAACTTAAAAAAGAAAGAAAGAAAGTGGGTTGCCTAGCTCAGTATTTTACTTCTGGCAGGGTAACTGTCCCAGTTAGGCCTGAAGCATTCATAGCCCAGCCTAGGGAAATGCCCGGCTGGTCCCATCTGATGGATCAGCCTCTGGGGGTCTATTGTGGATGGCCACAGGCATGGCGGCGGGATGCAAGGGCTGACCCAACAAGCACTTCAAACTCTGGACTTTGTGACCCTTCATTGGCTCAAGTTCTCTCTGTCCCATTTGTAAACAGGGACTTGCTGAGGATTAGAAATATCATAGGATGTATCTAAGGCATCCCTGAGCCTAACAATAGCAGCCATTGTTGATAAAAAGCCATCCTGGGAAACGGTCTTCCTTTTTCTCCTTGTTATGGAAATTTCTCCTGGAAGATAGTTCTAGGCTTCATTCATAGAATCCTCATCACTCTGAACTTCTACACTTTTGAAACTCTTTTATACAAATTTGTCAGTCTTTCTTTAGAATTCAGGTTAAGATTTTGAAAGAAATGTTTACTTTAAACATAAGAATTTGGGAGGGAGCTTAAATTGCCTCTAACAAACTTTTGTGATTGGATGGGGTTCTTCCATTTTTCTTCCTTTGTAGTTTGTGGCCTTGAAGTCACATCGTTGGTCAAATATAAATCACCCAAGGACACCGGCCCTTTGCTTGAGGTTCTATCTTCTAAGATGGGAAATTCAGGCCTCTTTTCAAACTTGAGCTGAATAACAACAATATCACTACACATTAGTATTTTCCAGTGATATTTCTATTCATTTGTTTGCTTCCAAAAGTAACACAATATGAAATCTATCCAGTTCTTTTAGACAGTGTTTTAGTTTCATTTCTGTTGCTGTGACAACATACCTCGTCTAAAATCAAAGGGGCAGGAACTGAAAGCAGCTAGTCACATCACATGCATAGTCGAGAGAGAGCTGAGAAAAATGAGTGTATACATGAATGATTGCTGCTCTCAGTTCAAGTTCTCCATTCTTACACAGTTCAGGGATGATATTCGAACGTAGGGAGTGGTGCTGCCTATGGAGGGCCATGCCTTCCCATGTCAGTTAACTGAATTAAGACATCCAAGATACACGCCCACAGGTCAACTCAATGTATATGAAACTCCCTACCCCCCCACAAACACACACCCATAGGTCAACCCAAGTAGATGTCACCCCTCCATGTGCCCACAGGTCAACCCAATATAGACGACACCCCATGCCTCTACATACACGCTTACAGGTCAGCCTAATGTAGACAATGCCTGCTACCCCCGACATGCCCACAGGTCAAACCAATGTGGACAACCTAATGACACTCCCCCACACACACATGTGCACATAGCTCAACCCAGTGTAGATGACACCCCATGCCCCCATATACACACCTACAGGACTACTCAATGTGGACAACATCCCCACACGCACACATGCCCACAGGTCCACCCAATGTAGTCTCTCCTTGAGACTTCCCAAGTGACTGTAGGTTGTATCAAGTTGACAATAATGCTAACCATCAAAGATAATATTTCATTTTGTAGGCCACCCCAAGTATTTTTTCAGTTAATATTGAAGATTTCACCTTGTTCCATTCATTCTAACCATATCTTCATGACCTAGAAAGGTGAAAAAGAATGTCCCTTGGAGACGAAGAAGGCCAAAGAAAACACAAGACTCTATTTCCAAACACAAGATCATACTTCCACCCAGGATGCTATCCATTTATTACATCCAGACTTTTCTGTGGCTGATTACAAATCTATCCACTGGTTTTGAAGTTAATTTCTCAGCTGACAACTGCCGCTCGTACCCCTCCTCATGAGAGTTTCCCAGGGGACCCTGATCAATACTGACTAAGCCAGTTTAGACCTTGCCCAGCATTCCAGTTGCCTCCCAAAAGCAACTGCTTTTGCCTCATTTACATTCATAACACTTGGAGGAAATCAAAAGTAACAACTTCTTGGGAGAAGGCTAGGGTGTAGACAGAAGTTTCTGTCCCACCTGGTCCTACAGCCATTCAATCCCAAATAAACACACAGAGGCTTATATTAACTAAAAACTGTTTGGCCTGTTAGCTCAGGCTTATTATTAATGAGCTCTTACAACTTAAATTAACCCATAATTCTTATCTATGTTTAGCCTTTTGTAGCTGGTGTCTTTTAAGATTTTAAAATTATATTCTCGCCATAGTGTATATAAATTCCTTCTCATTGTTGAATATAATTTTATTTTATGGACATAACACCTTTATCTGTGTAGTAGTTGACAACCACTTAATTGCTTTTATTCTTTGTTTATTATTAAAAAGCTGCTATGACATATGAATAAGTTTGTGTGTGTACATGTTTTATTTCTCTTGAGTATATCTCTAAGGTTTGGATATCTAGATCATATGCTATCTTTGCTTAACCTTTTGAAGAACGATCAGATTTTTTTTTCTAAATAAATATTTGCTCTGATTTACAGTCCCACTATTAATGTGAATGGAAATTCCAAGCCTGTCATTCTGACCAACACTGAAGTGATGCATGTCTTCTCATCTTCCCTGCCGTATGACTAATGACGCTGAGAATCTTTTCACATGCTATTGACCATATATATATTCTTAAAAGAAATGTGTATCCACATATTTCCCCTACTTATAAATTAAGCTATTCATCTTTCATTATGAAACCATAAATGTTTTTTATGTATTGCAGTATCAAGTCCCTTTTCTGACATATGCCTTGACAATATTTTTTTCACCATTTTTTTTGAAAAACCCATGTTTAGTGTGTGCGTATGTGTCCTGTCCTTGTGTGGCATGGCGGACAAATTGTGGGTCTGTAAATTCAGATCATCAAGCATAACAGCAGGTACCTTTACTCATAGGCTGAGACCAGCCTTACTACACAGTGAGACTCTGTCTCCAGGAGGACAAAAGCAAAGAGTCTAAAACAACAACAAAGAAGCTATTGTTGACTCCCATGGAAATCACAGCTGCAGCTAACTCTGTGTCTGTGACTATTGCTGGCACACTGCTCACTCATACAGCACCTGTTAAGGTGTGTATGCTGATTTATATGCATAAACCTCGACACAGAGCTGGAACACTGGTCTGATCAGTAAGTAGCAGAGCCAGGATCTGAACTTGACATCTTTTTAAAAGATATTCTTTATTTTTGAAATTGTTCACGTATGTGGAACATATATGTAGAACGAAATATGACCGTACCTAGTCCCCCAATTTCTCCCTTCCTATTCCTATCTACCCTCAACATGTCCCCCTTCCAACTTATTTATTTATTGGTAACTCACTGAATCTAGTTAGAACTATCCATAAGTGTGTGGGATGGAGCTCCAGTAGAGCATGGGAAACCTACCAGTGGCCACATCCTCATGAGGAGTGATTCTTCCCCCCAGCAAGTACCCACTGCCAACAGCTCCTCAGTAAGGGACAGGGTCAGGACATTGTCTATTCCATCAATGCGGTTGTTTTTGCTGGCTTGTTCTTGCATAGATCCTGTGCAGGTGAGACCTTGAGCTAGCCACATTATGTCTAGAAGACAACATTTTTTTACAGCATTCCTCCCTATCCTATGGCTCTTAGATCCTTCCTTTTTAAAGAGGTTTACTTATTTTTATTTTATCAATATGAGAATTTTGCCTGTCTGTGTTTGTGCACCACCTGTGTGCAGTGCCCGTGGAGGCCAGAAAACGTCATCAGGTCACCTGGGAACTGTGAGCGTCCACATAGGTGCTGGGAACAGAACCCAGGCCCTCTGGGAGAGCAGTGGGTGCTCACAACCAACAAGCCATCCCTCCAGCCCACAGTTCTTGCCTTCTTTCTGCTTCCTCTTCCACGGTGTTCCCTGTTAAGGTGGTTAGTATAGCTGTGCTATTAGAATCTTCACCCTCCCCTTCTAAACTCAGCACCGTTAACTTCTGGTCACCACAGTATGGTCTCCAACTGCAGCCCTTTTCCGTTTCAGCTGCAGCTTCCCTTTTGGCAGTTAGTACATTGTTTGTAATTTCTGTAAGGAGTTGCTGTAGTTTTTCCAGAACTCCTTGACTCTAGAGTTGCTCAATACAGTTGCCTTGAAGAAGTTTCTAGGAGAGATTCTTTGACTCAACAGGATGACGCTGAACTTTTCTGAGGGGTGTGTGCATGTGCGTGTGTGTGTGTAAGCATGCTAAAGCATTAGCTCTGGAGTCTTCACCCGTGGAGAGTGGGATGATTTTTCCCCACTAGGCCTGTGACGCTGTGGTCCAAAGAGACAACTAACTGGTCGTGTCCTCCGAGTTTTTACTGCTTCTTTTGAATCATGAAATGTCAGAGCTCATTAACTACATTTGATCTCTCTGCTGATGAAAGACCCTGAGAGCCTCAAAGGACCTAAGACTTGCCCAGGACTTCTGATCCCAGTCCAGGCATTTCCTGGCCTGCCTGCTCTTGGCCGTGTTGTATGTATGTTTCTGTTTCCTGGCCCAGTGTGCCTTCTTTTCTTATCTTACTAGTGGAATGTAGGAGGATATAATGCTTTTTAGCTGTTTCATTGTGAATTTACTCCAGATAATTTTTGTTGAATCACAACAATATTTCCTCAGTTGCCAAGCAACATGGTGATGGAGTTTGAGATGTTGATGTAGCCAACAGAAGACACCCCACTGTCTTCTGCATGCCTTTTATGATTTGAGGACTCCTCAGTGGAAACGGAAAAGAATGACTTTGACTGCCGAAGGAAATCAATGAATGAGCTGGAAGGAGAGACTGTGCCAATGAGATCTAGTTCTCATGTGAACAAGAGACACGGGCCAGCTTGCTTCTTATTCCCCATCAGGAGATTTTCATGCTTTTCAATATATTGTTGCCACTTTCTGAGTGCCCAGAGCTGCTTTCTCCCGCCACCTTGTGCCCCCACCCCCCTGCACCATGGCCTCTTTTACCACATCTTATCTTCTTAGCACGTCTCTCATTTTCAGTTGCTTCTGACAGTGCCGTGCTCCACGAATGTGCATTTCCCTAAAAGGGAGCCAAGACTTGGACCCCGTAACACAGAGAGCCAGCTTGAAACCACTGCTTTCCCCATAACCTCACCTTTCCCGGTCACACCTGCAAAGGTTTCCAGCGACTCCTAGTAACCAGGGAAGGAAGCATGACAGGTCATGGTTCATCCATTCCTTCGTGTATTCGTCAAGATTGGCTGCACACGCATCCTAGTACCAGCCTCCACACACCTAACATCTTACAGGAGAAACCGTATGTTTCTGTCTGACACAGCCAAAGGGTGGGAGAGTGCCCGCTAGGATTCCACAACTTGGCTGGGTTGGTTGATCAATTCGTTGTTTACTACCTGCTTTTGTCTGATGATTTTTTTTAATTTGAATAATTATTATTTCCTTTTTTGGAATTTGATACATTTTGAAATCCTATCTTTATCAATCCCTTTTAAATAGAACATATTGCGTTTCTTTTTTTTTTCTTTTCTTTTTTTGAGGTAGAGTTTCATTCTGTAAAACGCTGCAGAGATTCTCCATTGAATGATTGATGCAGGGTCTTTCACTGAGCCAAGAGCTCACGGTTTGGGCAGACTGGCTAGCCGGCAAGCTCACCTCCATCCATCTGTCTCTGCGGGCCAGTGCTAGGATTACATGCACACATTGCCATGCTGGGGCTTTGGAGATCTGAACTCAAGTCCTCATGTTTACCTGAGTTTAAATCTCAGACGCTTTACCCACCGAGCCATCTCCCTAGCACGAGGACACATATTTTAAAATGTCTATTGTATACCAAGGCTGCAGAAGCATTAAAAAGTGAAAACTGCAGGAAGGAAGCAAGAATGAACTATTTAAGAAGAAGACGGCAAAACAGAAGTCATAGTAAGTTGGGAAACTGTTGTTCTTTGTGGGCACATATTCCCCTGTAGGTATTGCTCACATAGCCCTGAGACGCTTGTGCTTGCATTTATGAATTGCAGTGTTTTTACTGAATACACGCTTTCCTGCTTGTATAGAAATATGATAGTTTAATTACAAAAGAACTAAGACTTTCTGCTTTCTTACTGTCATTCCTCCAGATTTATGTGTCTTAGGGTTGTGTTGTGTTAAGCAGTCACCTCATTGGAACACAAATTTCCTTTTTCTTTAATAAATGGTAAATTTATGAACCAAAGATTTGGGGTTTTGTTCCCCTTCCTCCTCCTCCTTACCCCTCCTCTCTGTTTGAGCGGCATCTTATGTAGCCCAGGCTGGCCCGAACCTTGCTGGAAGATGACCCTTGGCCTGCACTTCTCAAGTGTTAGAATTACAGGTGTTTACTAACATGCTCGATCTTAAATAGATTTCCTTATGCTTTCTTGTCAGTAAAGCTTTGATTTGTGTATCTATTTTATATGCCTGTATACTCAGAGTCACATAACGTCATTTCAGAGGGAAGGGAGTCAAAAGTGGAAGGTGTCTAGGGTCCCCTTAGGACTCGGTGACAGTTTGCTTCCACTCCCAGTTAAGGAATCCAGGAGGCAGTTGCCTCTCGGGAGTGTAACTGCTGGATTATCTTTTGACAGCAGTGCACCCGCTGTCCCATGCTGGACACAAGTATGTGGAAAGAACATATAGGAAAAATAATCCTGTCCTGGAAAAGAGTGGCAAGCTAGATCCTCTAGACCGGTGGTTCTCAGCCTTCCTGACGCTGCGACCCTTTACAATAGCTCCTCATGTTGTGGTGACCCCCGACCATAAAATCATTGTCGCTGCTACTTCATAATTGTAATTTTGCTACTGCTATGAATCATAATGTAAGTATTTTTGGAGATAGAGGTTTACCAAAGGGGCCGTGACCCACCGGTTAATAACCACTGCTCTAGGAAGTGAAGTACAATTTGGGGACATGGAGGAGGGAACTGATCTTCAGAAGTTGTCCTCTAGACAGTGGTGGCGCACGCCTTTAATCCTAGCACTCGGGACGCAGAGGCAGGCAGATCTCTGTGAGTTCGAAGCCAGCTTGGTCTACAGAGTGAGTTTTAGGGGGAAAAAAAGTCCTCCAATAGCTGTGGCACGCACGTATCCACAAATAAATAAATAAATAATGTGAAAAAAATAGCCACCTGTGTTAGCAACTTTACGGGAACAAAAAAAAGCCAAGTGCCTGAGAATAATAGGTTAGAAGAATCTGGGTGTTGAGGAAGACCTTTAGAGGGCATGGCATCGCAATGGGCAGATGTGGCTGGTAAGGCCCAGAGGACAAAGGCCTGGGCTCTCGGGCTCAGTGGGAGTGTGTGCTAACCCTGTGTCCTGCCTGGCTGGCTGACGCCGCAGCAAGATTGAGTAAAAATGAAAATATCCTTCTAAGGGTATTTCAGGTTCAAATTCCAGTTGGCTTGTGGGAGGAAAAGGATATTATCTGGTGACAGAGAGTGGAAGCCAACATCTGACAGTTACTCATAGACTCAACATACGCTGGGAATTCCAGGGAGGTGCAGTGCAGAAAATCCGCATCCAAGTCCTTGACAGCCCCTGTAGGGAAACAATGGGCTGTTAAGACCAGAGGGCGTGTGTGTGTTTGTGGAGCCAAATATTCATCTGTAGTCATGGTGTGGCTGGAACTAGAAAGCCACACCACCGTTCCTCAAAAGCTTGGGAATCCCTTAGAAAACAGCGTCCTGGACAATGATGTTTGTCTGTTTGCCCTGCTTCACAAGTATCTGTGGTGAATTTCTCTGTAGCAAATCGGAGCGCTACTAGGAAGGGGGATGTATGTCACAACATACAGGGTTTCTCCATTTAGGGTCCTCTACCTCTCGTGAGGTTGCTTCCGGTCAGAATTGAAGGATTCTGTCAAAGCCGTCATTAGCTGAGCTTTGGTGAATGAATTTCAACTGGAAACAAAAATGAATGTTTAGAGTAAGTTAATTCCAGGTTCATAGCAATCTGTTTCCATTTTCCTCAGCTAGTCAGCACAAGCCTTGCTACTCCTGGATCTCCCGAGGGTTAGAAGTCCCCAAAGCGTTCAGAAAAGGTCACGACTCTTTGTTACTAATCTTGTAAACGATCTGCTGAGGACAAAGCCCTCCAGTGGCTCCTTCCAAATTGGTCTGTGGCTGCGCCCCTCGTGAGGAGGCCCACACAGCAGTGACCCTTAATCTGGGGGCCAAAGCACCAGCTGTTGGGAATGATGCCAAAGCTAGAGTGTGTTTCGGTTAACCCAAGAATTAACGGAGTGTTTCTGCTGTTAGCACACATGTTCCTCCCTCAAGGAAGCCAGTGGGTCCTAACAGTGGAAGGTCTTTCAGAGCTGTAATGTGTGCAAATTCTGAAACAGATAGCCATGAAGTACTTTCTATCCTTCCAACGCTGGAAGTGCGAGCACTGTTCTGGGCTCTATCGTTTAGCGGTTTGTATAGAAAGCGTAGAACATTTTACAACACGAGACACGAGCCGTTCTGTGTGGTGGTCCGAAGGACCGACTGACAAGACTCCATGGGTGGGGGTAAAGAGCAAGCCTGTGCACAGAAGACCAGAGAAGTGGATGAAAGTCCCATAAGAAGCACTGTTAATGGTGACAATGGCTACCATTTGGATATAGGGTTGCCCCTGTGAACTCTGAAATTAAGTAGCACAAGTGAGAGTTTCTGGTTCTCAACCTATTTATTCATTTGATGTGACCATGAGCCAGTTCCTAAAACACAAGTGACTTACACACAAGCCAACAGCTAACAAATGTCTAAGCAAATGGACCCTCCTTTGCTTTAAAAATACATAGTCTGAATTACTCCTGTGGTTAAAAATGAATGAATATGGATTATACGTTGCCTCATTAAAGTGATAATAATGCCAGTTATTTCTTGATTGTGTGCAAATTTATCGTCATACTTGCTAGCTTCTCAAATCTCAGATAATCTTCCAAGGGAAAACGTTATACTCCTGTGTTTTTGACGGGACTTTGACTATAACAAGTGCTCAGTGTTTGTGAATTCTGATGCTGCTGCTGTTGCTGGTAGCGGCAGTGGTGATGGTGATGGCGATAGTGATGATGATGATGACGATGATAATGCTGGTGGAGGCAGAGATGGTACAGATGGTGTGGATGCCTGATAACCATGGCAACAGTAGCTGGTCCTTTCTTGAGTGCACACTATTTTATGTGCACTCTTTATTCTGTTTTCTGCATTCATGAGCTCATTTAATCACGAGTTTGGTAAACCAGATATCTTGGTTGAATTGTACAGATGGAGATACTGAGGCACCAGTCTGTGTGTGCATTGTATGTAAGCGGCCAAGCTGAGAAAGCAACCCAAGTCTTTCAGAACCTAAAGTCCAAGATCTTGATTGTTTTACTGTATAGATTTCGTGGTATTGATGAACTATAATGACTCTTCACCCCATTCTCAGCCAGATACATCTTGAACCATATAAATAAACTGAAGATCCTTTTGTTGTTTTAAGGGCTATGTATCTTGGAGATTAAATCAAACAAGAAGCAAATGGAGAATCTAATCTTTCTATTTGCTGCTGGGTACCAGAGACTATCCTAAAGATTCTTCTCGTGTTGCCATTCATAGATACCCACCTCCCCTTTTTTAATCTACTATTTTTTTTAAAAAAAGTGGAAATCCAGTCCAGTGAACAGAACAGTTCTGAAGTGATTGCTTTACTCTAGTCTGAGCACTGTGTCTTAAAGGCTGTGTAATTAAATCCAAGAAGCTTGACAAGCTGGTCTGAAAGCACCATGGAGATTGAACTCTGCTCCCTGCTTGGCAGGGATGAAACAAGGTTTAATGTCGGTGGAAGTGATTTTAATCTGTTCGTTAGAAGCTGTAAACCAGTGTGAACATGGCTCTTTTAACCTTAAAACATCGTAAGAAAGAGATCCTCTTGGGAGGCAGAGGCTGGTGGGTCTCTATGAGTTTGAGACCAGCTTGATCTTCAAAGGGAGTTCTAGGATAGCCAGGGCTGTTACATAGGGGGAAAAAAGGGAGGGGGGAGGGGGGAAGAAAGAAAGAGAGGAAGGAAGAAAGGGATTCTCCAGTTTAACCACATATAGACACTTTTATTCTAAAGTTTATGGTCAATTTAGAGTTTAAAAGAAAACCTCAGGCAGGAAAGCTCTAAGTCTCAGCAAGAAGAAAACACTTCTTTAAACAAACAAACAAACAAACAAACAAAAAATCCTCCCTAAAGTAACAAATGGAAACACACATGAGGAAGACAGTGAGCCGTTTATGGTGGTCCTTCAACTGATGCCCACTGCCCTCAGTGTGAACATTCAGTGTTGGTGTGCAGAGGAAGGGGGTGACCAAGAGGGAGGGAAGTGTCAAGTCCTGGCAATGCATGTGGTCTGATGGGAACAGAGAGTGAACAGCCTTTGAGGAACAGGGCACAGGGCACATACCTGCACAGAGCTGACTGATCCTCAAGATGGGGCGGGGGCTACAAGGACCATGGCACTGACCATAGTTGGAATGTCGCTAGTGATCATAGCCCTCTTACTGCTTTTTTTTTTTCTTCTTCATCTTTTGAGAGCGAGGCTTGTCATACAGCACAAACTGGTGAACTCACAGTCCTGCTGACGCAGCCTCACGATCTGGGATACAAGCATGTGTTACCACACCTGACTCATTCTTATGTTTTCTAAAGCAAGTGTACAGCAAGTGTGCACGCCTTGCCTCATCTTTTCCGTTTCCTGGACACTTGTGGTGGGTGTGGGCGATACAGAGCGCCTCCAGGTGTGTAGCTTCCGAGAGTTCAGCCAACAGGCAGTTAGTTTGTTGTTTGGATCTAGATTTGAAGTCCCTTTACAGTGACATTGTGTCATGGTAGGTGTCCACAGCTCTACTGTCACAAAAATGCTCTGGGGCAAACATTTTTGTCCTTTTCTGAAACACTGGCTTCTAAGGATTATAGAGAAAGACAGTTTTAATAGTGAATTTAAGATGAATTGGTGGGCCAGCACTCCGGAGGCAGAGGCAGAGTCAGAGGCAGAGGGATCTCAGTGTGTTCTAGGTCAGCCTGGTCTACAGAGCAAGTTCCAGAACAGCCAGGACTAAATAGAGAGACCCTGTCTAAAAAAAACCAACGAGAGAACACAAGCAAACAAAAACAAATTTGGTTTTAAAATCTTATAAGTGTGTAATTTGTTTTTGTTAATGGTCCTAGAGGGTGTGGATTGGTGTACTCTGGTTCCTTTGCGTTGTGTGTGTTCATATGTCCATTGCACACATGCTTGAGTGCACATGTGTGATCAAATGCATGAGTGCACATTGTGTGTGTACTCTGTGTATGTGTGCTCGTGTGTATTTAAAATGACAAATGTTTAGAATTCGGTAAGCGGAAGGAGACCAGCGGGGGGGGGGGCATTGGGGATGGAGACAGATATGTCACTGATATGTATGAAGATATCATATGAAATTCACTTTTTTATACAATAAATATATTCTACTATAAAAATATACCAAATAGAAAAGAAATTCATTTATAGATTTTTAAAAATCACTTAGAGGCTGGGAAGATGGGTCAGTTGGTAAGGTGCTTACCGTGTACGCATTAGGACTTGATTTGGTCCAGAACCCTGTGTGGGACACAGAATAGTTGAAAAGGGGGATAGAGAGTTCTGTGTGGATTTAACACTTTCTCCCCTATGCTCATAAGAGGAGCTGTGGGGGGACATACACAAGGGATGCATTTCCACACTGGTCTTCCTGCGTCCTCCAGGATCGTTCCTTTGGTCCACTGCCCTGCTGATACTGTTATTGGTTGTGCATGTCCTGAGCACAAACCTGCTGTGAGAGCCAGGAGCCTGGTGTGTTGGGGACCTTTCCTCCTTGGAATCAGAACTGTGGAAATGAATGAAAGCTGTACCCTGGGAGGAGTCTGTGATTTGGGGTGTCATATAGCTAGGGGTAGCTTCTAGGATCCTAGGGGGAGAGGGAGGAGAGAAAACAAGCGTGTGTTGAGTGACATCAGAGCTGTGTTCAGACTTTGTGTGGACCTTGTAACATCATTTTGTAGTGGGAGGAGCTGCTTGTTTGTCCTAGCCGAGGCCGCTTCTTCTTCTGGGCCGCCCAGCTAGCAGAAACTGTATTAATTAAATCACTGCTTGGCCCATTAGCTATAGCTTCTTATTGACTAATTCTTACACATTGATTTAACCCATTTCTGTTAATCTGTATATTACCATGAGGTTGTGGCCTACCAGCAAAGTTTCAGCATTTCTGTCTCTGGCGGCTCCATGACTTCTCTCTAACTCCACCTTCCTCCTCCCAGCATTCTGTTTAGTTTTCCCCACCTAGCTCTGCTCTCCTATAGCTCTGCTATCCCAAAGCAGTTCCTTTATTAACCAATAAAAACAACACATAGACAGAAGGACCTCCCACGCCATTTCCCCTTTTCTGTTTAAACAAAAAGGAAGGCTTTAACTTTAACATAATAAAATTACATATAACAAAAGTTATCAAGCAAGAATTACAGTTATAATATTTATTTATATCTACTTTATCTTTTATCATGACTAAGGAAAGCTATAATAATAGCTATCTATTCTTCAAGTCCATCAAAGACTCCAGAAGGATATAATATTACCTAAGTAAACAGGAAGTGCATTGTAAGCAACTTCCAAAACTCTAGAATTGATAAAGACATCTCACTGCCTGGACAGTCACCCAAAGTTCCTTTGTACCATTGGGGCATCCATCTTTAGCCTACAGGCCCATAATATCTGGCAGATTCTTTCATGAAACAGGAAATTTCAAAGACAGTTCCACCTTTATTGGCAGTTTGTCAGTCATTTTCTTCTGTGTCCTGCAGAATGTCTGGCAGACCTTTCATGAAGCAGGAACCTGAAGGATCATCTCACCTTTTGGCAAGTTCAGCAGTCATTTCTCATTAGGTCCTGCATGTCCGGTTCAGCAGTCCAGGCAAGAGCAGTTTCTTGTCCAAATGGCTAACCAACTCCATAAGGAGCTTCTTTGATGCCCATCTTCCTCTTGAAGTAGATTGGTGTTGCCAGGAGCAGAGGTGTCTTATTGTCATGAAAAGTTTTAAGTTTTTAAATATTTAAATGCCATATTCTCAAGATCTCTGAAAGATTTAAAGAATACTTAACTAACTGAAATATATCTCTATATATCTAGAAAATCTAACTAACATGACTACAATCTTGACTATTGTAGACAACTATTAACCTATATTTTTAATTATACATTACATTTTTAAATGAGCTGCACAATCACAATACCTTAATCAAGAGCAGAAGCGTGCTCGCTTTGCCAGCACGTATACTAAGACTGGAACGATACAGAGATGATCAGCACGGCCCCCTGCGCAAGGATGACACGCAAATCCGTGAAGTGTTCCATATGTTTAGAAAAAATAAATAAAAAAAGAGCAGAAATATACAAATAACAAAATCGACCTTAAATTTGTATCAATAAACCAAGATCCATTTCAATACACATCTCTATAGCACAGTTTGACTGTTCTAAAGACCATTTTAACTCCAAGCAGTTGAGACTTTTGAAAGATGGAAGCTAATGCATGGAACAATACTCTGGGAGTTATGCACAGTGCAACACCTTGGAAAGGCACTTTGTGAGGGTTAAGAACCTAGATTCTGCAGCCAGTGTCTTCTGGGTTCAAACCCAAGCTCTCCCACATACTGTGTGACTTTGGGTGTGTTGTATAACCTCTCTGTGCCTCTCTTTTCTACTCCACACCTTGGATGATGATACGTGGATGATTCGTAGTATTGCTGGGATAATTAAATAAAGTGAAGCTCCACTTGGGTGCTGGAGATCATGCTAGACCAGCAGTGTAAGAAACGATGTCAGCGCTGGGCAGTGGTGGCACACACCTTTAGTCCCAGCACTCGGGAGGCAGAGGCAGGCGTATCTCTGTGAGTTTGAGGCCAGCCTGGTCTACAAGAGCTAGTTTCAGGACAGACTCCAAAGCTACAAAGAAACCCTGTCTCGAAAAACCAAAAAAATAAAAGAATAAAAAAAAAATAAAAATATAAAAATATGTCAGCCAGGCCAGGACTCTCTGGTCTCAGGTAATGTTTATGTCCAGCAAGTCTGACAGGTTTTCATCGGAGGTGAGGTCAGGTGAGGTAGTGTAGTGTCCCTAATCTTTCTGATGACTATCTCTTGACCATGTGATGGGGAAGAGTGGAAGATGCAGCCGGATTCTTCTTATCTGATCACACTGGAACCAGAATTACTCTGACCAAGCTGCTCCTCCAGTTGGGTCATTTTGGTCCCATCTGTTATTGTCACCTTAGGTGCCAGCTCCAGATTCTCAGGAAAAAACAGCCCAGTCCAGCTGGGTATCAGCTCTCACCAGCGGGGGTACATCATGTGATACAAACAGGGTGAGGGGCTCATGACGGGGAGGGTGGAGCAGTTCCTGATGTCAGGTATGTGGGCACACAAAGACGGACACTGCAGTGATTCAGACCAAATACTGGTTCTGGAGCTGCGAGTCGAGAAGCTGGAATTTTAGGTCCTTATGAGTAGTAGGTCGGGGAAGACTTGAGCCTGTTTTGGCTTTGATGTCTTGATTTAAGAATGGATGCTCCTGTGCTTTTTCCTCACCAACTAGAACAAGTTTCTTAGCGTTCAGGATCTAGTATGAAATGAAATGTCGCAGGAGAGGGACCAGGCATCTTCTTAAGCATGGAGTCGAATGACTACACGCCTCTTGTGTCCTGGAAGGCTACCTTGCATACAACTGAAATAATAACCCAAAGCAAAGTCTTGCTCCAGAGATAGGGCTTGGTGGGTAAAAGCATTTGATGCCAAGTCTGATGACCCAAGTCCCATCCATGGAAACCAAGTTAGTAGGGAAGAACTAACTTGCCTAGACCCCTACATGCGGACTATGTAGTCATGCACACACATTACATACACGCACACACACGATAATATTAATGGTAATAAATAAAATATTTCTAAAGCTCTGTAAGAAGGAAATATAGATCCTTTACGTATGCACAAAATAGTTCCATATTTGCATATCTCTAGGTAACTAGGTAATGCTTAATGCAATGTAAATGAGCTATAAATCATATACTATATTGTGCAGGGAATAATGAGAAGAAAAATCGAGGCTGTGTACTTTCAGTACAGACACAGTTTCTTTCTGAGTATTTGCCAGCTATGGTTGATTGAATCCACCAATATCGCTCCTACACATAGAGAATGCTAGCTGTAATCTTGTGGTCCACTCAGAGGCTCAGCTAGTCTCTACTAGTCTGGCTTCTTAGTGACTTTTCTCTCAATTTCCCAATCCAAAGGCCTCTGGCTATTCCCTTGTTCCTGGGTCCTGCCTTCCTCTTTATAGCTCCCTTTTAATCTTGACTTTTGAGCGTGTAAGGGAGATTGCCCTGAAACTATTCCTTCTTCCTTTTTCAGTGTGTTCTCAGCAAGCACTTCACTCTAATCTCCTCCCGAGCCCCACTGTCCCCACGTCCCCCATTTTAAATTGGTTTTTAATTGAAATAGAATTACATCACTCTCCTTCCTCTCGTCAGCTCTTCCCAACTATTGCCTCATACCCTCCCAGATTTCCTCCAACTCTCAAGCTGATAGCCTGCTTCTCTTTGATTAGATACATGTGTGTATGTACACAAATAATATAAATACAGCTTATGGAGTCTGTTTTTGTTCTTCATGCATTTGGGGTTTGAGGGCTGACCACTCTGCTTTGGACAACCAGTAAGGTTGCTCATCCCTGGAAGAGGCTAATCCTCCTTCTCCCAGCAATATATCATTGTCTATAGTTCTTTGTCGAGGGCTGGGTCTCAGTGAAATTTTTCCACTTCCACATTAAATCACCTGTGCATTGATGTGGACGCAGTCTTGTCTGCACAGCGGATTGTAGGAGAGCCTGTTTCACAGGAGCAGACTTTCTGGTATTGTGGTTCTTACCATCTCTCTGCCTCCCCCTTTCATGATGCTCCCTGAGCCATAGATGCTGGAACTGGGAGGGAGATGTATCTGTTAGACTATGCCCCTGCCCCCGCCCCCGCCATGATCGGTGGATTTCTGAGTTGTGTCCAGTTGTGGTTGTCTGTGATGGCCTCCATTTACTGCAAGAGAGACAGACTTCTCTGATGAGGCGTGATGATGAGGTGTGGCTACCTCTTGGGTTTCCCACAAACCCCTTTTTTAGCTTAAAAAATTATTTTTGAAACAGGGTTTCATTAAGTTGCCCTGGCTGGCCTTAAATTCTCTTTATAGCTCAGTATTATGGTATGAATGTGAAATCTTCTGTAGACGCATCTGTTTCAACCTACGTTGGTCTCCAGTGGGTGGGGCCATTTCAGGAGGATGTAGAACCTTTAGGAATTGGGGCATCACTGCAGAAAGTGAGTCACTGGGGGTGGGACTTGAAGTTTGCTGCTTCCTGTCCAATCTCTGCTTCCTGTTCCACCAGAATGTGAGGTGTGGAGTATTCTCAGCTGCACACTGGCACCATCTGCCAGCATGCCTTCCCCACGAGACGAGCCATATCACTTTCAGCTGTGTGACAGAATAAGTCTTTCTTCTCCCAAGTCATTTCTGTTGCAACAGCAAGAACAGCCATAAAAGTCACGGTCTTAGTCACTGTCCTATTGCTGTGGAGACATCACGACCAAGGCAACTTTCACAGAAGAAATCATTTGTTTGGGGGCTGGTTTACAGTTTCGGAGGCTTAGTCCATTATCATCATGGTGGGAAGCACACAGGCATGGAGCTGGAGCAGTAGCTGAGAGCATCCTCATCCACAGGCAGCAGGCAGAGAGACACGGGGCCTGGCGTGGGCTTTTGAAACTTTAAAGCCCACCTCCAGCGACACTCTTCCCTCTGACAAAGCCACACACCTCTCAGTCATTCAAACCACAGCAGTAAGGAACACCGGCTGGTTTCGAATTTGTGAGCTTCCTGTCTCAGGCTCCTACATAGCTGGGATTACTGGCCTGGACCACGAGGTCCCTGAAGCCTTGCCTTGCTTCTCTTCTTTCCTGTCTTCCCATTTCCATCTTGTGCTCATCCCTGAAAATGTGTGCTTCAGGACCCCAGCAGCCACCCCCTACCTCAGGCTAACTGGGCCCTAGAGGAAGGAAAGAGAGAGCAGGGGTAAAGGAAACTGTCCATCCAGAGGAAATGCCCATAACTGCATCCCACACATTTAAAATAACGGAGGCAAGCACGCGACATTTCAGGGTTGTTTCCTTTTTACAAATGGCTCACATTCCAGACTCTAAGGGAGCCATGAAACCAGAACTCACTTCCCACAAGAAAGACTATTTTGCCTGATGACTCTCAGCCCACAAAAACTCCCTTAAGAGTGGAACCACAGTGCTACAGTAAGTACTCAGGGTGATGACCATAGCAATGCTTCTGACATGGAGTCTGTGGTATGTGGGGGAAATCTGTGCTGTGTTTTAGAGTGCAGGTGACAATTGGCAGGAGGGATCCCGTCCTCCAAGTAACAACAACCTGCATAATTAGAGACATTTAGACCTTCAGAAGCTCCTGGATATAAGCACCCTCATATGACCACACACATCCTAATGAACAACATTTGCTCACTGGAGGTAAACGTTGGTTTTTAAGCTGGGCACATGCCTTTAATTCCAGCATCAGGGAGGCAGAAGTAGGTATGCTCTGAATACCATTGGTTAATAAAGAAACTGTCTTGGGCCTGTGCAGGGAATAGAGGTAGGCAGGGAAAACTAAACTGAATGCTGGGAGAAAGAAGGAGGAGTTAGAGAGAAGCCATGTAGCCCCACCAGAGACAGAGAGATGCCAGAACGTTAGCCGGTAAGTCACAGCCAAGTGGCGATACACAGATTAATGGAGATGGGTTAAATTAATATGTTAAGAGTTAGCCAATAAGAAGCTAGAGCTAATGGGCCAAGCAGTGTTTTAAATAATACAGTTTCTGTGTAGTTATTTTGGGTCTGAGCTGCAGGAGGGCCGGGGAAACAAACAAGCATCCTCCTTACAACAAGGTGGATCTCTGGGAGCTAGTTCCAGGATAGCCAGGGGTACACAAAGAAACCTTGTCTCAAACTCCCTCCCCCACCCCTAAAAAAAAGTTGGTTTTTAAACACAGATGTCTTAACATTTTAAAACAGTGTTTCCAATTGCTCACAAGAAGAGCATTAGAACATTATTTTGTCCGCTCCCTTTGCAGAAAGCCCATTGAAAATGTTTAACTTTTAAAAACATTATTTATTTATTTGTGTATGTGTGTTTTGCCTGCCTATATGCACTCTAAACTTGCATGGTGCCTGTGGGGGACCAGAAAAGGGCATCAGATCCCCTAGGACTGGAGTTACAGATGGTTTTGAGCCACCCATTGGGTGCTGGGAATCAAACCCAGACCTCTGGAAGAACAGCCAAAGCTCTCCACCTCCCAGGCATGTCTCCAACCCCAGAAAGTCCATTACAAATACATTCCCTGCAATTGCAGTCCTCCAGGAGTTGACTGTTCGGGGAAGGATGATGAACACAAGTAGAGGCTTTGAAGAAAAAGGTTTGTTTTGATTTCTCAAGACAAGTCAGCAGCAGCCTCAGAGATGTTCCAGCCCTTTCCGTCCTGGGTTCCTGGCTTGGAGCTGCATACTCAGGTCCTGTTTGGGGTGATTTAGTCTTTAGAAAGCTAAGTGGACCCGAATGCATTTAGAATCGTCAGCTTGGAACTGTCTCCAGTGGCCAGGAGCTCCAAGGCAGCTTGGATGGCCTTGACAGCTGAGTTTCCCTGTACCTCATCTCAAAAACCAGAAGTAGCTTCTGTCCCCACAGCTATGTGGGCGCTCGCTCTCTGCTTGAGACTGTGGAAGATAAAAGCAGAAATCCATGTTCATGATTGCAAAGTGTCTTTTCCTTTCCGAAGTGCCAGTGCTCGCATTCCTTGGCTAGTCTTGTTTACAGCACTCTGGCGAGGTAGGTCAGAATCATTACCCCTCTCTTCCACTTTGGAGGGAATGAAGACACAGACCTTTAATGACTCCCTGGGGGACCTGAGGGAAGTTGGCCTCTCAGACAGTCAGGTTTTCAACTTGGTGTTTCTGGATTCACCATAAATTGTTGCCTCAAGCAAAATCTATCGTTGTCAGAAGAAGCTGCACTTGCCAGAGGCTTAGAGGCTCAGTAGTCAGAAGAAAAGGGTTGCAGCTCCATTTCAGTCCCATCCAAAGCAAGGGGGCTTCTTGTTCCTTCCCCCTCCAGCAGAGGCAGGATTGGGGTAAAGGTTGCTCCTGTATACCCTCTAGCGCAGTGCTATGACCCTTTAATAGAATTCTTCACGCTATGGTGACCCCTTCAACCATAAAATTATTGTTACTGCTACTTCATAATTGTAATTTTGCTACTGTTATGAATGTTAGTGTAAGTATCTGTGTTTTCCAAAGGCCTTAGGCAACCCCTGTGAGAGGGTCTCGACCCACAGGTTGAGAACCACTGCAAGTCCCCTCATCTCCATGCAGTGACTGTTGGAAAAAGACTTTCTAGGTGGTGGAGTGGCTTTCATTCCAGCTGCACCTTGACATCTCTTCCTCTTACGTGAAATGGAAGCCTAGTAAAGCAGACCCTGCAGAGAACGTCACTGGGTCATTGTTTAATCCTTTCTTTTCCCTTTGGTCCCCACATCCAGGCTGAGTTGGAATGGCATCGTACACCCCACTTCCCAGTTGCAGCCTTCCCTAGATCTGAGCAGGATCTCTTCTCCCCCACAAAGCTCTCCCAGAACCTAACGCTGTTGGGCAGCTGAGAAACCGATGGCGTGACCTCTGGATTTCTGCACAGAACTTCCAGACTTCTGGGTTGGCAGGATCCCTGAGACTAAGGAAAAACAGTTCAAGGGGTTAAGAGCAGACAGGGAGGCAGAGCAGCTGCCGGTCTAGCAACATCGAGCCTGGATACAGCTTCATTGTACACCCCTCGGGGTGGACTGTGTTCAAAAGAGAGGAGGGGGGTTGGCTCCCTGAGTCCTCAACTCCACGCTGTGGCTCTCATGAATGACAGTGCTGTCCTGCCTAAGGAGCCGTACCATTTTCATGGAAAAAGTAGATTCCCAGTCCAGAAGAGCCAAGTCGTTCTCCATGGAGAGAGGTGTTGTCTTGTGTCTCTCTGGTGCCCAGGGACCCCTTCTCTGACTTACCGTTTCCAAGCGCCTTCACATGACAGTGTGCGTTCCTCCAGGGCAACCCTGGCCATAGGAATGCCAGAACCTTCTGGAGAATTCTCTACTCCTTTACTTATGAGAGCTGCTGTTCTGAACTACAGAGTCTCCACCATTCCACCTGTTTTCTAGTTGGGTGAACTTGGGCTAAGTCCTTTGATGGCTTAGCGGCTGGTTTCATCATCCATATATAAAGGGGGCAATACTGATATCTGTCTGAGGGGGAACAAGCAAGTTAAGACAGTTAAAGCACTGGAAGCAGCCAAATTAATTAACATTATTAGCTATTAATTAGCATTCTTAGGTATAATGTCCATGTAGAAAGGCAAACCTTTAAAAACATAGCATGCAATGGTTGGATTCCTTGCTCTTGAACACTGAAAGGCCTGAGAGGGCTCACTTCCCCTTGCTATCTCTCCTTGACAATGTTTTTGTGGGTCAGAGGTCAGAATGAAATGGTCCGACTTCTCCCCTTCTTCCATTCAAACTGGACTCTACCGTTTCTGCCGGGTATTGTTTACCGTGTCCGTGGAGTGGGAAGGGAGTCACACCGTGTCCGTGGAATGGGAAGGGAGGGCCCCTGTGTTGCCATCGAGCAGTGGGCTCATCCCTGCCACCTGCCGTCCTTTTGGTCCTCTCTCCAGATACCTCTGGGCTTAGTGGTTCTGAAAGCACAGACTGAGATCCTACCTCTGCTTCCCCCACCTGTCAGACATGGCACTCCACCACGTGACTTTTTATTATTTGACAAAACCCTAGGAACCGTGAGCTGGGCATCACTGAGCACATTTTAATAGGTGAAAGGATGGAGACTTAAAGGGTTCTGTATTTCTTTCGGGATTAAACAACCACTATAAGCAGGAGTTCGATATGGGATCTGGCTTATTACCCTCACCCTCCTCCCCAAGTCAGCATCCCTAACCTTAAGCAATATAACTTTTCTTGTGGTCCTCTGATTAAACCCCTGAACTGAAATAAGCCTCACTTCTCACTGTCCCGTGGGTACTGTGGTCTGGCCTGGTACTTGATGGCCTTACCATCAAGTCCTTCTCTCTGGGGCTGGACCTTGGCATTTCCTGATGCCCCTGCCTGGAATGCCAAACTGCTTATTTTTACATTTTTGAATTGGTTCAATTCTTTCTTTCTTTCTTTCTTTCTTTCTTTCTTTCTTTCTTTCTTTTTTTCTTTCTATCTCCTTCCTTCCTTTTCTTCCTTTTGTTTTCTTTTTGTTGTTTTTCAAGACAGAGTCTCTCTGTGTAGCTCTGGCTGTCTTGGAACTTGTTTTGTAGACCAGCCTGGCCTTGAACTGGCGATCTGCCTACCTCTGCATCAAGTGCTGGGATTAAAGGTGAGCGCTACCACCGCCTGGCTGAATCAGTTCAATTCTCAGCTGCTCAGAGAACTTGTCTTCCTTTCCCCTCTCCCATCGCTCAGGGCTAATCAGGGACGGACTCCCGGTTTTAGCTGGGGCTATTGTGGCTGTGTTGCAACACCATCACCAAAATGCAAGACGGGAAGGGTAGGGTTTGTTGGGCTTATGCTTTGTGGAAGGAAGTTGAGACAGGAATTCATACAGGTCAGGGGCCTGGAGGCAGGAACTGATGCAAAGGCCGTGGAGTGGTGCTGCTTACTGGCTTGCTCAGCCTGCTTTCTTATAGAAACCAGGACCACCAGCCCAGGGGTGGCATCACCCACAATGGGCTGGGCCTTCCCCCATCAATCACTAATTAAGAAAATGCCCCACAGGCTGGCGGACAGCTCGATCTTACGGAAGCTTCCTCCTCCCAAATGACGGTAGTTTGTGTCAGGTTGACATAAATATAGCCAGCATACTCCCCAAGGCCCTTTTAGCCTCCCTCAGCCTTTTCCACGGGTTCCTGTGTGGGCTCTACTGAAGAGCATGCGCCGTGAACAAGGGCGGAGCAATGGAGTGTTAGAGTCGGGGTGAGCCACTTTCCTCCTTCCTGACTGTTAATCTCATCTTTCCCGGCACGATCTCCAGCAGCTTCCTGTGATGCTAGGCTGTCGAAGAGATGGTTAAAGCGAATGTAGTGATCTGCCCACCTGCGGGGAAAATACACGCTTTCACTGTAAGCCCCCTCGCAAGTCTCCCGCTTCACCCCGAGGACAGTGTGAATCCATGCTCTGGATTACCTGTGCCCGCTCCTCATCTGGGCGGCAGCATGAACAGGACCTAGAACTAAGGGACAGGCAGTTTGGGACCGGAAGCAGTAGCTGGAGGCTGGGGGGCAGTTCTGGAGCCCACTTGATAGCCCTCAGAAGGCTCTCTGGGGACAGGCTGGCCTTAACATTCTTGGGCTCCTCTCGGGAGCTGCTGGGCTGCAGCAAGCACCCGTGTTGCTGCTGAGACAGGAAACGATATTTTCAAAGCCTTTAGCCCCTAAACCTCAAGAACTCTTATGATGCAGTAAATGTCATGCATATTGTTGAGAAGAGAGAAAGAAAAAAAAAAAACCACCCAGGTGTGAGCCCGTGTTACTGACACGACAAAAGATACTTGGTAATATCGCAGGAAGTCATGCTGTCAAAATAATAGAGAAGGTAGTGTCTAGTTGGGGGCCACACCTTATAATAACTGTACTTAGTACAGAAGAGCTTCCGCTGCTTCGTGAGCTCTGTGGTTCCCTCTGAGGTAGAGCCCGAGGTTGGGGGGAGGGGGTGAGACACTGGAGCCTACTCTTCAGGCATCCTGGCTTTTGGCACAGAGCACAGAACCACACTGAAAGGCTGCCTTGTCTGAGGGAACTACCTCGGCTGCAGGCAGTTACCCTGAGTGTGGCTCAGGAGTGTAATTGATTTAAAGCGAACGTTTACATTGTTTCTGCCTAAAGAATTTGTCTGCTTGGAGGATCATCTCCAGACCAAAGCAGCTTCTGGGAGCTTGAACCTTAGCTGGCCACATCCTGCCTGTCCCCAGCCCCCTCTTTTTTATTTTTATTATTATTTCTTAACATGGGGTCTCATATGTCCCAGGCTAGCCTCGAACTTGCTATATAGTCAAGGATAATCTTAAAGTTGACCTTCCTGCTTCTGTCTTCAAGGTGCTGGGATTAGAGGTGCGCACCACCACAGCTAGTTCGCGTAGGGCCAGGGACTGAACTCCGTGCACACTAGGCAGGAGCGCTACCAACTGGGCTGCACTGTCATCTCCTTCCATTTTCTTTTCACAAGTGTGCACTTTCTGTTCTCCAGGACACGGATCTAGACCAGCACTGGGCACAGCTTCAGTCCTAGATACGCTAGCTGGGAGGAAAAGTGTATGTGGGGCAGGAGCTGGCCTCGGCTTCTCGATGACTTCGTATGTGGAGTCTGGAGAGAGGCTCGTAGCTTGGCTGTTTAGTGTACCAAGGGTCTGTGGCTGGAGAGGGTGTGGGCGACCGGGGACCTTTGGACACTAGGCAGAACTTACACTGCAGCAAGAAACAGCTCGCCTCTCCCGGTTCTTCCTGGGAGTTTCTGCCTCTGATTTATGTCTCAAGCCCTGCCCTACCTCCCAGCCTCTTGCTCGAATGCCAGCTTGACAGATTTACTGCTCTAGTCAGCTGCTCATTTTTCGGCTGGGGGCTGCCAGGTCCAGGTGGTCTACTAGGGGGTGGGGTGGGTAAATTCCTCGATTTACCCTAAATTTAAGCCTCCAGTTCCAATTCCAGTCAACCAGCCAGTCTTGTGACGTCGTATTAAATAGCACATCCGCACATAGAACCTCCCCATTCTACCTCTCTCAACCTGGCTGGCCTGTTGCCTTCTGCTGAGCCAAGCTTGATCCCACTTTAGGAAGCTTGTCCTATCTTGCCCTGTTTTGGGGGCATGCTTCCATTTTGGCCAGGGCTGTGCATCTCTAGTTGACCTGGCCCGATTCAGATATTTCTCCACCCAATAAATTTTCTCTAGCTCCCAAACTCACCGCATCACCCTTCTAGGGTTTTCTTTCCAAGACACTTACCGGCATCCGATATGCCCCTTTTTGTTTATATGTTCTCTGTCTACCTCCTTACCCTTGAGGACCCTGTGGGACTCAGGAACTTGAATCTGACACATGGTAGGAGCCTGATGGGTACACTCTCAGACTCAGAACACGGCTACACTGTACATGCAAAGCAGCCACTGAAAAGTCCCATAGAGGAGTCCAGAGACACAAGCTACTTGGAAAGAGAAGGTCTCCACTCCTCCCTCTGCAAGCTGTGGGGAGGGTGCTCCTCCTTGTACTCCCCTGCAGAGGGGAGGACAGCAGTGGCTCTCCTCTGGGCCTCTGGGCCAAAGAGTGCTTTAGCATCCTTGAAGGATGGCCTGAACCTCGACTGCTCACGTTTCTGGGTGCCTTAGCTGGTCCCAACCGGTCCTGACTGCCCTGGCTGTTGCAGCAGTAAATGTACCCCCATCCGTTAAGCAGCTGCTGCATGTGACTGGGTTTTCTGCTGCCTTGCAGTTTCATCCTTGCAAGACAGTTCTATGAGGTCAGGATGTGAAACCTGCTTTTTGAACAAAGAATCTGAATGCAACTCATAGGGTAAATGGCCTCTTAAGAGTCTGTCTAAATTGGGGAGTCTGTGGAGTCTGTCTGACTCCCAAACACATGTTCTAAGGGCCCTAAAACATAGGTAGACCCCTGGAGACCAACTGTCCTGAGCTGTCAATTTCCCCAGGGCTAAAGTTAGGAGAGTCCGAGACTGCCTGGGGCGGTTGCTTTACCTAGGGGAGCAGGCGGGAGGTTATCCTCACAAGGCTAGCTGGTCTAAGATTTCAGATGATAGGAGTATTTGGCTTCCTTTGTGCTGCCTCTGTCCTTTGTGGGGTGAGATGTTACTCTTCGACGCCAGGCAGAAGTCTTGGGTGGCCTTAGTACACTCTCTCTCCTTTTTCAGCCCACGCCTGTGTTCTTCCTCGTGGGATAATCTAGCAAGCGTCAGTCCATTTTGAAATGATTATATAGGTCATACAGGTTGTGAGGGTCAAAGGTTACATCAGGACAGCCTGAGGAGAAGCGCAGGTACCCTTACCTAAGAGTGAACTACCAGGTCGCTGGAAGGCTGCTGTTCTCCCAGCTGGGGGAGGAGGGCCAATTTAGGGCTCCGGTGTGTTCCCCTTGTAGTATTTCCCCTAGCCATTTGCAGATCTAAACCCTTTGGCTCTGCTCTGACCGTCCCTGCCTCACAGCCCTTCCCTGTCCCCTTTTGTTTGTATTCCTGCTTTGCTTTTCCCCTGAGGCTAGTCTCGCTGCCCCCCCCCCCTTTTGCCAGCAGCAGGGAATTAACATCGGTTAATCAGTTAAAGAGATTATTTGCCTAAAAGGGAGCAGGTAGTGATAGTTCTAGTTAATTAATGAGAAAGAAGTTAAGTTAAAGGATTCTTCTTGGCTTTTCCTTTGTGTTACTGGGTAACTTCAATCACTGTCAATCTGGAGGTGCCGACATCAGTGGAAACGGGGCAAGGCCCCTGTGCTGTCAGCACGACATATCTCAGTGTCTGAGAACTGACCCCCAACCAAGGCTGAGTTTCTTAGACAGCTACCCCTTTCACCAGCAGTCTGTTTTAGCCTCGACACCACCAGCTAGTTAGTTAATGCACTAGTCATTTCTCCAGAACTGGGTTCGTAGCTCCAACTCTGTGTTTCCATGGCCAGCTTCAATACCCTCCCTAGCCCTGCTGCCACTTTCTGTGTGGATTGTTGCGCAGCTTTGTGCTATGTCCCCACCCCAACTTGGGCCACCTTTGCCCTACCCTCATCCCTCTGGCTTAGACACATGCTTCTGCTTCTTCCCTTAGCCATTCATGTCTTCTAGATGATTCCAGATACGGTTAGTCTCTGCAGTGTGGCCTGAGTTATTGTACATTATTGTACGTTATTGTACGTCTTCTTTGCCTCCGCAGTGTCCTGTTTTTGGCACCTTGGAGCTGGCAGGGATGCATCCCAACCCTCCCACTCCTCTAGCCACGGGTCTGTTGTTACTGTTGGTTTTGGCTTCTGCTCTCCCCTCTGCCTGGCTTCTCTAGCTATGAACATCCTACCCTTCATTCAATAACAAATTTATGAGTCACCTCTTCTGGGAAGCCCTCTTGCATTCTCCTAAGATAGTTGAATGGCGTAGTCTCCCGTACCCCTCGGCCATTTGCAGCATCTTCCCTCTGCTCTATGTTCTTGCTGGTCTGGCCATGGTGCTGGCCCCCAGGTCACAGAGGGCAGGAGTTGTGTCACCTGGTACCAATGTCAACAGATTGGCTCTAACTTGCCCTGGATCTGGGTTGATGGTCTTGTGGCTTCAGTGACTTCGATGAGACCTCCTGCCATCCTTGATGTCCCCCTGAAAGGATGTTTAGGGTTCCCCTAGAAATTGCCGCTTCAAAGCCACAAAGGGGAAAAAAGAATTCTAGCTAACTCAGGCAATGTTGCTTCCTTCCTTCTCGGGATGCTTCACTGTCCTCCTGCACCTGCACAGCCTCCAGTCAGATTTGGTCACTTCACTATGGAGCAAACCAGCAGTGCCCAGCCCCTGAGGTACCTAGGCAAGGTTGGAAGAGGGCTGACCTCCAGACCCTGTGCCCTCTCAGGAGGGAAGAGCAGCAGTCCTAACTGGAATGGTTCCCCTCTCTTAACTCTGCCCAGACGGTCTGTGGTACTTCCTCCACCCGACAGGCAAAGACCCGTGAGAGTTCCACTCTGCCTTGTCAAGTGACCTGGTGCTTAATTTTCAGGGTTTTTGGTTTTGTTTTACAGTGCTGGGGATAGAGCCCAGGGCTCACAGTCCTGCTATTGCAGGCCACAGGCTTTCTTTTACTTTTAAAATTCCCAGGTGCTCTGGGTTGCCCTTCCCAGTCCTAGTTCTGCCCCAAATCCTAGGCATTTGCATTTTCTCAAGGACCCTTTGTGGCAGGTAGGTCCTGGCCTCCTGCAAATGACCTGGAATAACACAGCCCTCTGCACTCTCGCTGGCAGCCACAGGAAGAGAGTCCTGCCCGCTGTGAGTCTGGGGCCTTTTAGACCAAGGCAGGAAAACAAACACCCTGCCCTTATTCACCCATTCCTGGTGGCCAGTGGATTAGGCATTTAGGAGTTGGATTTGCAATTTGTGAGCTGATTAAACAGCAAGGCTTTACCGAGCCGCTCCCTTGGGCCCGAGCCTTTATGCATCTTTTACAGAGGAAGAATCCGAGTTATGACAACTCCCAACTGGACTCAGCCTGGTTCCCCCCAAGGGCTCCTTATTCGCGCTGAATCACACCGGCCTGACTGTGGCCCCGAGGAGCGAGGGCGTCTCCTGCGGCTGGCGGATTTTTACTGCTTCCTTTCCATACTTATTCACCTCTGTCTGATCTCCATCCTTGCCTGGTCACTCCTGCGTGCCCCACAAACACGGAAAACCGCTGTCCTTTTCTCAGCCGTTAGCTAGCAGGCGAGTGGCGTGCTTCCCCGCTGAGGGCTGTAGCCGTGACGCGCGGGGGGTGGGGGGGCGCGTCATTCACCAGGCCCGAGCCCACCATCTCCCTCATCTGCATCTCCTGGATCAGATGAAAAGAACAGGGGGGCACCCTCCTGGGAGGCCAATCCAGGGGCTTTCTCTCCCGCAGGACTGTTGTCTGGGCTTGCCAAGCCCCACAAGTTGGCAAACTGCAGAACTGCTTTCAAAGCGGGCCTTCGCCCTCCTTGGCAGGCGCCTCAAAGCTCTCTTGCTTTGCTTTGCTTTGCCTGAGCCTGGGAGTCCGTGCGAGGCATTCGTTCACACGCCTCAGTGGGGACATCCCTGGAAGCGGCTCACACTCGAGGCAGGGCCACTTGGGTGGGCGTCAGAAGCAGAGTCCAGGTGGCCTAGGAAGAGCAGAACGCCAGAGTGGGCATGGAAGGTGTTGGAAAACGTGCAAGCTCCTCGGGAACAGTGTTTAAGGCCTGGGAAACACTGCCTGACAGTTACTTTTATAAGCTGTAGACAGAATACTTAAACTTTCTATTTCTGTTTTGTTTTGTTTGTTGTTTTTGTTTTAGTTATCCTGTTTGGGATAAAATCACAAGTACTTCAGGACACAGAAGTGAGTCCTTAGGACCAGACAGAAAGGAAGATGACCTTGGAATTTAGTGACCTCTAAACTGTTTTTTCTAAAGTTTCCTTTCTGATTCTTCACTGACAGGCTTTCACAGAGCTTTAAAATGAGGCCATTTAAAATAAAAAAAAAATAATAATAGGGCTGGAGAGATGGCTCAGAGGTTAAGAGCATTGCCTGCTCTTCCAAAGGTCCTGAGTTCAATTCCCAGCAACCACATGGCATCTCACAACCATCTGTAATGGGGTCTGGTGCCCTCTTCTGGCCTGAAGACATATAGATAGACAGAATATTGTATACATAATAAATAAATAAATAAATATTAAAAAAAAGAAAAAAGAAAATGCACACCCTGTTGTGTGCCATTAAAAATAATAATAATAATAAAAAACTGGGCATAATGTCACATGCCTTTAATCCCAGCATTGTGGAGGCAGAGTCAGGGTTCAAGGTCGGCCTATTCTACATTGAGTTCTAGGATGGTTCTACAGTGAGAATCCTGTCTTGAAAAGCCCAAAAATAGCCAGGTGGTGGCAGGGCACACCTTTAATCCCAGCACTCACTGGGGAGGCAGAGACAGTCAGATCTTTGTGAGCTGGAGGCCAGTCTGGTCTACAGAGCAAGTTCCAGGACAGGCTCCCAAGCTGCAGAGAAAATGTTATGATGTGCTGGCCTGGTCTGTCACCTTGGTACACTGTCTCTTTAAGAGACAAGCCCCGCCCTCTCCCAACCCCTCTCCTTCCACCAAGGGAAGCAGATATCCCTCTTCCTCCTCCTCCTCATCCAGCCTAGGCTCTCTCTTTCTGTGTCTCTCCTGAAGAGGTAACTTCTGCTCTTTCTGTTCTCTCTTTTTCTCTCTCTCTCCCTTCCTCCCCCCTCTCCTTTCCCCCTCCTCTCTCTCCCTCTCTCGTTCTCTTCCCCCCTCCTCTTTTGCTCCCTCCTCTCTCTCTCTCTCTCTCTCTCTCTCTCTCTCTCTCTCTCTCTCTCTCCTTTCCCCCTCCTCTTTCTGCCTCTTCCTCGCCTACCCCCTTTCTTCCATAATCCACTAAACAAACTATACCCACTCTATGCACGACGGCTCCTCGTGGGACCAGCTGCCCGCCGACCCACCACCTCCCACCCACCTGGGACCCACAAAGGCCTCATGTGGTGGGATCGGCTTCCCCTCCTGGCCCATTGCCACCCCTCAGGGAACTGGGCACAGCTTTTATCTAAACCATTACAGAAACCCTGTCTTGAAAAACCAAAAATAAATAAATAAGTATAAATAAGCAAGCAAACCCTAAAGAAGACCATTTGAGGCTTATGTGCGCATGGTGAGTGCCAGAGTCTATCTCAGATGTCACAGGTGACCATGCTAGGTGGTCAACAAATGCCACCTCTGCTTAAAGAAACAGAGCATTTGAGCTGGAAAGATGTGCACAGATAGTGTGCTTGACATGTCAGCTTGAGGACCAGATTGCCCACATGGTCATGATGTCCCTAGGATCTGTAGTTCTCACTGCTCAGCCAGCCTGGCGGAACCGGCAGCTCTACAGTCAATGAGAGATGCTGTCTCAAGGACAAAGGTGGAGAGTGAGGAAGACCTGTCAGCCTTCGTGGGCATCACACACGCGTGCACACACATCAGAGAAAGAACAAAAAGAAACATACTGGTGTGGCAGTTCTGTGTCAGAGAACCAGCCCCACAGTGCAGTGACAGAGAGGCAACCTCATGGAGACACAGTAACAGTGCCAACCTCATGGGTCAATCACAGTGACAGAGCCAACCCCATGGATCACAGGGACAGAGTCAACCCCACAGATCACAGGGACAGAGTCAACCCCGTGGATCACAGGGACAGAGCCAACCCCATAGATTACAGTGACAGTGCCAACCCCATAGATCATAGTGACAGTGCCAACCTCATGGATCAATCACAGGGACAGGGCCAACCTCATGGATCACAGTGACAGCCAGCTCCATGGATCATAGTGATAGAGCCAACCCCATAGATCACAGGGACAGAGCCAACCCCGTGGATCACAGGGACAGAGCCAACCCCATAGATCACAGGGACAGAGCCAACCCCATAGATCACAGGGACATAAAGTCAGCCTAATCTTTGTCTCTGGCAATTTTTAAAATTTTTTATTATTATTTTTAGGTCCAGTGGGCTTTTGTTGAGATACACTAACAGAACAAACAAAAGTATTTTACCAACGATCTTTTCTGCTCATTGTATTGTTACAGAAACCCACCAGAGAAGACCCCTCAGACAGTCTGTCGCCAACTGAAAGCCTGTCTGGAACTACACTCAGTATTCAGGACCCAAGTGTGTAGAGTAAGGGGTTTGAAAAAGCAAAGACTCATAGCTGCAGGAGGAGGTTTTGAGCAAAGAGGCAGAGATAAGTTTGCTGGGGCATCTTGACCTCAGGTTCCTAGAATAGAGTTGAAAATTTTCCAAAGGGTTTCCCATCATGGAGATAAGATTCCTGTTAAACCTGAAATGGCCTCAGCAAGAATACGAGATGGAGGAACCCGTGCACTGCCTTGCCCTGCCATACCATCTCAGTAGAGACAGTGGTCCATTTGGATGTACATGCAACACAACTTAACCTAGCAAAGCGACTCACAGTAGTGTTCTTACCTACTAACCAGAGAGTCAATCTTCCCTTCTTAATATCTTTAAGAGTTTTAAGTTCCCCATATGCTCAACTATGTTCATAGCAGCTTTGTTTGTCATAGCCAGAACCTGGAAACAACCTAAATGCCCCTCAATCGAAGAATGGATAAGGAAAATGTGGTACATTTATACAATGGAGTACTACACAGCAGAAAAAAATAATGACAGCTTAAATTTTGCAGGAAAATGGATGGAGCTAGAAAACATTATTTTGAGTGAGGTAACCCAGACACAGGAAGACAATTATCACATGTACTCACTCATAGGTGTTTTTTAAACATAAAGCAAAGAAAGCCAGTCTACAAACCACAATCCCAGAGAACCTAGACAACAATGAGGACACTGAGAGAGACTTACATAGATCTAATCTACATGAGAAGTAGAAAGTAGAAAAAGACAAGATCTCCTGAATAGATTGGGAGCATGAGGACCTTGGGGGAGGATTGAAGGGGGGAGGGGAGAGGCAGGGAGGGGAGCAGAGAAAACTATAGAGCTCAATAAATATCAATAAAAAATGAAAAAAAAAAGTTTTAAGTTCCCACAGTTTACTTCGGTACTGGTCCATGGTGTCTAGGACATGAGTTTTCTCCTAATTTTGCTGGATAAAAAGTGTATTCTTTTCAAGTCTGTTTTGTGTCAGAAAACATAAGTGACTGTTTTCTGTAGCTACCTATCCCCTCCAAAATATGGCTCAGACATAGCATCCAGTATCTTACTAAACCAACCCTATTCTCACTCTTACCCGCTGTCAAACATTTTTAATTGAAATATTTAATAGCATGAGAGTATTCTAATTTAATTACATTCATCTTTAAAGATATCTTGAGTTTGCTTGTTTATAAAAAATGATTTTTTTTTAAATTTTATGTGTACGAGTGTTTTGGCTGCATGTGTGTTTGTACCTTACATGTGTGTCCCTCGTGCAGACATCAGATTGCCTGAAACTGGAGTTCCAGGCAGTTGTGAGCCTCCATGTGGGTGCTGGGAATTGAACCCAGGTCCTCTGAGAGAGAAGCAAGTGCTCTTAACACCTGAGCCAAGTCCCCAGCCTCTTGAATGCTTTCTATAAAGCATCAAAATGAATTTTATTTTAATCTCATAAAAGGTAAACTAATCAATTATTTTTCAATAGGGGAAGAATACTAAATGGCTGTTCTCTTGAACAAGCACCTATACTCAAACCAGCAAACCAAACAAGAATAAAACACCTTCCTGGTGCTATTTAGTCCCCAGTCTATGAATCTGATATTGGCTTTATGTCCCTTTTGCCCGTTCTTCAATTGATTTGCTCATTTTATGTCAAACATGCTGTTTGCGAAGACTGTCCAAATTGGCTTGCTTCTGTAGTGTATTTACAGAGTGCTGAGGGGTCGGTTCACAAGCAAGTGGCCCTGGAAGGACAATGTCCTTTCCTTCCTGAGACAGATATTTCAGGATTGGGGAAGTGGGGTTTCCTGTGTTCTCACAAGGGGCTGAGGAAAAAAAAAAAAAAGAATGCTGGGGCAATTTCAGAAAGAATTCAGCCTGGGCTAAACAGGAGAGATGCTTTTGTGTGTAACTCTCTCCTACTGGGAGAAGCCTGCCTGGCCTGGGGGCTGCAGGCGAGGGAGGAAACAAGGCCAGGGTTGTGACTGCCGGTTCTCTGGAAACCTACTGTCCTGGGCAGGACTGACTGGAGGGTCAGGACCTCCCTCCACCCATCTCCTGCGCCAACTCCCACGTTCCAGGCTTTGATCACACAGCAGTTGTGTCTTGCTTCTGTCCTTTCTCACCAAAGAGCATCAGACACTTAGGTTCCCTCTAGAAATGTTTACTTAGTTTACACTGAGTTCCCACCTTGTTTCTCTGTTCAGCAAAAGGCCGAGACATGTGGCTGCCTTCAGGGCGGCTTTCTTCAATGTTCCTTTACCTTGTTTTTCATTTTTGTTAATAATGTCTAAGTTAGCATGTAAAAAATGTCAATATAAAACCTTAACATCATGCTATTTTCACCCATATGTATTATTATACTTGCTTAATTCCTTCCCTTCTGCAAGTGGCCTCCTGTTCCATCTATTCCTCTCTAGCTCCCCTGATGCCTTCTGAGTTCCCCATTCCAATTTCATATCATACGTGTTCCATCATTTTCCTTTCATTTTCTCTCTTTTAAGGTCTCTTTTTCCACTCTCATGCTCTCTTTTCCAGCTGACACACACACACACACACATACACACACACACACACACATACACACACACACACACACACACACACACACACGTTGCCAAACTCAAATCTGAGTTCCACATGAGAAAAAACATGACGTGTGTCTTTGTGAGTTGTTTTGTTTCACGAAACAAAACGATTTCCAGTTCCATCCATTTTCTTCCCTGATTTGATTTATTTCTGAACTTCTTAATTTCTTGATATTTTGTCTTTATTTGCTTGTTTGTGAGAAACAAACTCTGTATAGCTCTGGCTGTCCTGAAACTTGCTCTGTAGATCAGGCTGGCTTTGAACTCACAGATATCAGCCTGCCTCCACTTCCTGAGTGCTGGGATTAAAGGCGTGCGCCACCACCGCCCGACTGATCTTGAACTCTTGATTATAATACACCTCCCAGTGCTGAGATTACAAGGATGAACCACCATGCCTAGTTCTGAATTTATTTTTCATTAAAAAAACAATGAAGTCAAACAACAACAACGACAACACCCTTACAAATGGAAAAAAATAATGATGATAATAATAATAATATAGCCACGAAGGAAGCAAAAGGCAATGACAAAATGACACGAAGTATCTGTTGATGAGGGCGGGAGTGGGTGGAAGGAGATGATCGCACGACAAGGTTGTTATTTTTTCATCTTTTTTAGCGTGGACATAATAGATAGCATCGGATTTTTAAAATTATCTTGTGAAATAGAAAGTTAAGTTTCATCAAATTTAACTTAGAAAGTTAATTAAGCTTCATCAAATTTAACTTAGAAACAAGTTTAGAAAGTCACAACTATTGGAATGAAAATTCAGATTACATAGTAAACAGAAACATGAGTCAGGCATTAGAAATGAACAAAGTAATCTAGTTATGAGGAATGTATTAGAGTAATAAATGTAAGTTGTATCATGTATTAAAAGAAATATACTCAAAAATTGGCTTTAAAAACCTGCTAAAAGCAACTATGTACTGTCTTTAAAAGTATATCTAAAGGCGGGGTGGTGGGGACGACACACAGAGTCAGAGATAGTGCTTAAACTCCTGGAAATATCTCTCTAATAGTGCAATTCCAGGCACCGTGGCATTTGGGAGGGGGAGATATTTTTGGACTAAGTTTCCCAGTCTCTAAAATCAGACCCTGCGGTTGCCAGCTCATAAGACCAGCCCTGTGTGCCTCGGGGTTTGTTCTGGATTGTTGAGCTTCCACAGGGCCAGGGCTGGGGATGCTTTGTCCAATTCCAGGCATTGCAAAGACGGGACCTTTGTGAGGACACGCCGTCTAGTGTGCCGGGGACAGGGAAGTAGGTGGCTGGGAGCATTTGCTCTCTGAAGTCCTCTGAGCAGACTGTCTGCTGGAGAAGCTTCTGAGAAAGTTATGCTAACTATTTTGGGCTTTGAGTGGGCTATTTGATATTGCCAACCATTTGTATTTAACAGGTCAGGGCTTGATTTATCAGGATTTTCCTATGTGTCATGCTCACTGAGAGGTGGAGTCAGGCAACCCTGGGTTAGAATGCCAGCTCTTCTAAATACTGGCTGCAAGCCTTGGGAAGATGACCCAAGACTCTCTGACCCTGTTATCTCATTTGTACAGCACGCTTATTGTTCATTCATTCGTTTGTTGGGAAGAGTCAGTCATTTATTGCATGCTTACCTTGTGAGAGCCTGTTCTGGGTGTTTCTTTCCAGAAGCAAACTCCTTAGACTGTATTCTAGTGAGGCATGATAGGAAAAAAAAATAGCCACAGAAATCAGCAGATAAATTATGTATCAGATAGAGTAGGAGATTGCAAAAAGGCCCAGTATGAGGAAAGAATAGGACAATGGCAGCGTGACAGTGTGTGTGTGTGTGTGTGTGTGTGTGTGTGTGCGTGCATTTGCATGCTCTGGCTGAAGAATGTCTGAGGACAGCTTTCTTTGGGGTGTCTGAGGCTAGTCTAGTTCAAAATAAAAACTTTGGATTCTGCCCTGAGCAAGTTCAGAAATTCTGGAAGGTTCCAAGCAGAGCAGAGCTGACATCTGCTTTCTCTTCAGAGGGGACTGCTCTGCTTGGGCAGGGGATCTGCACAGGTGGGACGGAGGCAGGGGAATCACAGGCTTAGGGCTAGCCTGGGCCACATCTCCAAAAGGATTCAAATTATTCTGGCATCTGAGTTGAGAATATACTGCTTGGGTGAAAGGGCACCAAGGAATCTAGTTAGCAGAGATAATAGATTCCTGGACCTGGAGTTAGAGGTGGGGATGATGGGAAGTAGTGGACTCTGGGTCTGTCTCAGAGGCTTGTGACCAGATTTTTCTGGGGTGGGAAAAGAAAAAAAAATCAAGGCTGTCACTCAGTTCTCTGTCCTGAGTGGAGCCATCTGATATCCAGGGATAGAGATATTTTGGTGCAGCAGATGGAAGGGCCCACAGTTCTATAATAGCCATAGAAAATGCCTGGTAGATACAGGGGTGGAAACCTTGAGTTAAAAAATGGAAATAAAAGAGTGAGATTCAGGAGTGAAGTCATGGGGAGATACAAATTTGGGTACTGCAACTAGAACTTTGGGTCTGGATAGTATGGTGTATGGGGTGATTATGGGTAGAAAGGAGGAGGGACCTAGGCCAAGACCCTCTAATACTGAGGGGCGGGGAAGTGAGGGGGAGCTGGGAAAAGAGCAGCCAGCTGGCTGGGCAGGAAAGCAAAGTAAGGAAATATCAGAGAAGCAAGCGCAGTAAGAATCATAAAAGGGCAGATCCTTCCCCTGTGCTGGGGTAGGTGGGTAAACAGCAGAGTGTAGACCTCAGAATATTGTGAGCTTTTTTTGTTCTCCCTTGTATTTCTAGACAGGGTTTTTCTGTGGCTTTGGAGCCCATTCTGGAACTTGCTTTGTAGACCAGGCTGGCCTCCAGCTCACAGAGATCTACCTGCCTCTACTCCCCCGAACTCTCCCAAGTGCTGGGATTAAAGGCGTGCGCCACCACCGCCCTGCAGAATATTGTGAGTTTATGTGCACCAACACACCGAAAGCTAGTGCCCAGCAAAAGTTAGCTGTATTCAAAGCTAGATAGTACTGAAATTGCCGTCAATAGCGGTATTTCCTTTTGGTGAAGACAAGGATAAGGCAAGAGGATGAAAATCCTCCACGGTGCAAGTAATGACAAAGAGTCTGCTTAAACCAGGTGTGGTGGCGCTCACCTTTAATCCCAGCACTTGGGAGGCAGAGGCAGGCAGAACTATGAGTTGGAGGCTAGCCTGGTCTACAGGACAGCCAGGGATACACAGAAAAAACAAAAACAAAACAAAAAAAAGATTCTTTGCTTACTTAGACATTAACCAGCTTATAAGACCTTCTCCTAGCCTCACCTCAGTACTTCCTTGTATCATCCAGTTCTAGCAAGATCTCTGCCCATTGCAGGAGCCCTTATCCTTGATATCTGGTCAGGTCCCTAATCATCCACACCCCCAGGCAATGTATGAGCCCCCTAGCCTGCCTTCTGGAAGAATCCTGTTCCGCCAGTTTATCTGGCCCCTCCCGCAACGTTTCCTCTCAGTAATTTTCTACCTACTGACTTCCACCCTGATCCTTGGTCGTCTGCTTCCAATGGCCTGTGTTGCACTTGGAGTGAAGCCCACCTCTCTCCTAATTTCAAGACTCCCGCAGGCAGGGGACTCTGTGCTGACCGTGATCACCCAGGGTAAAGGTGTGTCCTTTTATGCTCTAACAAGTGTCACTGGACAGCATTTCCCTTAAAAAGTACTAACGGAGTCCCTCCAAAGGAACAGGAACATGGGGAGATGGGAAAGGCGGCTGAAGATAAGTTTCTGCCATGGAGAAGCCTGCTATTGGTATAGCATCCCACGCCGAGGATGTATTAATCATACATCAGTTGTTTGCTCTCCTTTGTGAATATGCATATTATCTGGATCTGTTTCTGGAAGATTCTGAGCCTATTGGGATTTGGCAGGGACTTCAGGGCTGTCCTAGGCTATCCCATCCGATTGCTAATGTCCTGCTTGGCTGGGGTGCCATTATTAATGCTGGAAAACCACCCTTGGAAATGTTCAGCTGCGTCGACTGAGAGCAAAGCAGGCTATAGATCCTCCCAAACACAGGCATCCTTAACAACCACCCCCAGTGCAAACTCAGAGAGGCAGGTGTGGTGACTTGAGCATCCTCAGAATGCTGTGTGTGTCCGTGTTCCTGGCGAGTGTCCTAAGAAACCAGAGCCAGCCAGTCACCTGCCCCAGAGTGAGAGGGATAAGAGAGAAGACCAGAGAGAGGAGATTTAGTCCCTGTGATACACTGGGAAGAGAATCTGATAAAGACTTTAAGTCTGTCTCTGAGTGCTGGCATGAACTTTAGACCTCCAATGAGAACAATTGGGATGGGAGCTGGAAGGAAGATATAATTAAGTGTTCCCTGTTCAAGTGTGGTCTGTTTGAGCATTGTTTCAGTCCTTGGGCTACAAGGTGGCTCAAAGAAATTCTTCTTGCTTGAGATAACAGCATGGCTTCTGTAAGGTAATTATAGTTACAGCCTGAGGGGCTGGTCTGTCTGACCACCAATGCTCCAGGGGAGGAGTAACTCAAATCCTTTGTTAGAAAGATATTTATCAGTCAGTTCTGTAAATCGGTGGGGTTTTAACTGCAGATTTAGGTACCTTGTGGTGGTTTTATTGGCCCAAGTGAAGAGTCTACAGAGTGAGTTCCAGGACAGATAGGGCTGTTACGCAGAGAAACCCTATCTCAGAAAACAAAAACAGAACAAAACAGAACAAAAAAGAAGGAAAGAAAAAAGAAAACCTGAGGTGATGGGAGAATTTGCAGGTGGTTGTGCTAACACTGTCAGGTCCTTGAACAGTGCTGACTGAATATACTCAGTGCCTGTCAACAGCCATTTTCACACAGTGTGGCGGGTCTTGTCAGGCGCTGTGGACTCCAGACACTATCATCAGTGGGAAACTTGGAAGAGCAAAGTTACCACATTTGTTATGTTATCACACAATATAAGTTTTCTTTTTCTTTTCTTTCTTTTTTTTTTTTTTTTTTTTTTTGAGTTTTCGAGACAGGGTTTCTCTGTAGCTTTGGAACCTGTCCTGAAACTAGCTCTTGTAGACCAGGCTGACCTCAGACTCACAGAGATCCGCCTGCCTCTGCCTCTGGAGTGCTGGGATTAAAGGTGTGCGCCACCACCGCCCGGCTTTTTTTTTTTTTTTCTTTCTTTCTCCGAGACAGGGTTTATCAGTAGCTATGGAGCTGTGGAGCCCATCCTGGAACTTGCTCTGCAGACCAGTCTCTCAGAGCCTGGGGTTTCAGACTAGGGAGGGCCTTCACACTAGATGGCTTCAGCAGACATCTGGACAACCTGGGTCCTCTTGATCTCTGAGTCTCTGAGATGACAACAGTGGAGAATTTGATGGTACATTTGCTTCTCCTTGTCATAGGCAGTTCTGGGTCCCATGGCAACCCAGAATAAATACCACTGTGGGTGAGGAGTACAGACCAGCTAGATCCGTTCTCTCAGTGACATGCGATGCTGTCGCCTGCTGGAATGCCCTCCACAAATACTGAAGTGTAGATTCATATTGCTGATGAATTGATGAGGAGAGAGTGTATTCTCAGGACTGGAGCCAGGAGACCTGGTTTTGAATGCTGCTCCATTACCTCTCAGTTGGGTCCTATTGGGCCATTGAGTCCTTTCAGACTGATGCTTTGAAGGTTCAAGGGGACCAGCAACAGTGTCCACTGTACTGAATGATTTAGGGATAAAAGAAACAAAGCTCCTGCAGCATTAAGGGCGGCCCCTGGCACCCAGCAGGGGCTCAGGACATCTTTCTTGGATGGTGGCACAAGCGTGGAGAGAGAGCTACATGGTACCAATTTGCTCAGGTCCCGTCTCAAAAGGGCCCCTTCTCCTTAGCTCCTTCCAGCATCCTGTGCGCCGAAGTGAAGCGGCTGTTCCTATAGATAGCAGTACGACTGAGCAACCTGCTGAGGGAAGGCTATTCCATCGGACTAGGGTGGGGCCTAAGAATCTGCATTATAAATAAGAGGAATGTGAGTCTGTCGTAGTGGTCCAGAGGTCATTCTACAAGAAACCCTGTTCTCAGGAGGGGGCGGTTAGTTTTGTTTTGTTTGCTCTGGTTTTTGTTTGTTTTAAAGGGAAGGGTCTTTTTGTGTAACCCTGGGTGGCCTAGAACTTGACGCGTAGGCCAGACTGGACTCAAACTTAGCGCAACCTAAGTGCTGGGGTGACGGGTGTGTGCCAGCACATCCAGCAGGGCTGCAGAAGTTTGACATGCATCTCTGTCTTTCTGTTTCAGTAAGCACTGACCAAAGCAATCAGACACTCAAACCTGCTAAGCCTTACCACCGAGCTCCGGCCCCTGCGCTCTGAGGTTGTACTCCAGGCCTGGCTTTATTAGTGAGCCAGTTTGTTCAAGTTTGCCCCTTGCTCTATAACTGAATGCATGCAGACTCCCCACTTTGAGACGCAAAGCTCCACACTTCTCCAAGCTTCGTTCTCATTTACTCTGGAGGAGTCGCTTTGGTCTTGGAGCCACTGGGCACTGAGCACGCTTTGGGTAGACTCCGTCATCAGTCTGGAGGGCTCGACTCTCCGTACTGTTTACTACCGAAGCAGAGCCGTTGCGATGAGACCGCTCAGGGATGATGGGAGAACCCGTGAACTGACAGACATCAGTAGGGCTGCATACACATGCGCAGCTGGCTCTTGGGTCTTCGCGGGCTCATTTGCTTCCTAGTTCTCACAGTAAGGCCTTTGCTGAGCTCAGAATTAAGTTGTTCCCAAATACCTTTAAAGAGGAGAAAAAAAATAAGTGGGTAGAGGTGGCACATGTCTTTAATCCCAGCACTCAGAAGGCAGAGGCAGGTTGATCTATGAGTTTGAGGTCAGCCTGATCTACAGAGTGAGTTCTTGGGCGACCAGGGCTGTACAGAGAGATCCTGTCTCAAAAACAAACAAACAAAAACCCCTGAGAAACAAAAAACAAAAACAAGCAAACAGAAAGCCCTAAATACTTCCAATATAATGTTTTGTAAAGAATGTTTTTCTCATTGGTGAATCTACATGTAGCCTTTCTCTTTGTGTCCCCAAAGTGAGAAAATTTTTTGCCAGGGACTTTGTTTCTTACGAAAAAGAACCCAGTCCATAGGAAGTGAGACTCTGCCTTTGGTTCCGAGTAGCTTGACATCCCTCCTCCCTGGGTTTCAGAGAGGTGCAGACTTCTGGAAGCGGGAAGGCAGCCCTCACAACAGCTAGTAGCGTAATTAACACCTCTTTTACAAGTATTGATATACGTGAAAGCTGGTGAGAGGGTACGGCCTGGCCAAGGTCATGTAAAGGACCAGTCTCTGCCCTTCTCAACCTGGGTCTTTCTCCATCAAATTGGGCTTGGTTTGAGTTATCTGCCTCCCCGAGCGCCGGAGCAAGTTGCGCGAGTTCACCTGCGACCCACTACTGGCCTTCTAAGGAATGTGTCCCCACGGAGGGTTGCTGGAAACAGTACCTGGGATGGAAAAGACAAGAAAAAAATGGAGTCAGAGAGAGTGGAGAGAGGAGGTGGGGGAGGGGAGAGAGATAGAGCGAACCAGCACAAGGGAGGGGAAGGACGCTAGACAGAGGTGCTGTAGGGAGTGGAGGGGGGCGGTAGTGGTCCTGTGGAGAGCGAGAGAGGGACTCTGGGATGTAAATTTCAACCCATAGGCATAATCTGCTTTTGAAAGGCTAACATTTTGGCGGGAGGCTGGCAGCTCTAGAGGTAAGATAGCAAGGGCCTTATTCTTAGCATTTAGACTGACTTCCTCCGCGCTCTTATCTTCTTAATTTCATGGCAAACAATGGCCTATTGACTGAGCTTTCAGAGCAGTGGGTGTTCTCAGAGGGAGGCCGGCCAGAACAGCAGCCCCTCCGGCTTCTGCGCCTGCTCCTAACCTGTACTCCACCTACCAGCAACAGGAAACCCAGGGAGTCCTGTTGCTTCTCGTTTTCTGTGTTTTAAGGTAAGTACATCTGGGACAGAAGATGCCCGTGCATGTATGTGCAAGTACATGTGTGTGTATTTACACATGAGTATGTGTGTGGTTGCATGTGTGCTTGAGTGTATGCGTGTTTGAAATGGATGCATTTGTGTCAATGCATGCGTGTTGGTGCATGTAAAAGTGAGTATATGCATGATGCATGGGATTGTGTGTGTACACGGTCTGTACAGAATTGCATCGTGTTGATAAGACCCAGCAGACCCATTGGTTGGAACCTTCGAGGAAATGGTGTTTGGGATGCTTCCAATATATATAGAGGCCTGACCTGATCTGATCCTTGCTGAAGCCTAACCTTTTGCTCAGATGAGAAAATCTCAATACGTCTTTAAACCTTTGGAATGTAGTCTTAGAGTGAGTGAATCACTCTCTTGTGAGAGTCCCTAGTCTGTTTGGCACCGTGCCTGCCACGTGTTGTTAAAAGCTGCAGTCCCCTTATTCTTTCCTATAGGATTTCTCACTCTCCTTCGGGATGGCCGAGCAGAAGCCACTGGCCTGAGGGTGTGCAGGGAGAAAATATTTCAACTTCTACTTTATACTTCAATTTCAACTTGAAGTTGAACAACATGAAGTTGTTAAAGAAGTATACAACTTCAATTTGTACTGTATGTTTTATATTATTTTAATGCATGCATGTATAATCTATAAGTATACATCTTTAAAAGTATTGTTTTATTTTACGCATATTGGTACTTTGCCTGTGTACCACATGTGTGCCTGGGACCTGCTGAGGCCAGGAGAGGGAGCTGAGATCCCTCAGGACTGGAGTTACAGACAGTTGTAAGGTGCTCTGAGTATGCTAGGAATCGAACCAGGGTCCTTTGCAAGCATAGCAAGTGCTCTTAACCAACCAACCATCACTTCAATCCTATAAATATATTTATTTATTTAGATGTATCTTACATAACATATTATATTGCATGTCTCTCCATACATTTTGCCCCCCAAAATGTACCGAGGGCTAGGGAGATGATGCAGTGGGTAAAGCGCTTGCCATGCCAGTGTGAGACCCTGAGTTTGAATCCCCAGATCCCATGTAAATCCAGATGTAGTACTGTGTGTCTGTGATCCCTATGGTGGGATAAGAGATGGAGATAGCAGGATCTCCGGACTCTTGTGGTAAGGAAACAACAGAAATCCTATCTTAAACAAGGTGGAAAACAGGGACCAGCACCTATGCTGCCCTCTAACTTCCACACCTGTGGGACGTCGCTCACATGCACACAGGATCTCTGATAAGGATTGATGATGGCCACACATGTTGATACGGACAGAGATTGAATATTAGTTTCTTCCCCAGACTCCCAGACACATCCAGAAGGAATGTCCTAGCAGCGATCAGGGAATCCCTTCGCTCCTGCAAATTAAGACATAAAATTAGTCATCAAAGAGGCTGTGTCCTCTTCATTCTCCACACAAGAGCCTTTCCAAACTTGGACTTGAAAAACAGGACATAGAAACAAAGTTTGTGGAAAATAAATATCTTTCCTCGTGTCTCCAGGAAATTCAGGGATCGAAGTTGGGGGAAAGTCTGCCGGGATATTCAGGCTCGCCAGAAAGACTTCTCCTGGTGACTGTCCTGTCCATAGCGTTCCTGTATTCACAGTGCTCCCTTAGCATCGTGGGAGAGACGAGATCATTACCGTTCTGTAGAAGGTTTAAGTGCAAATTAGCTGCGAAAATGCTGTGCAGTTTAAGTGAAAGAATGGCCCATCAGAGGACCCGTCATTTTCTCCTGTATACGTGATTTAAATGTTCTTGGAAACTTAAACCTTTGCTGGATTGTTACTGGAATTTGGGGGGCAGGGGCAATCCTTGCATGGTCACCAGAAGATAACAGAAAATCAGGGTGTCCCTCTTAGTGGAGTCTTTAGTAAAGGGAGTCTTACTAACAAAAGAATTTAAGAAGAATTTAAGAAGCAAAAGCTAAGAACACTTTTCATTAGAGTTTAAAAGAAAAAACCCACTGAGAAGTGGTGATGCATGCCTTTAATCCCAGCTCTTAGGAGGCAGAGATGGCCAGATCTCTCTGAGTTTGAGGCTAGCCTGGTTGGTCTACCTGATCTACATAGAGAAGTCTTCTCTTACCACCCCCTCCCCCAAACAAAACAAAACAAAACAAAAACAAAAGCCCTGAGGATAGGCAAGTGGTAAATCTCAGAAGCTGACCAGAAGAAAAGAATAGAGGAGAGAAGAGAAAAAAGCCATATCGTTTGGTTCCTGGCGTGATAACCCCCTACACGGAAGCAGGCAGGTGTGGTGGGTGGGGAACGGCCTCCAGAGAAGAGTAAGGCAAAGTTGCTTTTCCCTGACTGAGAGAGTGGGTAGACCCTGCTGATCCTCATGGCTGCTCTGTTCGTAGGCACTGCACTAGGGTGTAGGAATTCTGGGAAGGAAAGGTACAGCATTACATTGAAGCAATAATTATTCTGCCCACCTCCTTAGCCTGGCTTAAGGTTAAGCCTGCCTTCCCAGGAATGGCTTCTTGCCTAGGCGATTGACCCTGTCCAACTGGAATGTTAGGTGCCCGCTCAGACAGAGACTCTATTCTCCTGACATCTGCCATCTACCAAAGAAATGAGTGACAGTCAGAGAAGCCAGTTCCTGCTTCCAGAGTCAGGCAGGCACGGGAAGGAGACCTCATGAGGGGGGTAGATGGAGTGAGGGCCCCAGACTTAAGGAAGCTTCATGCTCCTGCTGCTGATCAGGAACTTGGGATCATGGGAAAGTGAGGATAGGGTTCCTGGGAGGGATTTCTGGGCTCTCTGGAAGATGTCTTTTGGAAGGATTTCTGGTTTTTTTTGATGTGTTTTCAGCCCTCAGTTCCATGGATTTTAGATAAATAGAAAATCTCTACCCACTCCCCGAAAGGTTCCAACTTTTACATGTAAACTCAACTAGCAGTGGAGTAATCAGCAGGAGAAAAATCATGTAAATCCACTCGCTGTGCAGATGTACATAGGAGCTCGGTGTGGGGAAGGAGGGGTGCAGCTCCTCAGGAGGGAAGTGGTTTTTTAGGGGAAATGAGCAGACCCCAAGAGCAAACAATAGCTTGTAAATGATTCTCTCTGGAAACCCAGTGGAATCTTGGAAGACAATGGTTGGTGACAAAGTCTATCTTGGTGTGGTGACATTCCCATCTTCCTTCCTGTAGGGTGAGCTTGGCCTCCTCTGGCTAATGAGATATCAGGAAAGAGATGGCAGGCGATTGTGTTCCCTCCAGGAGTCTTCTCACAGGAGAAATAGCTCTTGGAGATGGAAGCAGGAGGGAGTCCTGCTCCGGGTTCTCAGACCGCTTCTAAGGCCTTTTCATTTTCCTGTAGTGCAACGCGCTTACATAGCGTGCAAAGTGTCTCAGGCTGGGGCCTGGTTTTCTGAGACCCATTGAAGCCATGGGGATCCTTAGCAAAACGCACCCAGAGTGAAGGTGGCCTGAGCCCAGTGCCCACATGCTCCCTCCACCCTGGCTGGGACCCTCTCCAGGAGAGGTGGCGATAGCCATCACAAAATGCAACTGGAATAGGAGTGGTTCTCAAAGTTAATGCCCTGATCTCTCTCACCGGTTTCCTGGACGTTTGCCATTCTGAAGTGAACTATCAGAGAGATCCCCACAGCTGATACTTTGTTCTTACGAGATGACAGGGGTGTTTATAGCCTTGTGTTTCTCACTAGAATAAATTAAACAAACAGAAGCACGATGCCATTTATTTCCACATTCTGGGGGTGGGGATTGTTTGACACTTTATACGGTATTCTCTGGGCTTGTTAGCCTGCTTAGAAAAGCCTGAGTCCTCCCCTTTTGCTGGCAAGTGAGCATTTGTGCGGGAGGTCTGCATCAAGGTATGTCAGGGAAGAGTGCTGCTTTCTTTGAAAATGTAGTGTTTGAATGCTTGACCCATAGGGAGTGGCACTATTAGGAGGTGCGGCCTTGTTGGAGTAGGTATAGGTTTGTTGGAAGAAGTATGTCACAGTAGAGGCAGACTTTGAGGTCTCCTATGCTCAAACGAGGCCAAATGTGTGAGTCTTGCTGCTTGCGGATCAAGACATAGAACTCAGCTCCTTCTCCAATACCATGTCTGTCTCCATGCTGCCAAGCTTCTCTCTCTCTCTCTCTCTCTCTCTCTCTCTCTCTCTCTCTCTCTCTCTCTCTCTCTCTCTCTCTCTCCATTTCTTTTAAAGATTTATGTATTATATATACAGTGTTTTGCCAGCATGTGTGCCTACTGGCCAGAAGAGGACACCAGATCGCATTACAGATGGTTGTGAGCCACCATGTGGTTGTTAGGAATTGAACTCAGGACCTCTGGAAGAGCAGACAGTGCTCATAACCTCTGAGCCATCTCTCCAGCCCGCTGCCATGCTTCTTGCCACAAGGATAATGGACTAAACCTTTAAAGCTATAAACCAGCTTACATGTTGAGCTAGCCCCAATTAAATGTTTTCTTTTATAAGATTTGCCTTGCTCATGGTGTCTGTTCAAAGCAATAAAACCCTCACAAATACAGAAGTTCTATTTACTGTTTTACCCCAGAGTGTTAAAATACCAAATAAGAGAAAAATCACAAGACCCCGGACATTAGGGAGAAGATGTAAGAGGCACAACCACATTGAAGAACTCATACTCAGTTTCTTAAATTTTTGAGAAGTCTAGATCCACCTAGAAAGGAAAGTATGTGTCTATCCACCTCTCTCAGTTTCCTTGGGTCTCAGTAAGGAAGCACTCACTGCAAGCTGAGTGGCTTAAAGCAACAAGAAAGTATTATGGCATCTGGAGGCTGAAAGTCCAAGATCAAAGAGCTAAGCACATCATGCTGAAATTTGAACGAACAATTATTCCTGGCTGTTCCTCGTTTCTGGTTGCTTGTGGGCAGTGTTTGGCCCTGCTTGGTTTACAGGTGTGTACCTTCAGCCTCCTCTTTAATTACCATGTGGCCTTCTCCCTATGTTCCTATTTCGCATGGATTTTAAAGGGACCTCAGCCATATAATGGTAGTCCTCAGAGCAGCTGCGGCTATAAATGGTGGCACTGTGCCTTGCTTTATTAGAAGTGTCTTAATCATCCAGGGAGATCTCCCTATTGCTAGATCATTGACTTAGTCATCTCTATTAAAGTCCTTTTTGCCCATGTAGGGTAATCCTGGGTTTCAAGGATTAGGACATGGGTATTTCTGGTATGGTTATTATTCACATATATATTTACCAAAATGTCTTATTTGTATGCTTTAATACACATAGTTTAATAAATAAATGCTATTCAATAAATCAATAAATGTCACAATGCAATCCATTATTTTGTACAACTGATACACATTAAATTAAAAAGCAAAACATATTGGTTAGTTTTTATTAATTGGACACAAAATAGTTTCCTGGGAAGAGAGAATAGCCACAGTTGAGGGATTGCCTCCATCCGATCGGCCTGTTGGAGTATTTGGGGCATTTTCTTGGTTAATGACTCGTGTTCGAGGGTCCTGTCTGGACAGTGTCACCCTTGGGCGGAATTGTACAAGAAAGCTAGAGGAGCAACCCACGGAAAGAGCAAGCCAGAAGGCAGCATTCCTCCATGGTGTCCGCTGCAGGTCTTGCCTTGGACGCCTGTCCTGACCCCCCTCGATGATAGACGGGGGGGGGGGGGGGGGGACACAGGACACGACAGATGGTGAAGGGTTTATAACAGCACCAGAACAAAGGCTAAGCCGCGTGTATTAAAACACAGCAGGGCTCTGCCTGCCATGTTAAGTCAGTTTGCCATGGGCCTTTGGAGTCTTCCCAGTCGGTGCTGAGCAAGGATTTTTCTAGAAAATCAGGCTTCCTGGGGAATGGGCAAATGACTTTTTCAAACTTGGCTTGGTTGTCATTACTAGGACAACTTGGATACAGATGTGGGGAAGATCCTTGGGTTTGCAGCTTATATCTGAGGGATCAAGGAAGAAGGAAGTAAGCATCCACGGGACAGGTATAATGATTACAGAAGGGGCGCTGGGGTGTCCTGTGCTTGACACATTCATCTTTAGGGTTTATGACTTTATTGTTATATAACCAGACAATTTATTATGTTTTACTTTATGTTTTAGTAGAGCCCTTAACATGGTGGGGCATGGTAGCACATGCCTTTAATACCAGCTCTTGGGAGGCAGAGGCTGCTGGATCTCTGTTCTAGTCTACATAGAGAGTTTCAGAACAGCCAGTGCTATATAATAGAGAGACCTGATCTCAAAAATGAATAAATAAATAAAGAAAATAAATAAAAATTATAAAAGAGCCTTCAGCATGAGATCTACATTCCTAACGACTTTTGAATTCTACAGAACAGTATTGTTAGCCCAATGTACAGTATAATAGACCTCTAGAATGTAATCGTTTTGCTTACATTAAACTATTTGCCCAGAGATACCTAGCTCCCCACCTCCAGTTTACTTGTCCAGTCTCACTTCCCATTGCCCCTGGGCCACACTTACATGACCCTGGACACCTGGGTTAAGGGAATTGCTCTTGATCTGTCCTTTAGAAGAGAAGAATAAGGACTCGGTACCTCAGCATTTTCTGTCCCATCTCCCTTCCATGGTGAAAAAGATGATGGAGTAATGAACTTCGGGGTCTTTCCGCGGAGCTGACAGTGGAGTCTGTCTCCTTTTCATGTGCTACCAAGGGCTCTGCTGTCAGCCTGGGACCTGAGGGACCATGCCCCACTGCTTCTTACAGCCAATCTCACTCCTGGAGGAGAGAAGCAGTCATCCACCAGAATGTTCCTGCTTACATGGAGCCGAGGTTTTGTTTGTTTGTTTCGTTTTTGCTTTTGCCTTTTCTCTGGTTACCTCTGGCTATTCTGGAACTCTTTCTGTACACCAGACTGGCCTTGACTCAGAGATCCATCTGCCTCTGCCTCCCAACTGCTGGGATTAAAAGCATGGGCCACCACTGCCCGGCCTGTAACTGAGGTTTTATTCTTTTTTCTCTTGCCGTTCCCACCCTCCTTACATTCTTTTTGTTTTGTTTTGTTTTGTTTTGTTTTTCGAGACAGGGTTTCTCTGTGGTTTTGGAGCCTGTCCTGGAACTAGCTCTTGTAGACCAGGCTGGTCTCGAACTCACAGAGATCCGCCTGCCTCTGCCTCCCAAGTGCTGGGATTAAAGGCGTGCGCCACCACCGCCCAGCCCCTCCTTACATTCTAATGGACACTGCGTCGTTTTTTAGCAGCATGGAATGCTGCATACTGTTTTCGCTGTGGTCTCGGGGTTTATCCGCTGGGATGGCAACGAGGAACAGACTCCTGACTTTATTGCTCCTGAACTGTGACGTGCCAACAGCAAGGGCTGTTGGGTAGTCTTGTGGCTGCTACCCTAGACCTCTGCATGTGAGGTTAGGGATGAATTGCCTCCTGTTCCCTGGTGAGGAATAGTTTTTTGGGAGATGAGGGGACCTGTTATTTATTCGGTTCCTGCCCCCGTGTTTACTCATTGCGCATGTGCACTTTCTTTCCTACCTGCGTCTGGGATCCTCACAGCCCTTGAGATTGAAGAGAGCGGTCAGGACAAGCCTCTCTGGCTGGGCAAAAAGCCATCTTCTACCCTCTCCTTCAAGATTATCCTGGCTATGGGCTGCTCTGTGGTAGGCGCAGATATTGTGGGGTGTCTGCAGACACACACACACACAGCTGAAGCATAGAATGACAAGATCGCTGAAGAAAAGGACTCCCTACTTGCATCCCTCTCACCCATAGTTGGCCTGTGTTAGCGCGTTACTTTTGCTGTAACTAAATTCATGGCAAGACGCAGCCAAAGAGACGGAGAGTTTACTGGTTTACAGTCCAAAGGGCTGCGAAGAAACGGCAGTGAACTAGGAGGGCGGACACATAGCACCTACAGCCAAGAGGCAGAGAACAGACAGAAAATGAAGCTGGGTTATAAAGCCTCAAGGCTAGGCCAGGCGTGGTGGCGCACACCTTTGATTCCAGCACTCAGGAGGCAGAGGCAGTCGGATCTCTGTGAGTTCGAGGCCAGCCTGGTCTACAAAGCTAATTTCAGGACAAACCAGAGAAACCCTATCTTGGGGGGTATGGGGGGGATCCTCAGGGCTCATGTCTTCAGTTAGACTTTACCCGCCCCCCTCAAAGGTTTCACAGCCTTCACAGTGCTCAAGTATTCACACACAAATGGAGAAATTTCGGGGCTACCTGGTAGGCACAAGGAAACTGGCTCGCACATCCTGTATTCCCTGGGTTTTTTTGTTTTAAAAAAGGCAAGGGGGGCCCACCTGTCCACTACCCCCCACACTGCTTCTTAGGTGGTGACACTCTGAACTGAGTTATCCAAGCAGTCTACCAGCTCTCTCCGCCCCAACTCCCACCGTGTGTGCGTGTGTGTGTGTGTGTGTGTGTGTGTGTGTGTAGGAAGAAATTCTGGCTTAATTGTTTTTAATTGGCCAAGATAGCACTTCTGAAGGGGGCTAACGGGATTTGCCAAACTAAGCCTCCAGAAGAAAGTATAACCAAAAGTGTGAAAGAAATCCATGTTCAAACATTGGCAAGTGTGAAACATTCGAGAATCCTGTGTGAAGATTATATTGTCAGAGCAAAATGAAGTTAAGCCAGTCTCTGGCAACTGTTCATAATGAGCGTGGGATGGTTCAAGCTGTTGTGACATTTTTGCAAGAAGCCAAGACATCAAAGTCAGTCTAACCTGGGAGTCCAGAAGGCTGAGGCCTGCAGTCTGGCTCTCAGTGTGTAAGAATTTAGCTGCTGTGTTGGCTGGTTTAGTGTCAGCTTGACATGGGTGAGGATTATCTGAGAGGAGGGGCCTCAGTTGAGAAAATGCCTCCTTAAGCCTGGGGTGCAGGCAAACCCTACAGGGCATTTTCTTAATTAGTGATGGATGGGGGAGGATGCCCAGCCCACTGTGGGTGGGGCCATCTCTGAACTGGTGGTACTAAGTTCTATAAGAAAGCAGGCTGAGCAAGTCAAGGGTAGCAAGCCAGTAAGCAGCATTCCTGCATGGCCTCTGCATCAGCTCCTGCCTCCAGGTTCCTATCCTGTTTCAGTTCCTATCTTGACTTCCTTCAGTGATGGGCTGAAGTTTAAGCTGAATAAACCCTTTCCTCCCCAATTTGCTGTTGGTCATAGTGTTTCACCGCAACAACAGTAACCCTAAAGTAATTGCTTTGCATCCCAAGGATCCCAAAGTAACTGGAACTTTGCTGCCCTGCACAGCTTAGAGGCAGAGAAGAAATCAAATACATTCTAAAATATTGCTGATCACCCCGACAATATGTGTTTAGGGCACTAGGGCCCCAGGTGCCACAGAAAGAGTTGGCCTCAGCTCTTTTAGAGTGTGGTTTTGTACACCTAACAAAGGTGTCTAAGCATCCTGGGAGGGCAGCTGCCCAGCTGAGGGCACCTGTCGGGAAGCCTGCCTCTTTTGACTCAGCTGGTCCCCTGCAGTTCGCATATTTCGGCATGCGCCTTGGCTTTGTGGATATGATGGAGAAACTTGTCAGCCTCTATATCAGTCACATTAATGACAGTGTTTGGGCAAGCAGGAGCTAGTGCTTCCAGCCACCTTCCCTGAATCATCACCTCATTGACCATTCAGTCATCTAGAACCAAGACTAAGCCCTCCCTTGGCATGGACAGGAGATCATGAATCTCCGTCTCAGATCTTTGGTAAGAGCATCCTTTGACTCCTGCTTCCTTTCTCTCCGGGGATGGCTCAGACTGGAGCTGGCAGTCCTTCTTCTCTTTCCCGTGGGGGGGGGGGGTCAGCTGTTGCTATGCTGGGAGGCTACAGTGCAGCTGGAGAGGGCTTGCCCAGGGCAGCCTCTGCTCCCCACAGCTGCTCTCTGATGGCCCCAGTTGCTGTCATTACCGGTGGCACACCTGAGCGCTGCCAGGGGCTCTGGGGCTGGCTAGGTTCAGGGAGCACACGCCGGCTTCTTATCTCCAGCACTGATAATTGTTGTTTGCACAGAGTGCCGAGCTTGGGAAACGCTTCACAATGAGACTGAAGTTCCGGGCTTCTGCCTGAGTGCAGATCTTAAATTCTCCAAAGAATTTTTGAGAATGTAAAATTGTTCATTAGATGTTAGAATTTGGGTTTGGAAATACTTTGAATACAGATCTCTTTGGGAAGACCTGCCATCTTTTCAAAGTTTACTTGGCTGCTTGTTTTTCTTATTTTGTCCTTTTATAAGGTATGCTTTTCCTGCATGCCTCATAGTAGTTCTCACTAAGGTAACTTATACTAAATTAGATATTTTCATTATGTTTCCCAATTTTGTGTCTATGTCTGTATACATATGCACGTGCCACCAAATCCAACTTAATCTCATTGTGATGAACAACGTGAACCTATTGAGAAAATTGCCCCCACTCTCATGAAAGTCTCCTTCAATCTGGTATTTTGGTGCTTCTCTGTGAGATTAATTTTATTTTTACATTACAGCTATTTTCTAATAGATCCCCCGGAGCATGCCTGGTTATTTGGATCCGGTTTATTAGTCACAGCAGTGTGTGATAGCAATAACAATGGAGTGCTGCAGCATTTCCGCCATCAGGAGGAATTAGGGTACCAGTTTCATCTCACCTGGCAAGGCAGGAATGAGGCTGCAAGAGGTCATTGTCTTGTTTGCGAATGAGAAGCAGGTATAGGTGTGAGGAGCCCCACCCTTGGCCACTGAACAAATGGGGAGTCTGTTCAGTGACAGGGCCTGATTGTTAGCTTAGATGATCTGCCTGCCAGCCTGGGGAAACCCGAAGGACTGGGATACGTTCAGAAAAGAAGCCTGGCTCTTTCCTGGTTGTTCCAAGTTAGGGCTAGACCACTTACTTGACAAGCTTTATAAAATGTGTTGTGTGGAGGAGCGGGCTGTGTCCCGCTGCAAGGCTAGCTTAATCCCTGAAATAACCACACAGAAACTGTATTAATTAAATCACAGCCTGGCCATTAGCTCTAGCCTCTTATTGGCTAACTCTCACATCCTGATCTAACCTATTTCTAATAATCTGTATGTCACCACGAAGTCGTGGCTTACCAGCATGAGTCTAGCCAGCGTCCATCTTGGGAAGGGGAATCATGGCGTCTGCCTAACTCTTCTTCCCAGCATCCAGTTCTGTCTTTCCCGCCTACCTAAGTTTCTGCCCTATCAAGAGGCCAAGGCAGTCTCTTTATTCAAACAGTAAAGCAAAACATCCTACACCAAAAATGGGCTGGTAAAATTATTCCTATGTACCCAAAATGGGGACTGTCTACAAATGGGCATTTGGACCAGAATATGGTCCCAGTTATGTCAAAACTAGAAATCTTTGCTTCGCAACCACGCGAATCGGGTAGTTTAGCTTGCAGCCATGCTTATCTATCCAGTGATGGCTTCCTGTCATGGAAACAGCTACTCCAGAGAGACTGTGGTATCATCTGTCAGAACTAGGTTATATTCCTTGAAAACAACACAACTCCCCCAGCCCCAAAACTTTACTTATTTTTATGTGTCGAGTATTTGCTTGAATGCATGTATGCACACCATGAATGTGCCTGGTGTCTGTGGAGGTCAGAAGAGGGTGCTGAAACCCATCCCCTGGGACTTAAGTTACAGATGGTTGTCCACTACCAGGTGGGTGGCGTACTACAGTGAACCTGGTGAGGCCCTTCCTATATCAAAGATGGGACCTCCAGCTCCCAGATAGCGGCCCTCTGCCAGCAGTGAACGGATGTTTGATGTGCGCTTGCTTGAGTCCTCTTGTTAATAACATATTATGCTGTAAGTATTGCATTCAGACAGCAGCATCTTGCAAGGTGAGAAGCCTAGAGCTGCAAGCAACACACAGACTCGAGACTTGTTAGCGTGCAGGCAGAGGCCATGGACTTGAGACCACACGGCAGGATTTTAAAGGCAGTGTTACTTGGTGTCCCGCACACTGCAAACTGCTCATCCGTGTTTCCCAGCTCGACTGTCTCTGGCACTCCTTTGGATCATCAGGGATCTTGGTTGAATTCCTGGTGTCCAAGGCTAGCCTTCTTCAGAAACTAGGTTTCCTTTCCTTTTCCTGGAGCTTGCTCTGTAGACCAGGATGGCCTCTAACTCACAGAAATCCTCCTCCCTGAGTGCTGGGATTGAAGGCGTGAACCATCACCACCACCCGACTAGAAACTAGGTTTCTCTTCTTAGATTCATCTTGTTTCTGGCACACTTGAGTCAGCATTCTACCTAAATATAGAAACTTATAAGGAAAGGTTCCTTTCGTTTCCAGGTATAGCAATTGAGTCCAGACCACACTGTTGTCTCAGTAGCTCCGAGAGCTTGGGTTGTACTTCTGTTTTTCAGACTGTGGGATAGCACTGTCCTAGAATTAACCTTATGACTTGGTTACCTTAACTTCTTTAGTCTTTTCTGGGACTCCTCCCCATGCCTTCTATTTCAGATCTGGGTCATCTGTCCTTTATCTCCCGTCTGAATTGTGGACCATTAACATGAATGTTGCCACAGCCTTCTTGCCTGCATAGGCTGTAAATAACATGTCCTTCTCTGTAACTAGGAGAGAGGCCGATTATGGAATGCAACCGAAAGGTGTAGGCGGACTTTTCTGTCTTGCCAATTAGCTCCCAAATAAACGACACAGAGACGTGTTATTAATTATTAAAGCTTGCCCGGTAGCTTAGGCTTGTTACTAACTAGCTCTTACAACTTAAATTAACCCATTTCTATTCATCCATGTACCGCCCCAAGGCTCGTTCACCTCATCTATGTTCTGCCCATGTTGCTTCTTCTATGTCTGCCTTTCTTCTCCCCAGCGTCCTCTGCGCCTGGAAATCCTGCTTCGCTATTGATCATTCATCTTTTTATTAAAACAGTAACAGTGACACATCTTCACACAGTGTAAAGGAATATTCCACAACAGAAAGGTACATATTTAATAGTTATCTGATATTTCTATGAAGACATCTGATATTTATATAAAGATTTATTGCAGGGTTTCACACGTGTTTCTGGTTAAGGCAATGGTGTGAGGTCCAGAGCATCAGTGTCTAGTGAAGGAAACAGGCTGTTTGGAAAGTGTATGCAGATTCACACAGCATACACTTAACAATGGTAGGTGAACCGTGACACAGCCTTCCGATCAAACCAAAGCATTTTCTTAGCACAGGACCGAAGGTTTGGCTGCAAAGGGGCACACAGGTAATAGGTCTTTCCTGCTCTAATGTGAGATAATCCTGTCGAGCTCTTGTGCCTAAGCTGCTCCGTGGAGCCGAGGGGGAGGTTTTAAACTTCAAGGAACACTAACCTTTGGCCGCGACTCAGAGGCTAGTCCAGGTAGAGACGCTGGATTAGCGACATTTGTGGTAGGGTGATACCACAGATGTTTGTTCTACTTTCAAACCAGTCTGCCCTGGTTGCCTCTTCTCACCCAAAGCAGGAGCAGAAAGACACAGCAAACGGGCAGAGAGGGCACAGGAGGATGCCACAGCTCTCTGGAGGCTGTCAGGATTGATTGATTTGGAGTTGGGCAAGAGGCACGGAGGAATAGGCAGTTGGGAAAACACAGTTAAGTTCTACTGTCCTCACTGGGATTCTTGTTCTGTACCCTGAGAGGTGAAGGGTGGAGGAGGGCAGGTATAAGGTGGAGGCAATACAGAAATATATTTCAGATGCCATGTAATGAGAATGCCATGTATGAGTTCAGAAATTTCTCTTGTTTATCAAAGGTTAGAACTATAAATTCCTTTTGTTGTTGTTGTTTTATTGTTTTTTGAGAGAGGGTTTCTCTGTAGCCCTGACTGTCCAGAACTTGCTCTAGACCAGGCTGGCCTTGAACTCAGAAATCCATCTGCCTGCCTCTGCCTCTGAAGTGCTAGGATTAAAGGCATGCATTAGCACACCTGGCAGAAATTACAGTTCCTTTTCAACTAAAGCATTTAAATTGCATGTTATTTATTTATGTGCCTACATGCGATTTCATCCCCATGTCATGGTATGTGTGTGGCGGGCAAAGGACAAGCTGAAGGAACCAAACCCTCCTCCACCATGTGAGCCCCAGGGACTGAACCCAAGGCCTCAGGCTTGGCAAGGAGCACCTTCACATGCCGTGTTTCCTTGCCGGCCCTCAAATTCTTTTGAAGTTTTCTAATCTTTCAGAGTGCTAGGTGTGTGTATTTGTAATGAAGTAACTAACTAACTAGTCCATGTATGTTAGCATAGAGTATATATGCATTTGGTTTATGTAGGAGTACATAGAGGTGCGTGTATGCATGAGGGTGTTTGAGGTCACCTTTGCTTGCCATTCCTCAGGACCTGTCTACCTTATTTTTTCAGACAAGGTCTGAAAATGTGCCACCACACCAAGCTTGCTTGCTTTATTTATTTATTTTTGCATTTTTGACATTTTAGCTCTTATTAATATACATGAAGTATACGGTTTCCTTTATTTATTTATTTATTTATTTATTTACCTTTATGTGCACATTTGTCTGTGTGAGGGTGTCAGATCCCTTGTAACTGAGTCACAGAGAGTTGTAAACTACCCTGAGGGGGCTGGGAATTGAACCTGGGTCCTCTGGAAGAACAGCCAGTTCTCTAGCGCCCCCCCCCAGTTTCTTCTCTTCTCTTCTCTTCTCTTCTCTTCTCTTCTCTTCTCTTCTCTTCTCTTCTCTTCTCTTCTCTTCTCTTCTCTTCTCTTCCCTTCCCTTCCCTTCCCTTCCCTTCCCTTCCCTTCCCTTCCCTTCCCTTCCCTTCTCCTCCCTCCCTCCCTCCGTCCCTCCCTCCCTCCCTCCCTCCCTCCTTCCTTCCTTCCTTCCTTCCTTTTCCTTTCATTCCCTTCCCTTCTCCTTCCTTTCTTTTTTCTTTTTCTAAATGTGCATTATTGTTTTGCCATGGGATGTTTCAGGTTTCCTGAAACTGGAGTTACAGACAGTTGTGAGTTACCATGTTGGTGCTGGGAGTTGAACCTGGGTCTTCTGGAAGAGTAATCAGTGCTCTTAACTGCTGAGTCATCTCTCCCATTAGTTTCTTTTTAAAAAGCCTGTTCCCTTTACTTCTTTGCCCCACCTTCCACCAAGATTAACGGCGGCTCCAATTCAAGTATCCACAGCCTTTCATTTTGTACGACATATCAAGCATGAAAGGTGAAACATGCGTGCGATAGTCCTGGAAAATACCTAGTCTTTGTTTGTTTGTTTGAGACAGAATTTGTCTTTGTAGCCCTGTCTGTCCTGGAACTCAGTACGTAGATTAGGCAGACCAGACTGTGAACTCACAGAGATCTGCCCGTGTCTGCTTCCAAGTGTTGGGATTAAAGGTGTGCACCACCACACCCAGCATAACACTTAGTCTTCTTAATAAAGATTTAATGTCTAGGAATCTGGGAATAGATCTACCTCAAGATCTAGCCTTGGTAAAGTGGTACCCTTGAGCATATACCCAAAGGATTCTACATCCTACCATAGAGACAGTCGCTCAACCATATCCATTGCTGCTCTGTACACAAGAGCTAGAAATTGGAAACAGCCTAGATAAGTGGATGATGAAAATGTGTTATGTTGATACAATGAAATATTACCGAGCTGTTAAAAAATGAAATCAGGAAACTCTCAAGAAAATGGATGAAACTAGAAAACAAAAATTCTTCTGAGCGAGATAAGACAGACCCACAGAGACAAGCATGGTATATATTCTCTTTTGTGTAGATGTTAGCTTTGAAGTCGTCAATAAGCGTGCTACAGAGGATATGCATAGCATGAAGAAGTAACAGGGAGGGAATGGAAATAGACTATGTTTCTAGTTGTGGAAGGGAGTCTGGAATGGGGAGGGGAAGATAAGGAGGGGTAAGGGAAAGGAGTACAGGGAAGGACAGCTAATACTAAGGGCCATCTGAGGGACCATATGGAAACCTACTGCAGTAGAAGCATCTTAAAATATAGACATATGTGAAAGAAATCTAAATGGGATCACCAAATAACAGGGGAGACAAAGCCCCAGCAAGTCCCCTCTCAGAGAGATCCCCAGTGCCAGAAATGGGGTACATCTTATTGAGTTGTTGGCCCAAGGAGTCCCATGGAAACCCCCCAACAGCGCAGGCTGTTGCCGAGGCTGTCTGTCGCTCTCCACAAAGCGATGGTAAGATGCTCTTACTGAAGACAACACCTACTTGTCTTACTGAACATGAAAAAGTTGAACTGGTGCCCGCCTAGAGCCTTCACCCCTCCTGACCAGTGTTGATGGTACTGGATGGCATACTACCAGAGAAGAAAGGTGACCACCGACCCAGCCACAAAACCTTTGATCCACAATGACAACCTGCCTGTTTGACGCGCCGGTGCCATGGTAGAGCCGGGCTGCTGGGGTGGCCAGACAGGGCAGCTCAGGTCTGGGTGGTGGAGAAGACGGAGTCAGCTATACCCACGCTGAAGATGGACGTCACACACTGAGGATGTCAGATGGGAAAGTCTAAATCAGCTGGGCCGTTCCCAGGAAGCTGTGTGACCAAACGGCACCGGTGGGGTGGCTGAAACAACAGAAATGCACAGAAAGTCTCCTAGCTCTGGAGGTTGGGCTTCCCACATCAAGGATGTGTGTGGTAGATGGCCGGCTCGGATGCCCCTTGGCATACACATGTCTGCTTTCGTCACGCGAGGTCTCCCTGTGTCCCCACAGAGGTCCCCACAGAGCTCCCCTTTAGAGGACACTAACTATGGGATTAGGTACGCCTCCACAACAGTGTTTTCTCTTGATAAGCTCTATAAATAAAGCTGCTTTCTGAAGCACTAGGGCTTAAGACTTCAACACATTTAGGACAAGGGATGAGATACAACTCCTCCACCATTCCCGAATGCACTGAAATGTCTGTATTATACTAACTCATATAAATTCATATGTTTTCATGTCTTTTATTCTGTAGCAAACCTTTGCAACTCCAATCCACAGCCCATGGGTCATAGTACTCTAGGATAACTGTGAATGTACCCCTTAAAAATGTAAAAATGTAAGCTTACTTAAATACTATGAGAATATATATATATATATATATATATATATATATATATTAAACTTTATTGTACTATACTTGGATGTGAACTCTGTAGATGACAACATCTTGTTCTGGCTGGCAGAAAAAGTTGCCAACAAACCCAGAATTTTAGTCCCTAGGTAGGGGATTGTTGTGGGAGCTGCTGGCTGCATCCCGCCCCCCAGCTCCCGCACGTCTAGCTTTACCTGAAATAACTACACGGAAACTGTATTGCTTAAAGGGCGGGGTCCCCTAAGGTTATTTTTTACTTATAAATATTGCGGGTTTGCTCCCCACCTCCCCTTCTGCTTTCCTATTCTCCACAGGAACCTCAGTTCTGTAAGTCCTTTCCTTATTAAAGCTAAATATTCTATAATAATTTGTCTGCTGTTCATTTACACCATAATGGGATCAAACTGACTGTGGGCGACAGGCTCTTCATTCATGTCTCCAGTGAATTTAACAATGAATTCTGAATATTTAAAGGGGCCGGACAAGTGGCCTTTAAAAAAAATAAATAAATGTAGGCTTTATTTCCTCCATGGAAAACTCCCATCAAAACAAACTGATTAAGAAGCATATGGTCACAATAACAGGTGGCTCTGGAGGTCCCCTGTGGCCTGTTGGCCTGCAGAGCCTGGCCTCCTTAGGGCCTTGGAGCAGAGCTGTGTGGTGCTGGGGCCCAGCAAGGAGGCTGCCGCACACAGGGGAGCAGCGGAGCATGTCTGCAGCTGGCCCGGCCTGCTCTTGACTCACCAGTGAGTAACAGGGAAGTTCAGACAATGCTGAGAACAATGTGGGGGAGAGACCTGTTGGAGGAAGGAAGTGAGATTCAGCAGCGCTTTCCCCCAGCTGCTCGTGAGCTCTGCTCTCTGAAGCGTGCCTGAGCTCAGCCAAAGGTGAATTGATTCAGCTACGATGAAGACTGGGTAGGTGCTCTCCCCTCTCCAGGCTGGGGCTCCCTTGAACTTGGGAGCGGTACTTCATGAACTGGACTGCATGGCCATGACCAGCAGGTTAGAGTAACTAACTCGAGGAGTTGCCGTGCGGCAGCTCACTGGATGCATCTCACAGCGCATGCCTGGAGCTTGCCGTGGATCCACGCTGCCTTCCCAACTCAGGATCCTCCCGCGTTTAGCCTCTCAGATATTGAGATTGCAGATTTGTACTATCATGACTTGCCAAAGGTCTTTAAAAATCACCTCCCTTCTGCCAAAAATCACACTTGATTGCGCACTGGTGACCAGGGTTCTTGTCCCAGAGCCACACCCGCTACAGCTAGGTGACCTTGTGGAGATCATCCAATCATAGGTCACGCCTGTGAAACAGTGTTCAGAATGCTTTCTTTCACAGGTTATAAAAACCAGCTCTGAGGTCTGGCAGAGGACGCTCAGTTGGTAAAGCTCTCACCTGCCTGTAAAGTATGAAGACTGGGTTCAGACCCTAGATGCTGCATAGAAACGGGTGGTATGGTGGAGTGCTTGCAACCTTCTGGCTGGGGAAGCAAAGACAGAGGCCTTTGGGGCTGCCCAGTTAACCAGCCTAGATGAATTGTGAGCTCTGGACCAGAGAAAGGCCTTATTTCAGAGAAAGTGGGTGGGCTTCAGAGGATAATACCTGAAGTTGTCCTCTGGCTCCAGATGTGTGCACACACACGCACATGTCCTAGCACACATATGCATTTGCACACACTAGACCATGTAGTCGCACACAAATGTAAACTTCTACATGCATTAAAAAAAATGAACTCTAGCTCTCTGGACAGGAATCGGATGGTCAAAATGTAAGGGATCTACACACTGTCTATACTTGAATGTTTTGCAAACCCACCAGAAAGAATGCATTTAAGCAAAAGCTATGGATAGAAATGGTTTTGCCATCAGCAGAATCTGTACTTCTGAGCAGGACTTAGCATTGAGCAGGCTCAGATGCTACCTCCCAGGCATGATGACTGATACGTACAGACTGCCCCCACTTAACGTGGTCGGATTTATGACTATACCACTTCACAGTGATATAAAGACAATTGCATATTCAAAAGGAACTTCAAATATTTTGAAATTTAATCTTCCTGATAGCTGCCAGAGACCACGAGGACAACAAGACACTACACTGTACATTGTGTTGCTTGGCTGGGATGTTCTGTAGATGAAGTGCATTCAATACAAGTCAATTTATGGTATTTTTAAAAATTTTATTGGGATAAGAATCCATCATAAATGGTGGGTAGCTGTATTCCAAACACTGGGCTCAATGAAGGAAGTCCACTAGGAAATGAGCCACTCACTGCCCAAACTCACTTGAGTGTGAGAAGCTCAGAGAGCAGACGAGCTTGGAGGTGGACAGAACGAGTGGGTCTCCCTCCTTTCTGTGATGTCTTGGCTTGATTTCCCATCTGCCTAGCTTTGTCCCCAGTGTGGAGCAAGGTGGCCGTAGCATTCTTGGCATCCCTTTCTTGAACAGCTGTTCCCTAGGAAGCCTAGGGAAATTTACTTCTTACTCAGAGGGCAACAAGTATCTTTCCCAGAGTTTCTATCAAACCTCAAGTACTTCTCTCTCAATCTCTTAGTTGCATACACACTCCAAACGCAAGCGGGCAGGATTACTTTTAAGAACATGTGGGCAGGAAGTGAGCCAAATTAGACCCATATTCTGACAAATGAGTGGTAGAGAAAGTGTGTGGCAGTGGTCGGTTTGGGAACAGAGCTGACACAAAATTCCTCTTCATAAGTGAGCCTTATTAGGGGAGAGAGCGCAGTACCCGTGGGAGCCAGGATTGGGCCTTAAGGTGGGAGAGCATTAAAGAGGAATAGTACATCATATCAGTGACAACCTAATGAGACCTTAAAGGGAAAGAGAGGAGCTTCCCTTTTAAAGCGGGAGAAGAGCTTATTTAAGAGAGATAGCTTAAGGTAAAAGATAGCCACCATGGGCAGGATGATCGCAGTGGTGAGGGACCCAGAGACAAGTCTCCAGAGAAACCACCAAAGAAAGGAAAATGCTGTGGAACAATAGTCTTGTTCCCTGTAAAGATTCATTACTTGTATTGGTTTAATTAAATGCTGATTGGCCAGTAGCCAGGCAGGAATTATCAGCAGGTGACCAGGCAGGAAGTATAGGTGGAGCTATGAGAACAGGAGAATTCTGGGAAGAGAAAAGGCTCAGTCTGCAGTCAGTCATCACCCAGACACAGAGGAAGCAAGATGAGAATGCCTCACTGATAAAAGATACCAAGCCATGTGGCTAACACAGACAAGAATTATGGGTTAAGATGTAAGAGTTAGTTAATAAGCCTGAGCTAATAGGCCAACCAGTTTATAATTAATGTAGGCCTCTGTGTATTTCTTTGGGACTGAACGGCTGTGGGACTTGGCGGGACAGAAACCTCTGTCAACAGGAAAGCATTTTGCATCCTTTCAGGAGGTGGTAGGAAGTTCTACACCATGTGATTTGGTTTGGGTCAGCCCACCTGTCAAGGAGCATCCGGGGGCCAGGTACTGGGTATTACCATAAAGTGGGGACTGTGAAGCCACAGCACAGAATGGCTTCTTGACTCTTGTCCCAGAAAGGGGAGGGGGCAGAAGGAGGCGAGGGAAGATCTGAATTTTTCAGCTGTGAGATCTAGCTGTTTAGTGATCTGTGTCTTAAGGTGACAAGGCCATGATCTAACAACAGTAATTGGTAGTGAGGTTCATCTGCCCCAGCTGATTTGCCTCAGTCTTTTCTTCCCCAGTAGGAGTGTAATCTTAGTAAATTAAAGAAGGTCTAGACAAGTTTTGACATGCCCTAGCTAGAGATCTGAGTGTGATTTCCTCTGAGGGCTGGATACAGCCACAGGACACGGTTGTCTTCGGGATGGCTGTTTGTGAATGGAGGATGCTGTGGGGGAAACCAGCGATGACATGCATGCAGAAGAAGATGCGTAAACACTTGGGGTTGTATCAGAGTGGAGGGTCAGATGCAGACTGAGGGGTGGTGCTTCCCTAGGAATCCACACAAGCTGAGCACCAGAGCGATCACTGTATTAAGAAGAGCAGTACTGCCAGGAGGTGGTGGCCATTTAGGAGGCAGAGGCTGGCAGATCTTGAGTTTGAGGCCAGCTTAGTCTTCTAGTAAAGGAAGAAACATCAGGGATTACTCTATATTTTGCAGAGGAGGAGGTCAAAGATGACACAGGTTGCATGGCTTTGTTGAAGTCAGCCACCCCATGAAGAAGCAGCTAACCCCAGTTCCTGGCTCTCCCAAGCCAGTTCATCAGTGCCGCAGGTTCCTTTGTGAGCGTCAGCATACTTCACACTATAGCTCGGCCCCACGAACTTCTCCGCTGTGTTTATCCACATGAGATGCCCAAGCAGGGCCAGGTGGGTTGAAGTCAGACAGAGGGGTCTGCACTATACTAGAACATTCTGCTTTCAGGTGGCATCTGGACTCAATGCTTTGTGGTCTCTGCCACTTAAACCCCTAAGCTTTGCTGGGACTAATGTCCTACTTGGTTGGACTAGAAGGAACTGCTCTTGTTTTGAATAGTGAGTAAAATATATGAGGTTCCCTTTGCAATGCCCTGTTCATTCCATTCAGTTTCTGTGTTTGTAGATATTTTTTATGGTCTGTTCTGCACTGTATGTTTGCAAGTCGGCTTTGAGGCGGTTGTGCCATTTTGGAAGTGTGATACTGTGCAATTACTGAATAATGACTCCGGTTCTGGGTAGCCACATGGCCTCGCACGTGTGCCTCTTCTCAGGGGGCTCAGGTCAATATTTCCAGTGAAACAATTTTGAGACGTTTTATTCAAATCACCCCTCCTCCAAAGAATTCCTCCTGGTTTAATGGGAGCTAGGGGGATATAATTAACTCGAATACCGGTTTGGATTGGCCATTTGAGATATTAGAATTTAGGAATTGGGGATATTAAACCGCCTCTGAGGATTTAGACTAGACCAAGGAAAAGCTTCGAAATAAAACAAGATGCAAGTATTAAATAGTCCACATTTAGGTATGTGTGATGAATATTGATTTTATTTCCCTTCATCTGAAGTCTGAACTGTCTCAGGCTGAAGTTTTTCTCTTCAATGGGAAAAGGCAAAACGAGTGTCTAGGAGTGCAGGTCTGTGTGTGGCCTCTCCTGTGGCATCTGAGTGATGCCTGGGTCCGCAGCAGAAGTGAGGGTGATTATCACACCTGAGAGAGCTGAAGAATGAAGTACACATCACAGGGGATAAGAGACCAGAGAACAGAAAGCCTTTCTGCTGTTTGTTTGGTTTAGAGAGTAGAACTAGCTTATCCAAATTAAAAAGTTAAAAGCAAAAAGTATTCTGCAAAAGGTCCTATTGTAGATGGTGTCTTCACTTTATGAAAGAATGGTATAAAAACCCCACCCTCTTAAATTAATTTTTTAATATTTTATACATTTTAACTATTTTAATTATCATTATTTTCAGTGTGTGTCTGTATGTGGTATGTGTATGCATGCTCATTTGTGTGTATGTATGTGGTATGTGTGTATGTGTGTGTGGTGTGTACCCTTGCCCGTTGTGCACTTATGGAGGCCAAAGGTCAACTTCAGGCATCTCAATCACTCGCCATGTTATTTTAAGACAGGGTCTATCACTGGAACTCACCATTCCAGACTGGTTGACAGCAAGTCTCCAGGATCTGTCTGTCTCGGTACAGCAGCACTGCCCTTACACAGCCCCTGCTACCACATCCCACCTTTAAATGGGTGCCAGGAATCCAAGCTCCTGTCTTCACTCCACCCACCGAATATCTGTTGCTTTCAACTACTGAACCATCTTCCCAGCTCCTTGGTTCCTAACTTAGCACGCGAGGTCGATTGTTTATACAATTGCATTTTCTTATTTACATGTTCCAATTCATCCCCTTTCCTATATTCCCTACTTGCTTTTGACCGGTTCCCTTCCTTAATGCATTCTGCTTCTGGGCCACATTTCTTCCATTACCCTCTCCCCCATCACTCCTGAGATCTCTAACATCCCTTACAGGATTGGTGGGAGGGGTCATTTAAAGCCCTTCTTTTGAGAGTGGTGATAGCAAACCTCAGGCTGAAGTTTCTCCTTCCCAAATGACACCCTTTGCAGTTCTTACTGGGTCATCTCCCCTGGGAGCGAGTATGTAGAGATGTGGAAGAATTCTGGAGTTGACTGGGCTTGGTGGCACACAGCTTTAATCCCAGCCCTCTGGAGGCAGAGGCAGGCACATCTGAGTTCGAGGCCAGCCTTGTCCACAGAGCAAGTTCTAGGATGGTCAGGCCTACACAGAGAAACCTTCTCTGATCTCCACCCCCCCAAAAAACTAAACAACAACAATAAGAAGAAGAACAGCAACAAAACCCAACAGCTCCCAAAGGAATCTTGGAGTTGCATGGTCTTTAACAATCAACAAGGAGCTGAGTGCTTGCCATAAGATAACCCCTTGTTCATTCCTGCCTTACAGACCGCCCTGGAAGTCATGTCCTGGGTAACAAGAAGCTGGCATAAGAACCAAATGCCTGTTCTGACTCACAGCGCTAGACGGCTTACTGGGTCTAAAGTTTCAACTAGGAAGATAATAGCCCATTTGTTGAACGTTCTTTTTCTCACTTTTGTGAAACTGACTTTAAATGTGCCCATTGGGGTCAGACTTCATGGTGGTTTATCAGAAGCGGGAAAAACAGTGATGGGTTATGTTCAAGTTATTCTGTGATGGGGGCTATGGTTTTAGGAGAGCACAAGCAGCCAGCGAAACAGTCCCTCAGTCAAGCATCTCACCATTAAGACCAGCAGGGTGGTCCAAGATCTGCAGGGTTCCTAAATCTAAAGTGGAGTCAGAGATTTCCACCTTAATTTTCCAGGAATTGTAAGAAAGAAATTGGCCAAGAATATATAGAACACACTCTGGGATGGACATATGAAAGTTCGTTTATTAAATCTGATGTGCGTATATAAAACAAAAATATAATTGCTGGTGTATCTAGGCTGTGGGTCTTGTGTCAAGCCTTTGACTGCTCGAGAGGACACTTACTGACGATCCAGAAATCTACTGTAGATGCGGGGAATGAGAACGTAGCTCTGCATGCCCACACTAGGCGAGGTGCTAGAGAGGGCTTCTATCCGCGGTCACCTGTGTCTAATTGCAGCCTCTCTGCGTGAGAGCTCACCTGGGGTGGCTCCGAGTTCAGTCTTTGAGGATAGTTTCCTTGCCCGACTAATCTTTCTTGTCTCCTGTAGCTCTGTCAGCCCTTTCTGTTGCTACTTCCTCTGATGACCCAGAGCCACAAAAAGGTCCAGTTGAGCGTCCACGCACTGGGTAGATGTCTGTGCGGGGCCTGTGGGTGCGTTATCAACTGCCTCTTCCAACAGAAGGTCTCTCAACTACGGCAACGCTTGCTGCTGGAGTGTGTCATTCTTACCACAGTGTAAGAATGTCCATCGCCAAGTCCCCAGGGCTGACTGACCTTGTCATTGTTATAAAGAGCCTTGTTGAGTGAAGGGACACCTGGCAGTTCAGGACCTCTCAGCCTCACCCGGTTGCTCAAGGGTGATGACAATTGAGATAAAATCCTTGTCGGCAATCCTTTAACTGGGCAGAAGTAGATTCTAGACTCGCTGCCTGAAGCCAGTGTAATCTCTGGGTGGCCGGCAGTGAGCGTGTGGTAGGAAGTCACTGGTCACGCGTACTCTAAGTATGTGTCCGGGGGGCTATCCTTCTGTAGAACTTTCTTTGAGGTCGATTTGGGGCCTTATCATATACTTATTTGTAAGTTTGACTTCTTAAAGTTCCATGATTTTATTTAAACAAACCAATGTGAATCATGCTATATAACTTTTTTAATAGGAAGACTTCAAACAAATGGAAAACTTAAAGCTATGTGTATGTTTGCCTATATGTAATCACTTACCAAAACACCTTATTGACACTCTCCTCTGTTACACATATTCATCTGAACTGAAATACTTAAGCTGTGTACTAACAAAGTGATAGAATAGCCCGTTATTTCCAAAGGTATTTGTATGTGTGTATGATCATACTTTTTTTTTTTCTGGTGTAAATACTCATTAGGAAGAGAAAGCCCATGGTAAGTTTGAACCAGCATCTGGCTTGTGCCAAAGTCATTCTCTGTAACTGAATAAACATGGTGATATAACCACTCCAGACCCGCCGTCAAAAGGCGGCTTCACTAGGCCCAGGGCCCAGGAAACCGAAAAGGGAAGCTCCAGTTCCCACACCAAGCTGCTGGCCAGCGCTCTACTGAGCCTTGGCACGCTGCCACCCCTGTCTTGTCCTGTGTGACCTCCGGAACCTGTGAGGTCTGGCGTCTTCTGGGATGGAAGTCATCATCTGTGACTTCGATCAATTTAGTACCACGGTTTCCTGTTGCTCACCTGGTTTTCTATGTGCTGAGGTGCTTTCCAGCAAAGCTCCCCTTCCTAAAATATAGTTTTGTTGTTTGGTTGTTTGTGAGACAGGAGCCTGTTCTGTAGTCCAGGCTAGTCTGACCTTGAACTTGTGAATCTCCTGTCTAGCTCTTTAAGTGTTAAGACTATAGATAGACTTGTGCCTTCATGCTCAGTGCTATGGCTCCCTTTGTACGTGGTGCTCTATGTTAGACTCTACAGAGGCGCATTAGTGGACGCGTTGGTGAGCTCTTTTCTCTGGATGGCATTGCTTTACCTCACACCTTCCCTTCCACATGGATTTTGCCATTCTTGTCTTGGACAGTCAGCAACACAGGACTCTCTAGTCTGAGAAATTAATCTTCTATTTGTTTTCTTGATTTGGAAACACAGAAGAGGCAAGAGGGCTTTTTGGGTTTTCGTTGTGACCAAGCGCAGAGGATTGTGGGAGAGATGGGAGAGCACAGATGATTAGTGGTTTGCTGAATTGCTCTGGAGGTGGATGCTGTGATTTTTATCAGTGCAGGCTGTCTTGCTCCAGCCCAGCCAAGAGGGCCAGAATGCAGAAGGTCAACTCCGGTACTTCCCCAGCAAAAAACAAGATCACTTCCTTTCCTCTTTCTGTTGGCGGCCTTCTTTCCTTGATGTTTGGCTGATCCCACTCTGATGCCCTCTGGCCTGTTGGGTTATTTTAGGGGCCTGATATTGCCCAGGAGTTCAAAGGGGGGATGTGGCAGGGACGACCGATTGCCCTCTGCGCAGTTCTCCACAGAAAACTGGAACACTCCAGTGAAGAGGAATCTCTAGAACAAGCGATTTGATGGAATTTTATGTTTTGCATTTGTTCTTAGACAAAAGGCAGAGAAACTGCACCCACTTTTTAAAATTACAAGTTTAATTGATGTACAGTAATTACGCAGTTTGTGGAATACAGTGTACTTGTATGGCGCAAACAAGTTTGATATACATACACATTTATACTGATCAAATTGAGTACTTAGCATTCTTATTTCAAACTCTGGTGGATTTTTTTTTTTTTTTTGGTTTTGTTTTGTTTTCTTTTGTTTTGCATTTTTAAGATAGGATTGCTGGAAACCCAGGCTGGTCTCCAAGTCCTTGTGGCTGAAAATGACTTGAATTTCTGATCCTCCTGCTGTTGACTCTAAATTCTGAGGCTGCAGGTAGTCAGACCACATCCACTTTTTTTTTTTTAAGGAAGTGGTGGGAATTGAACCCGTGACTTCCTATATGCTAGACAAGCACTCTACCCACTGAGCCACATCTCTAATATATTGTTTTGGTTTTGTTTTGTTTTTTGAGACAGGCTTTCTTTGTAGCTTTGGAGCCTGTCCTGGAACTAGCTCTTGTAGACCAGGCTGGCCTCGAACTCACAGAGATCCACCCGCCCCTGCCTTCCGAGTGCTGGGATTAAAGCTGTGCGCCACCGCAGCCCAGCCCAATATACTTTTTAAATGTTGTTTTTGGCTTGGAAGCATTCAGAATCCTCTCATCTGACGAAGTCCGCAGTGACTTCTTGTTGGTTTTACTCACTCTGTCGTGCGTCAGGACACAGGAACTTTTCCCTCCTGACTAGCAGCTGTATTTGGCTACTTGCTATGATCCTTTTGCTGTCTTCGCTCTCCCCTTTCCAATCCTAATGGTCTCTGTTTTACTCTCTTCTGCAGAGAGAGCTCCAGTATACTGATGTGAAAACATGTAGCATTTCTCTTTATGTCTGGCTTATTTCACTTAGCACACGATCTTCCAGGCTCACCTCGTTCTTTTTTATATCATGCCATTGTGTATACATACTACACAGTGGTTTGATTTTCTGCCCCCTGGATACATACCCAGTAGTAGGATCGCTGGATCATACATTAGACCTACCTCTCATGTATGGCACGTATCTATAGTGTTTTCCACTATGAATGTCCAATTTCCAATTCCTACTAGCGGTGTGTGAGAGTGCCCTTTCCACTGCTGCGGCATCCTCAGAATTTCTTATTTTTCATGTTTTGATAATTACTTTTTTAACTCCAGCGAGATGACGTCTCACTGTAGTTTTGACTCATATTTCCCTGATCTGCAAATTGGTTACTGGCATATCTTCTTTTAAGAAATACTTATTCTGCCAGGCGGTGGTGGTGCACACATTTAATCCCAGCACTCGGTAGGCAGAGACAGGTGGATCTCTGTGAGTTTGAGGTCAGCCTGGTCTACAGAGCGAGCTCCAGGACAGGCTCCAAAGCTACAGAGAAACCCTGTCTCAGAAAAAAAAAAAAAGACTAATTTTTATGTGTGTGGGTGTTTTGCCTGCGTGTATGTATATGAACCATGTGCACACAGTACCAGAGGTGTGCAGAGTTAACAGGAAGTTGTGAGCCACTGTATGGTTGCGACTGGAGTTACAGACAGGATAATGGTGCCATGTGGCTGTTTGGGGTTGTATCCAGGTCCTCTGAAAGATCAGTCAGTGCCCCTAACCACTGGGCTGTCTCTCCAGCTCCTACTTTCAGGGTTTTACCTAAAAAGAAAGAGAAGATAAATTTCCCATTTCAATATCCTAAAGTGTTCCCTGTGGTTTTTTTTTTTTTTTCTAGTAGTTTAAGGATATCAGGCCTTATATTTATGTCTTTTACTATTTTGAGTTGGTTTTTGTTTATAGTGAAAGATTGATCTACTTTCAATGATATGTATGAATAACTAATTTCTCCCAAGCTATTTATTAAAAAAAAAAATTGTCCTTTCTCTTGCTCATGTTCTTGGTACCTTTTTTTAAAATCCAAATGCTATAAATAATTAATTTGTTTTTTTCTGATTTCTCTATTCTTTACCATTGGTTTATGTGCCCATTTTTAATGCCAGTATTATTATGCTGTTATACTGTCTTGGTTACTATAGTTTTATAGTATATTTTGAATATAATTGTCTCTATTGGTTAGGAGAAGTATTTTGTATCTGCAATGCTAAGCCTCATTAAATCTAGTCTGCCCTGCCTTGAAGAGGACATGGCATATAGGGGTATAAATTCCTTCTAGAATGTGCTAGCTAGAAAGATGTCTAAACATACCCATGCGAAGCTTCTAGACTTAGGATCTGTGACCATGGGTCAGGATTCCATATTCTCAGTTATTTGTTATTCAAGGAAAATCTCTGAGGTTTTAATCATCATCATTGTCATTGACAAGGACTCAAAATATTGCCTAGATTGGCCTTGTCTTGATCTCCTGATTACAAACATGCCCTTTCATGACCTGACCTGAGCTTTTAAAACTTTAGCTGCCATTTCCCCCTCTTCCCTCCCTCCCTCCCTTTCTTCTTTCCTTTCTTTCTTTTCCCTTGAGACAGGGTTTCTCTGTGTAGCCCTAGCTGTCCTGGAACTCACTCTGTAGACCAGGTTGTCCTGAAACTCAGAGATCTGCCTGCCTCTGCCTCCCCAAGTGTTGGGATTAAAGGCGTGCACCACCGTTGACTGGCTTTTATTTAGCATTTTTCAAGTAGGAATAATATTCATTCTCTTCCTACAGAGGAGTTTTGAAGAATCAACGAGAAGACTGGAGAAATGGCTCATTGGTTCACTAGATGCTTTTCTAGAGGACCCGCGTTTGATTCCCAGCACCCACATGGTAGTAACCCTCTGTAACTGCAGCTCCAGGGGATGCAATGCCTGTTTTTGACCTCTTGGGGCACTCCTTGCACATGGTACACAGACATATATACACATAACATAGAAATGAGATTCAGTGAGGGATTACATATGAAGTCCAAGGGCAAGCACAAGGGTTCTGCCGTTCAGGAACAACCTTCAGCAGGATGTGGTGGTACATACCTGTAATTATAGCACTTGGTGGCAAAGCAGGGAGATCGAGAGTTCAAGACCATTCTCATCCATACAGTTTGAGACTAGAGTCTATCCCAATAAAATACAAATAAAAACATGGTAGCTAAATGGTAAGGTTCTTACAGAAACTTCCATGTCACTCGTTCTTTTGCCCATTAGGAATAAAAAGAATGCCTTCTTTGTGTGTGTGTGTGTGTGTGTGTGTGTGCTGTGTATGTGTGTGTGAACCTGTGTGCATGTGTGTGCACAAGCCTGGGTGTGTGTGCCATAGTGTACCTGTTGGTTATTGTCAACTTGGACACAAGTGGAAGTCACCTGAAAGGAAAGAATCTCAGCTGAGGCACAGTCTCCATCAGATTGGCCTGTGGGTGTGGTTGTAGGGCGTTTTCTTGATTCACAATTGATGTGGAAGGGCCCGGCCCACTGTGGGCAGTGCCACCCCTGGGTGAATAGGAGAGCAGGCTGAACAAGCTGTGGACACAAGCCAGTAATAAGCAGTTCTTCTACAACCTCTGTTCCAGCCTCTGCCTCCGGGTTCCTTCCTGCCTTGATTTCCTGTGATGATTAGAGTGTAATTTGTGTTATCCAAGGAGACCCTTTCCTCTCCAAGTTGGTTTCGGTCTGTGTTCTATCAGAGCCACGGAAAGGCAAACTAGAGTGGAGCACAGCTCCCAGGAGTCAGTTTGGTTCTCTCCTCCCGTATGAGTCTTGGGATTGAAATCATGCGGTCAGAATTGGTGGCAAATGCCTGTACCCACTGAGCCATCTAGCCTGTCCCCAGATAGTACCCTTTTCACTGGGCCACTCAGAGGAGTTGATCCACATAAGTGGCTTAGTGCTAAAATGTGGCACTATATCTTAAAAACATTAGCTGTCAGCCGGGTGGTGGTGGCGCACGCCTTTAATCCCAGCACTCGGGAGGGAGAGGCAGGCGGATCTCTGTGAGTTCGAGGCCAGCCTGGTCTACAAGAGCTAGTTCCAGGACAGGAACCAAAAAGGTACGGAGAAACCCTGTCTCGAAAAATCCAAAAAAAAAAAGTTAGCTGTCACATTTTTGCAGGAGTGGACCATTGGATGCCATCTTTCAGCTCTTCTTGACTACATGTCTGTGTCTTCTTCGTTCATCTCATCTGCTCCAGTCTTTCTTTCTGTTCCAGAATTTACAGAATCCTTCTTAAAGACATCTGCTAGGCCCCGATTGCATGTGACTCTACGCTACGCACTATAATTGTTCTTCTTCTGAAAATGACAATGGCTTTCTGAGCCTGCTTTGGAACGCATGTGCCCCTTGTCGGGGCCACTGTTCTGGGATCGTGGGCCAAGGGTAGGGTGCTTTCTGTTGGCCACAGTCAGCATGGTATTAGGATGCTGTTGCCTACTAACTAAAGAGATTGTGGGACATGCCTCGGTTTTGCCCAGCTCCATGTTTAATAGCATGACAGAGCACGACTAAAATATGAACTTAGACTTAATCAGGTTTTGAAAACTGAAGCTCTGACTTAGGTTAGTACCATCTAAACATTTATTAAAGTCACCTAAGCATGGACACTGTTAGAGTAGAATATATAAGGAAGGTCTTAGCTTATCAATGCATACAAACAAAATCAGTTTATGTATTTCTTGTGGACATGATTGACAATAGCTCTGGAAAATTTAACTGAATTTTAGCAAATGAAAGTTAGGGAAATAGACTTAACTAAAGTTAAAGGAAATCTTTGGAATCGAGAAGCATAAGATCAAAGACATTTAGAATAATTGGATTATTGTTAAGGAGAGAAAAAGATAAAAAAAAAAACCCACTGGAAAATACTTTCTTTGGGCCTACTGAACAGTGATGACAAAAAAGAAAAGCTGTGTGGTGATGGAGCACACCTTGAATCCCTGCACTTGGGAGGTAGAGGCAAGCAGATCTCTTATTTTCATTTATGAATGCCTGGCCTTAACATCTTGTGTTTCTAGCCAGCTTTTCTTAAGTTATTCTGTCTACCCTTTGCCTTTGGACTTTTCCTTTTTTTTTTTTTTTTTTTTTTCTAAATTTCTTATCTCTTTCTCTCCTTACTCCATGGCTGACTGTTTTGCTGGGTGGCTGGCCCCTGACATCCTCCCCTTCTCCTTCTCTCACTCCTCCCTTTTCTCCTATTTATTCTCTACCCAGTAGCCCTGCCTATTCCTCTCTCCCGCCTAGCTATTGGCTGTTCAACTCTTTATTAGGCCAATCTGGTGTTTTAGACAGACAAAGTAACACAGCTTCATAGAGTTAAGCAAATGCAGCATAAAAGAATGCAACATATCTGCATCATTAAACAAATACTCCACAGCATAAACAAATGTAACACGTCTTAATATTCCATATTAAGGAAGGTCACACTAGATTTGTAAGAAACCATTTTCAGGAGGAGGAAAGGAAGGAGAGAGGGCAGCAGAGAATGTTAACCTTTTGGGTTAGACAAGGCAAAAGCACCGGCACTAATACTGTCAAAAGAACACATTTTCAGGGCTGAGGAAGTAGCTCAGTCAGCGGAGTAGATGCCCATCAGGCTCAAAGCCTTGGGCTTCCATCCCTGCACTACATAAACTGGGTGAACTGCTTTGCATGTTCATCATCTCAGCTTTTGGGAGGTGGAAGCAGCAAGATGAAAAGTTCAAGGTCATTCTTGGCCACTTAGAGAATTTGAAGCTAGCCCTAGCTAGATGAGACCCTATCGAAAAAAATAAACAACAACAACAAAAAAAAACAACTAAGAAAAAATTCAGATGTTTGGTAACTCTGAAACATTTCTCTACTTTGAAAAGAGAGCAGGAAACGAGACAGACATATGTTTGTAGGGAAGAGCCATTGGCATGGTGGGTAATGGAAATGGTTTAAGAGTAATAAAGTGGGTTGGTAGGGGTAGTACAAGCCTTTAATCCCAGCCCTCGGGAGGCAGAGGGAGAGGCAGGAGGACCAAAGGCCAATCTGATGTACACAGCAAGTTCCAGGACAGCCAGAGCTGTTACCCAGAGAAACCTGGTTTTGAAAAACCAAAAGTAAATAAATAAATCAAATAAATAATAATGTGAACAGGAGTGGTGTATTACAAGGTATGCAAATAAAGCAACCAAAGTAATTTCAAGAATGAGTTTGTGTAGCAAATGCTATATAAATTATGAAGAGAATTGTACACCCATCTAAGTCCACATGTATTGGTTCCCTCATAGAGACACTGAAGCACACACCAGTATTTAGCAGTTAAACACTAAGGAAGGATCTCCAGGTAAGAAAGTGTGTTAAAAAATAAAATTTCTGGGTAAAATACCTGCTATTGCTATGGATTAATCCTCTTGTACCCTATAAAGATTTGTCACTCAAATTGGTTTAATAAAATGTGGATTGACCAGTAGCCAGGTAGGAAGTATAGGCAGGGTGATCAAACTAAGGATGATTGGAAGGAGAAGGGGGAACTCAGAGGAGTTACCAGCAGATGCAGAGAGAGCAGGAGATGAACATGCCGTGTTAATAAAGATACTATCACTTGGTAGAGCATAAAAAGGGAATATGGGTTTGCTTAAAATGTAAGAGCTAGTTAGTAATAAGCCTGAGCTATTGACTGAGCATTTATAAGCAATATTAGGCTTATGAGTGATTATTTGGGAACTGGCGAGCAGGAGAGAAACAACTGTCTATATGGTATAACTTGAATCTTTAGTGTTTCCCACAGATCCTTTGGTCAAGGATTGCTCTGGGAAGTAGTGGAACTTTCTGGAGGTAGGGTCTAGAGATGTAGGGTCTTAGGTTGTTAAGTCTTGCTGGTGAATGGAGCCATGTAGGCCTGGTCTTTTCTTCTTTTTTTCCACTTTTCTGGCTTGATTTGCATTTTTAAAAAAATACTACGTGTTTCTACAATGATGCATTGCCATGTGTTCAAAGCTACAGGGTCAAGCAATCACAGACTCAAGCTTCTAAAAGCATGAACCAATGTAAGTCATCTTTCTTACTGCACATCTGTTGTATTTGTTATGTAATGGAAAGCTCACTGACACATACTCTGTACTTCAATTGGGACTCTGTGATTGGCATGGTTTCCTGCTCTGCTGAAGGCCTGGACTTACAGTCACAGGGATTTACTGGCATAGCATATATGACTTTCAGAGACCATGGCTGTCCAAGACGGTCATGAGTGAACGGAGCAACAGTTCCAATCAGCTCCTATGCTTGTCCCCTCATTCTAGACTGACTCTCTTTTGTGTATTATGTGCTCGCTGTGTCTCACTTACCATTATTGTTCCTTGCTTAGCTTATAACAGGATGTCTCTGAAGGCAAATAGATTTTGAGATTTATGTGATGACTTATCTGTATTACAAAAGCTAGTCAACTTAGGGTGAATTTTGAAATGAATTTTGATTCTTCAATACTCCCACTGACTGAATAGTAGCTTAAAAGCCTTACAAGTGGTGTTCATGTGCTTGAAATAAAATAGGACTCTTGGAGACTATTGTCTTTTAAGTACGTATTTATACTTAAAGAAAGAAAAATAGACAAAGCTCAAAATTAAAGAATATGTAAATATTTCCCTTTATTTCTTCTTTTGAGAATATTTTTTAAAGCTTTCAATAGAAAAAAATTGTTACTATTGCTTTCATCTGTCCTTGTCATTAAAAACTTCCCAGGTCTGCTGTCACCCTAAGAAGTGTGAAGGGTATCAGAGATGCTGCGACACATTGTGTGGCCCTGGAGGTAAAGACTTTTGGAGGTGGACAGATAGTCAAGATCTTAAATTTCTGCTCTTCTTCTAATTATAGAGTAGCCTTGGAGATATTTGGATTTTCTTTTTTTTTTTTTTTCAGTATCTTCAGGCTTTTGTGATCCAATGAATAAGCCTTGGGATATTCTAAGGAGTACTTAGAATTCAGGTGGAGTGCTGGATTCAGCCCTGGTTGAACTTTCTCATCCTCCAGAAGAGAGGAGGCACCCTGAGTTAAATTGTTAAACTGCTTATACACCCCCCCCCCCCACACACACACCATCACCAGTAAGAAGGCACAACTCCTAGCTCAAGTTTCACCCACTCTCCCAGTTCATTTTCAGGTCGTGGACAGAGAATTGTTCTATTTAACCCATACGTTTTAAGGAAACATCTACAGAATGTTCTTAGGACTGCAATTATGTGAGTAGTCATCCCATAGGGGTGAGTAGGATTGGAAAGAATTGCAAACACAAAGAAAGAAGGCAAAATCTGCAACAAGATTCACCTCTTAGCACTGACTCCCAGAAATTAGTGTACTGGTGGTAACATGGAGGGTCAGGGTCATGCTCTCTGTAAAAAAAAAAAAAAAAAAAAAAAAAAAAAAAAAAAAAGTGCCTTCCCATATAGAGAGACCTTGTTTCATTGTTCTGATATTGTTTGTGCTTTCTGGTATTAGAACAAATAGTACTGGCCTGGCCTCATTTGTGTGTTTTGTGGTCATATGCCAGGCTTGCCTTTGATTTCTGGCTTGTTTTGGTGGGATCTCCAGTGTCACTTGTAACCTTTTAGATCACTTCTTTCCCATTTGTAGAATTCTCTCAACATCTCGATGCCATGTGAGGTTCAGCTTCATGCATCAAGGGGATTGATTGTTGATAGAGTTTAACTCATGGAAAACCCCCTAAAGCAGCATTAGTAAATAATATTTGCAATAAAGTTTTCTTTGGACAAGTGGATTTGCAGAAGCTATTTTAACTATTTATAAGATTTTTTTTTTTAAAAAATTGTCTTTTAGAGTTGTGAATATACCCAATTACTCTGTGAATTTCTGAGAGAAAAATAGAATATTCACTGTTTCCCAAACTTATTAGGCTACTGAAATTTTCTTTTACAGAACGCCTTGGGACTCAAGTTCTTTGAACACCCTTTAATGCTGGTCCAGCCAGTCTTTCTGTTTATCCTGGATTTTGTCTTTACTTGTTTCCCACAAGGTCTTTACTTTTTATTCCTTCTTTTCCCAGCCCCCTCTTTCCTCTCTTTCTCCTCCTTCTCATCTTCTCCCTCCCCTCTTCCTTCCTGCCTTTCTTCCACCCCTTCCTTTTCTTTAGAGAAAACTTAGGAATTCATCTTGGAGTCACTTTTGAGCGAATAGAGCTGGATAAAAATTTTGTTCTTGATACAAAAGACTACACCCATCCTTCTACTGCAGTCAGTCTACTGATGAAAGAAAATTAGTCATCAGCTGAGCAAAATTGATATGCTTTTTCATTTTTCCAAAACGCTGGGGGCCCTTACTTATTACATAGTATGACGATAGGGCTTGGCCACTCTTTCATTTATGCAACAAATGGTTTCCTAGTTTCTGCTGTATTTGAGTATCTTATGTTCATTTTTCAGACCTTCTTTAAGGTGGGACCGTACTGAATTCTCAATACTGTCCCTATTTCCTTTCAAATGTTACTGTTCACCGGGCAGTGGTGGCGCATGCCTTTAATCCCGTCACTCAGGAGGCAGAGGCAGGCGGTTCTCCGATTTCAAGGCCAGCATGGTCTGCAGAGTGAGTTCCAGGACAGCCAGGTCTACACAGAGAAATCTGTCTCAGACAAAACAAAACAAAAACATTTAAATAATACTGTCCTTTCAAATAATGTGGTTCAAACAATCAAACAATATGGTTCATATTCCTTTAAATAATGATGTTTAACGTTTGCAGAACTGGAGCAAGCAGTTGGAATAAGCCAGGCTTTCTGTTAAACTGTGCGTCTCCTGACTTACTGCAGAAGGCAAGAAGAAGGAGAGCTGCTAACCATAGCAGAGACATCTTCTTGAACCACATCTAACAAGCCAGAAAAGGAAAATCTGTTTTCCTCTCTTAAGCACTTGACTTTTAGGAAGCAGATATTTAGCCAGCTCCTCAGGGTTCTCAGAGCTTTGTGCATTTGAACATTTTAAACAAAGACAGTGAGCAGCCACTGGAGTTTGGAATGAAGTTTGCTCTTCCTTGATAACACCTGCCTCATGCGTGGAGAAAAATCCTCAAGACACTGCCACTGTCATTGTTAGACCTTTCCCCTAACCCTCTTGATGCTGGAGGGAGGGAGGCAGCATTGGCCGAGAAGGTATGGACATAAGCAAGTAGATATCAAATGTTTGTGCTTAGGTTTGAACCTATTGAGACAGTTGTTTACTGGGCCGGAAGTGACGTTAAAGAACTAGAGTTTGCTTAGGCCATAGGGCACTTGGCTTTTGGGTTTAGGGGCATACATGTTTTCCTGTTAAAACACCAGGGGCAGGGATGGGGTTGCAGCTCATTGGTGGGGCACTTGTTTAGCAGGAGAAGATTCCAAGTTCTAATACCAGAAAGTGCAAACAATATCAGAACAAAAAACAAGGTCTCTCTATATGGGAAGGCACTTTTTTTTTTTTTACGGAGAGCATGACCCTGACCCTCCATGTTAGTGCCGGTGCCTGTTGACTTTTATGACTAACTTTACTACCACACATCAAAGAATATTCACTGCTAGAAAGATAATTCATTTATATCTCCCTTTTACTGTTTTATAATTCTTTTTTTTTTAAATTTTTTATTGAAAAAAAATTTCCGCCTCCTCCCAGCTTCCCATTTCCCTCCCCCTTCTTCCCCTCCTCTCCCCCTCCCCCCACTCCTTTAGTCAGGGTTCCCTGCACTGTGGAGAGTCCAAGGTCCTCCCCCCCTCCATCCAGGTCCAGGAAGGTGAGCATCCAAACTGGCTAGGCTCCCACAAAGCCAGAACATGAAGTAGGATCAAAACCCAGTGCCATTGTCCTTGGCTTCTCATCAGCCCTCATTGTCCGCCATGTTCAGAGAGTCCGGTTTTATCCCATGCTTTTTCAGTTCCAGTCCAGCTGGCCTTGGTGAGCTCCCAATAGATCAGAGACACTGTCTCAGTGGGTGGGTGCGCCCCTCACGGTCCTGACTTCCTTGCTCATGTTCTCCCTCCTTCTGCTCCTCATTGGGACCTTGGGAGCTCACTGTTTTATAATTCTTGATCATAGAGCCTGGCTTGTAAGTATTTTCCCCCTAACCCTTAATTCTCGTTAATTAATGTATGTAATTTCCTTGATAAAATTTAGTCTTTAAGGGGCTGGAGAGATGACTCAGCAGTTAAGAGTACTGGCTGCTCTTCAAAAGGACCTGGGTTCAAATCCTAGCACCCACATGGCAACTCACACCTGTCTGTCACTCCAGTCCCAGGGTGCCCAACACCCACGTACAGACAGACATACATGTAGGCAAAACACCAATGCACGTTAATTCAAAAATTAAAATATGTAGTCTTTAAAAAAGTAATTTCTGTCGCAAGGTTTTGTTGGAGATGTGATCTTGATTGTCACATTCTGAATTTTTTTTAGCTCTTGTGATAAATATTGATAACCTGCTCTCTAAGACATTTTTCTCCCTTTTGTTTGGACACACATAGTATATCCCTTCAAAGACACGCTGTTATCTTTGGACATAGGGAGACCACGTGTGACATTTCTTGGTCCAACCTCCATGTGATCCCCTGTGTTTCCCCGTTTCTCCTTGTTTCGTTTGTGGGGAGGTGCTTGGGGCCCAACCTGGGGCCTCTCACTTGGCAGACAAGGACTCTTCTACCCCTGAGCTTTGCCCTCAGCCCCCACCTTGAATTTTGTCAAAAATGGGCATGACTTTGATGAGGCTCTGGATCGGAAGGATGGAACCCAGGACAGAAGGAGAAGATGGGTTCTTGAATCAGCACAGGGGTGGAGGGAGATGTTCATTTCAGACTTTATGTGTAGAAGAAATAACCTCTGTCGTCTGGGCACGTTTGCAGCCTTGGTAACGGAACCCTAACTGTTACAGTCCCTAAGATGCATTAGCAAAGTGTCGGGCAGAACGATGGAGCAGAGTGTGTGCACTTTGGAGCACAACAGAGCCGGAACCATGGCTCTGATATTTATTGCTCGGTGACCTTTGACACGTTTCTTAATTGTCTCTAGTTTCAGCCGAGGTAGTGCCAGTCAAATGACCAAGAAGGCCTAAGCTACTTGGTTTATAGACATTTTGGGGTCATGTGACAAGAGCTGCTTCTGCTTTTCCTTAACTTATTCTTACTCTTTTCTTCCTCCCTCTCCTCCTTGCCATATTTCAGCAGTGCTAGAGGTCAAACCCAGAGCCTCTGGGTGCTAGGCAAGCACTTTAGCATTAAGCTGCCGTCCTAACCCTGAACAAGTTTTTCTTAATGAGCTTATTCTCTTGGCAAGTTGGTGTGAACGGAATGGGATTTTCATTCTTCCTTTTGACCCATCATGGCTAATGGTTTAATAACTAGCTAAAGGTTTCAGCTCCTAAAGGCCCATAGAAGATGAGATGGGAAGTCATTCCTAAGACTGAATCCAGTCTCTTGGAGCCGTGCTGGCATTTTCCGTGGAATAAGGAAAGCGGCACTTGCTACGTTCCTGAAAAAGAGGTAAAACACATTTTTGAAGAGAAGACTTTGTGTGTGTGTGTGTCTGTTGGGGTGCCTGGCTTTAGCCGCTGCAGTTAGAAGTGAGCGGATCTGCATTTGCCCCTGGAGAGCCATGCTGACCGACCTAGACCAAAGCAAGTCAGATTTCCTAGTGCGGACAAGGCCTTGCCCTCCGTTGGTGGTGCCTTTTGGCTTCTTCCTTCACTGTCACAGGGGGGAGGGGTTGTGTTTGGTGAGAAACACATTCTCTGTTGGCACTTGGGCCCTTTCTCCTTCACCACCATGAACTGGGCTGTGATTTATCCAGAGAGGTAAGTGTCTCAGCTAGGGAAGGGGAACTAAGTGGTAGGAAATCTGTGTTCTTCTCTGTGGAGGTGTCTCAGCGAGCTCTGAGCTGTCAACTCTTATGCTCCATCTTGCCTTATAGAAACTGATTAGACTGCTAATCCTATTAAAATACCACAGAAAGATTTTGAATTAGTGTCTCTATGTGTGTACACATAACTTAAATACACACGTATATATTAGTAGTTATTTTGTCTTTTGTTTCTGTTGCCTATCCTTATCCTAAGTTAGACTTGGAGGAAAGCACATTCATGGCCTCAGGACTGGAGATTATCTAGAAAATTCCAACGCAGTCCGCTTTGCCTATCCAGGAACATCAGAACACAGAGCTGTGTTGGGGGTGCAGCTCTTCCAGCACAGGGGATGACGGTGATTGTGGTAGGTTTGGGGGAGGTGGAAGGTAGGGTTTAGGGCGACAGTAGGAGTGGTGTGTTGATCTTGGTTTCCGTTGTCTCACTTTGCAAAAACAGAGCTGAAACCGAGTTCTCCAGGCTATTATACTTGCATCAACTTTTAATAAGGAGTAGAGATGTATAAAAAAATTATCATTTTAACGCTGTTAAGCAAATGAGCAGATTTTTATTGAAAGGCATGTATCCATTGGGCTAATGTAGCTGTTTTGGTATTATTTGGTTCCATTTGTAATGTCCCAGTGCCGTAGTTTGGTAACATGCTGCCAAATAAAGTTCTCTCTTGTTCTTTCTGTTAAAATATTATTTACTCAAGAGAGGGGTGATGACCTATTCTATTTCACCATCCAGCTTGCCTGAATTCCCAGGTTGGAGGGAGGGCAGAAGAAATCTTTAGCTACAATAAGGCTTAGAGATGTAAGTGATAAGAGAGCCCTTATCAGCACCAGAGCCCCAAGGCAGAAACACTAGTGTCGCGGTACTCACAAGTGACTCTTTTTCTGTCACGAAAAGATAGGTGACTCTCCGACCATGCATGCATGCAGCATTGAGATTGGACAGAAGTTGGACCGGGAACCCTAGTGTTCAGTTTGCTTCTCTGTCCTCCTAAAGACCAAGCGAATAAGAGCAAAAACGTCTTTTGTTTTCAGTTTCTGAATGTATACCTTCATACGTGTGGTGTAGTAGTTTGAATGTAATGGCCCCCTTTGATCTCATAGGGAGTGGCACTATTAGATTGGGGGTGTGGCTTTGTTTGGGTGGGTACGGCCTTGTTAGAGGAAGTGTCTCAGTGTGGGGATAGACTTTGAGGTTTTCTATGCTCAGGATACCGCCCAGTGTGTCTTCCTGCTGCCTGTAAGATGTAGCACTCCCTGCTACTAGTCCAGCCCCATGTCTGCTGCATGCTGTGCTCCCCAACGTGATGATAATGATAATGGACCGAACTTCTGAAACTGTAAGCCAGCCACCCTAATTAAATGTTTTCTTTCCGAGAGTTGCCGTGGTCATGGTGTCTCTTCCCAGCACTAGAAACTCTAACTAAGATGTGTGATATGTATATAGATACCAATGCTATGACCGCTTCCAGATACTTAGTATGCTTTCCAGACCAAGTTGGATGGCTTGGTGGTTGACCACTGCAGCCGGTCTTTGCCATTGTTCACTGTGTTGACGAGTCTGCCCATCAGTTTCTCATACCCAGGAGAAGCATAGCAGTTCAGCCAGGAGAAGTGAAGCAGGTTGTAACGTGCAGTTGTATGGTTCGCCATCCTCTGCGAGCAGCCATCCACAGACTCTTTTTTCCTGAGGCTACCATGCCACTTCTGGGAGCATCATTTCCTGGTGCAATCTAAGGATTGTTTTCAAAGCCCATGCTCCTACTGTAGAGTTCCTGGGGACTCCACAGGGTCCTGGCCCCAGCTTTCTGGCAGGTAATTTTTTGGACCTGAACACTGGGACAAGTTCTGGTAACTACAACTGTTCTGACTGGAGCATGGGCCTGGAAGGCCTCCCAGACACATCTCCTCCCCTTTCCTGGTGTTACACTGGGGAACAGGGCTGCTTCGGGCCATCTGGTTTCTTTCAGGTTGAGGGCATGTGCGCAAGGTCCTTCCTAAGCCTGTCTAACTCTACAGAAATCCCTATGAATAGGGAATCAAAATGCAAACCTTTGCCATGCAGGACAGGAACCGGCCCTGCCACAAACTGCTTCTCTGTAGCCAGCTTGGCATTTTTGCAGGCATAGTGTTCTGTAGTTTCATGACATTGCCTAATTTGTATTGTATTTTTAATATCCTTCAAAGTGTCCATCAATGAAAGGGAAACAATGTGTGTCTCGGCAGAATCTTGTTCCCCACTTACAAATCTTTTCGCTGGCAGAATTCACATTAATGCTAATGAAATCTTAATGCTGAGACTGTGTTCTGCGGTGGGGGGATGGTCTCCCCTGCACTGAAGCCCATTTTCTTCTCATTAGCCCCACCATCTTTATTAATATTAACAGTAATAAGAAGACAGGATGGCTTCTGGCAGACCCCAGAATTAATGGGGGCCCAAGGAAGGGAAGATAAATGGCTGGACAGTTTAGATCTATTTTGATAGTGAATGAACTGCATCCTCCCGGGACCCTCATAAGAGTTGTTTCGTTCTAAATGAGGGATGTCATGAACCACTGCCATCCAAGAGCTGTTCACACTAACGGGGAGCGCACACTGATGGAGCCAGGGTCTAGACATGAACCTATCCTGGGATGTTTCACAGCTGGTGTCATGTGTGTATGTGCACACACATTCTCGTGTGTGTGTGTGTGTGTGTGATGTTCATGGTCATGCATCTGTGGTCAACAGGTGATTTAATCGGAATTTGTTAATCACCCTGAAATGTTTTGCTGCGGGACTGTATTATTTAATATATATCCATAAATCTGTCATAGTTCTAAGGTCCTAAAGGCAGCCTCACTCACCCTATAAAACATTTTAAAGATAAACACTGTGTTGGAAAGAGGAATCGAGCCAGAGGAACGTTCTTTCATAGCAGAAGAGAAAATTCCGTGCTGTGGGAAAGTCCGTCAAAAGCAAATGATGCATTTCCTACAGACTCCTGTCCTTTTGGAGGTTTCTCTGAATTATGTCTTCCCCCTTGCCTGTTCAAGCGTAGAATGTCACTGTGTCAACTCTACCTACTGTTCCCAGGTCTAGTTGTTATTTGGGAGGAGTTAAGACATCTCTAGGTTGTCCCCAGGCAGAAAACAGCAAGGGCATGTGGGGATAGAAGGCTTGGGACACCACGCTGTCCCCTGAGGGTTTCTTGGCTTCCTATTGCTCTAAGCAAGGCCCATGCCACAGAGATTTTGGCTGGAGCGGAAGGGAGTCAAGGGTGGTCCGTTTGCTTCAATGACTTGTTCTAGAGCGGTAGCCAGGAATGGTTGCTCACACCACCCCTTCCCCTCAGACAGCACCCTAGGGGGCTCCCCACAATCCTAAGCTGGATGCCACAACACAGGGCCCACATGCCGACTATTCTGTTGCGACATTAGCAGGGTGGCGTGCTTAGCAGAAAGCGTTCTGTGCTGTTAGGACCCGTGAGCAGAGCACATTGTCAGGAATAGAAAGGGTGATGCTCACAGGAAAGCCATGCCTACATAGCTGAATGCAGTCTGGGTGCCACCCTTGGAGAGAGACGGGACAGTCAAAACTTGCTCAGAGGATGGTGTCCAGAGCTGGAAGAGGAGGTGACCCCAGGTCACATCTGGAGCTCTCAGAGGAACTGAGTCTGCTTATCTGGAGGAGCACCTGGAGGACTGACTGTCTGAAGAGCGTTCACAGGGAAAGGAATTCCCTTCTCTTTCCGATGCTCTGGAGGTCAGAGTGGGACCTCTGCAGAGTCTGCGGAGAAATGCCTTCCAGCTGCCCACCAGTCGCCGTCCTCGGAACATACTTCAGCTTCTCGTGATTCTTGGAAACCATATTGAACTCTGTAGTTTGGTATTGCTCCTTGATGCCCTGCACATTTTAGCTCAGGCTGATGTGGTCCCTGGGACCCTGAATATCTGAACATGTTGTTTAAGGCGACAGGAAAAGTTACCAACATACCAACTCTCTTGAATTTGTTTGTGAGACAGGCTCTCACGTAGCTAAGGGTGGACTAAAACTTGATGTGTGGCTGAGGATGGCCTTGAATTTCTGGTCCTCGGCATCCATCTACTGAGTCCTGGCATTACAGGTGTGTACCTCTGCTTCCAGTGTGTACAGTACTAGGACTCTGAGCATGCTGGGAAGGTACTCTGCCAACCGATCTACACCCCAGTCCTTCCTTATTTTTTTCTAAACTAGATGGGAAACTGATGTTTTTGGTCCCTTTTCCTACTACCTTTTTGGATGCCCCTTTTTCCTTCCCCTGGGCTCCAATATTGGGACACACACCGTCCCTTGCCCCTTCAGATTGGCTTAACGTTGGTGAGTGAATGGCACAGCGGTGAGCACTGGGTTTAGGGTTGAAAGCACTAAAGGGATTCTCAGTTTTATTTATATTTTAGAATAGTTGGCGTTTTATGCCGTTAACCCCCCGCAAAGCCTCAATTATAATTCTATACTTTACATATCAAGATGTCCATGTGTCAAAATGGTCTTACCACAAGGTTGTTCTTGCAGCTAACTGGACATGCTAGTCAAGTCTGTTAGACAAGGAAATGAAGCATGATGGGGTGACCGGACCTGGTTATTTGTAATTTTTAAATGTTGTAATTCAGTTAACTCCCAGATGCAGGTCCTTGAACCACGTTGGTTCCTGAGACCGTCTGGATTAAAATGCAGAAAAATAAAAACAATGAATGGGGTTTTCTCTAGGAATAAATTCAATCCTAAGGAGTTTTCTTAATTTAGTGATAAAGATCTTCGTTTTCTTTTTGTTGCTTTTAAAATTGCCTTGAAATAACGGTGACAGTCGATGGCATTTTAAAATGTCAGTGAACAGAATAAATCTGTCTATCTCACCAGTATTTTTTTTTTCTTTTACTAGTATGAGAAACCTCAGGATCTGATTATTCTGACTCAGGTCTCCTAATCTTACTTAGCTGCTTTCGTAATCTGTGCCGATCACCTGGGTCCCACAGTTCACAGCACAGTGGTGTCTCTGAGTGGCCTAAGGCAGGCTGTGGTTCTTCCCAGCTCCAAAGGTCATGTGTTCTGTCTGACACACCGTGTCGTGTTATTCAAATGCATTGCCGTGTGGGTGGATGGAAGGACCTGGTGCAGGACAGAAAACCTTCTCTGCTCGTCTTGTGTTTTGCATGATTAGCATTCACTGCTCAGCCTTGGGGAGCTGCAACACTTCCAGGGTCTGTTACCCGAATTGCTCTTGTTCTGGGATCTGTTTTAAGATTCTCTAAAACTGTATCTCCTACAACGAACAGGGAGCTTCTGGAGGTCGGGAACTGTGACCGGCTGTGACTGATTCAGCTTTGAGCTGTCAGCGCTGGCTGCACTGCCCAAGAGTGAGAAGAGGTCATTTCAGAAATTAGGGAGTGAGTGATGAATGAATTTCCAAGGTCAGCAAAGTTCTGCCCCCTTGGTCGCCACTTGGCTAAGTCGTGAGGTGGCTGACAAGGTTTCTTTATGGGCTTGTGTGACTTCCTGAGGAGATAAGAGCAACTGTGTATTTGCCCTAGATAGGATACCGATGACAGAACAAAGAAACAATTCCACCGAGTCTAGCTTGAATTTATTGGGGTCACTGACAGAAACATATGTAACAGGTTACTCACAGGTCACAGGTTGGTCAAAGGTAGCTATGTCACTGAAAAGGCCTAGCACGGGTGGTGACTCACAGAAACTGATCTTTGCACGACTTGTGGGAAGGTTCACCAGAGAGTCCGCTCTTCCCAGCAAATGTTACTGTTTCTGGAACCGTGGGAGAAGGGCTTCCTGAGTCCTGTAATGGTTGTGAGTTTCCTGGGCCTTGTATGTTTCTTTAGCTTCCTGTGTTTTATGAGTTTCGTACTTTCTTCTAGGAATATTTCAATTCTGAAGACATCACTATGCAACAGGGCTCCTCACCTTTTCTTCATCTTCTTCAGGATCGTGTCTATGAGGGACAGCAACAGAAGTGTACCATTGTCATATTTTAGGGTTGAATTTTTCAAGTATGCTAAAGTTGAAACCATGATCTTTCTTGGAGCCTTTAACCTGGCCAGTGCTCCCTGGCTAGTGTAGCTTGCCATAGGAGGGAGCCCTGCCACACCTTTGTGCGTGCCCCTGCCTCTGTGAGCTGGCCTCTTAGACAGCTGCCCACTGCTAAGGTCACTGCATCTTGTCCATCCCTCCCAGAGCTTCAGGGCCTAACTCATGCCTATATAGGCCCTCAGTGCACATTGGAGGAATAACAGGAGCAGGAAAGATTAGCAGTGGGAAGCAGTGTGCCATGGAAATTTGGTCCTGCATTCACAACCACATCTACTGCAAGGAAGATTATAGTTGCTGCTTTGAATTCAGTACTGATCGTCATAGTCTTCCTCTGCCTTGGAGTCACTTGGTGGCCTCCCAGAAGCCATTTGGACCAGTACGACAGACTCTCATGAGGCAGACATGGCAGGTCCCTTTGTGAAACAGGCCAGAGAGGCTGTCAGCTTTCATCTTATGTGAACCAGGGCAACCTGGAGCATTCAAATGCCGCTGTCCAACCCCTACCCCTTCTACATTCTTGTTCACACTCTGAGTCAGAACTTTGGGGAAAGGAGCCGTTTTTACAAGAATGTGCCCAGGGCGCTGATTGCTGCTCTCTCAGGCCACCCAGCCAATTTTGAATGTTCTTAATTGTTATTTAGGGATTGTGGTCCTATCCGTCTTTCAGGTGGAGTTTATAAATGGAAAAAAAGGACTTTTTTTTTTTTTTAAATCGCATCCATCCTCATTTTATTCCTTTCTCATCCCTGCAGTCCTTCTTACCTGAACCAGAAGGAATAGATGGGCAATGGACAGAGAGATAATTTGGACCTCAGAGTGACTCAGGACATGGTGGGCCTAGAGGCCCAGCAGGGTGAATGGTAGCCTTGCACACCTGGAGATGCCAAGGTTTGTCACACGCTTAGATTCTCTGGTAGAACCTTGAGCCCCCATCCTGAAGACCACTGTTAGGTCATTTTATGAGGCTTTGGGGCAGCCAGATTAGCAGTCAAAGACTTGGCCTAGGCACTGTCATTCAGTTGTGCAAGTGAGTGTCTTCCTCAGGCAAACTTCAGGTCACTTTGTATATGATCTAATAGGAAATCCCAAAATGACCATCAGAGACTCATCCCTTTGGGGAGAAATGAGACCATTTAATTAAAAATCCTATAAACCTAACCATAAATATCATTCTTTATCTTCATTTATGTGAATTTTAGAGAAAGAAATCATTCTAACTTATCAAAATTCTGCCATTTCTAGAGAAACCTCAAAGAAAATTCTGAATTGAATAAAATATTTACCTCTAGTGATTTATTTGGAAACTCTTGATGAATGAATGCTCATAAATAATTTTTGTCTAATATGAGAATCAGACTTTGGGAATTTTCAATTCTTTTTGCTCATTCTTTCCAGTTCCAGACTTAAAAGGAAGTGGCCTAGGTTCCCACATCCTCAACACCAAACCCCAAGCTGAAAAATTGAAGGAAAGCTATTATTTTTATTGTAAAAATAATATACACATAAATAAGAATTTCTAACATAGGAAGATCAGAAGCAGAAAGCAATTTTCTAGTTTTACCACCCTCAAATAGCCCCGTGAATAGTCTCGTGACTAACTTTCCAGGTCTTCCCCTGAATGCATGTAGCCATTTAGTTTATTATTTGCAAACATAGGCTAATCTTATGTATTCTGTCTTATAATTTATGTTTTTTCCTCCTCCGAACAGTGTGCTTTGGTATCTCTTCCATTTCAGCACATCTGCATGTTTTAGTGTCTGTGGACTATTCCATTTTATCTGTGTGCTAGAATACACAGTGTACACAGCATGTATATAATCTATCTCCTTGTATTATATGTATACATTGCATGTATTTATGTATTTCCTTATGCACTCTATGATGCTATTATAACCAAATTTTAGGTACAAAAGTATCATGTGTGGAGATATTTGATGTTCCAGCCACGTCAGAAGCTTCTGAGTAGCTTTTTTATAGTTTTTTAGGAGCTTCTGTTTAAAGATTTGCATCACTCCGTACACTTAACACTGCTATTGGGCTTGGATTTGCATTTTGATAGTGTTAAAAAATAGAAAGCCTAGAGCCATAGTTCCTTGTGCAAAGTAGAGGTATTTTTGTCTTGCTAAAATGGGAACACAAACCCATAGAGCTCTGTCTAGCAGTGGTTTCCACAAACAAGATGGTAACAATGAGTCATGAATAACATGCTCTGTGGGATCTCACCTCTCTTCTCCCTCCTTCTATGATAACCACCATGTACAAGGAGGTCCACTGGCTTGCCAAAAGTGAAAAGTTATTGGTTTGGGAGACAGGCAGGCAGATCTCTGTGAGTTCAAGGCCGGCCTGGTCTATAGAGTGAGTTCCAGGACAGGCTCCAAAGCTACACAGAAAAACCTTATGGGTGGGGGGGGGAAGAGACCACCTTTCATAGTAATGGTTAAACTGAAAGGTTGCTAGCTGTGGTAGTCCACACCTTTAATGCCAACATTAAGGAGGCAGAGGAAGGAGGATTTCTGAGCTCAAGACCAGCCTGGTGTGAGTTCTAGACTGGCCAAAGCTACACAGTGAGACTGTCAAACAAACAAACAAAACATTTGCAACAACAGCAACAAAATGAAATGGCCCATAACTTCTTACCATACCCTTGCTTTCATGCATTGAGGTGATTTCCTCATCCAATAGGTGGTGTCCTATGGGAACTGGATGAGAAAGCAGACGGCCATCCCACACACATTGCCGGGCAGGTAGCATGAGGGTGACGGAGTGGAGCCGTCTTCCAGGCATCTCTTGAGCACCTTTTTCTCCATTGACAGCAGAGCTTTTGCTCAAGGACAGAACTTACAGTGACAAACATTCCTGGCTTTGAACTGTTTCCTAGAGAAAGGCAAGAATTTACTGGTTGGCGAATTCTTTCTCTTTGGACTTGCTTGCAAGTATCAGACCTGAGGCTATACTGCTGAACTTCATGTTTATTGATTTGTTTAGAGCAACTTTCTCTAAATGTCCTCACCCTGACCTTTTGGTTTTGTCACATGAAAAGGGAAATAGGTCACAGTACCGTGTGGTTACATTAGGCAGACACAGCTCTATTTACATGTAACCCTTGTTTTCAGGGGTGGCTCTGTTGATGACTGTTCAAGGGGAAGCATCTGAACCTTATGAGTCCAGTATCGGGTTGTTAGGAATATTTCTTAGACGAGCCTCTCCGCCAATGCAAATCATTCCAATCAGACCAAATTAGACCAAATAAAAGATGCCCATGTTTAATGCAGCGCTCCCAGATGGCACCCGGAAAGCATGGCGAGGGGAAGAGAGAGAGAGTGGGAGGCCACATGAAACCCGGAGACCACGTGTTCATTCTCTGGGGGGCAGCCTAAATAGCCTGTGGGATTAGTCCTGACCCTCCCTGGGGAGGGGTCACTGCTTGGTGAACTTTCATGGATGTGGAGTCTGGACCAAGGCAACTCCCAGGGGAGGGGGCTTGAAATGGATGCCAGGGGCTGGGGTGATGCTTCCAACCAAATATCTCAGACCTCTTGAATATAGGGGTGTCAGGAGGTTGGGGTCTCACTTCCAACCAAACACGGTTGATGGGACTTTTAACCCTTGTCCTTAGGTCAAATTATTTCCAGGGTGAACTGCTGTCTCTGAGGTTTGGAGAATCTGTTCTCCTCCTTGTGGCAGCTATTTGGGGATCTGACTAGGTTTTTTTCTCCTTTGTGTGGCCATTTGACTTGCTCCATGGTGCATCCAACTATGGTGCCTACAACCTGGGAAATGCACAGTGGTCACGGTGGATGCCTAGGAAGTGGTTGCTGAGGAACATGAGTGTCGCAGCTCTCAGAATTCCCATTTTGATAGCTCCATGAAGGTGGGGCATTGGGTTTCTCAAAAACTATTGCTAGAGGAATGCTCCTGTGAAGTCAACTCCTAGACAGCCACGTGAAAGTGCTATTGAATTTGTTAGGTCTTGCTTTACTTAATGACACTCGAAGATGGAGACAGTGATTAATAAGCACCTCTGATTTTCAGATGTGAAAATGAGATTTCATGAGCTCAATGACTATTCCAGCTTCCTTTCTTGTTTCTGTGATAAACACCAAAAGCAACTCGGGAAAGAAAGAGTGTATTTCCCCTTACAGAATAAAGTCTGCCACCTAGGGAAGCCAAGGCCAACAGTCAAGGAGGAGCCTGAACTGGCTTGCTCCCATGCTCACTTTTGGCTAGTTTTTCTCTGGGGCTGAGGCCCACCAACCTCAGCGACCAGAGCCCTCTTATATTAATTAGAAATTAAGAAAATGCCCAGAGACACGCCCATAAGGCCAATCTAATGAAGACAATTCTTCAGTTAAGGTTTCCTCTTCCTGGGTATGTGGATGACCAAGACCACAATGAGTAAATTTAATAAAGTGTGTACCGCTTGGGCTTGAAGCCAAGACCCGATCTCAGGGCTCAGTTTGGTGCCTGAGGAGCAGCACCTGGAGGACTGTCCTTGGGCTACAGAAACAGCACCCTTGACCATGTGTCAAGGTCTGTCCACATGAAGCCGGAGAGAACATTCTGGCAGGAGGCCAGAAGGCGCTTAGGACAGAGTTTCAGCTTAATGACCGAAGAGGTAGGAGGACTCCGAGGAAAGCAGGGTGCTTTGGTTCACATGTAAACCAGCAGTCTCTTCACACGCAACACCACAGAACTGAAAGGAATCAAAAACTAAGAGAGAAAATGAAGACAATAAAGTCCGGCTACTTGGGTTTTGAATTTGCAAGAAAAGAGAAACAAACAAACAAACACCAAAGATATGATAAAGGTAGTGAAAGGAGCAGTTAGCGATAGCCTGAAGTAAGAAACTCCAAAGGGTAATTTGGCTTGTTCTTCCTTCCTTATTCAGCAATAACAGTAAGGCACCAGGAAGGTGAAAAAGAGAGACCCAATCATGAAAAAGATAGGTGGGGGTCCTGTGTGGTGGCCCTGAATCTCAGCACTCAGATGAGATGGGAGGACTGAACCTGGGGCCGGTCTGCACTACATAGTGAAATCAAAGGAGACACAAAAACACACAGCAGAGAGGCAGAGATACAGCAGTCAGTAGTCCACTTGTACCCTCGTTCCAACGGAGAAGCACATCAAAGAGTCTATGGCTGTCTTCACACACAGAGTGGCCTTGAGCACCCTAACGTTAGTCTCCAAGTTCTAATCGCACTGCCGACTCAAAGGAAGCCATGCTCCTTGCTCTTCAAGGCAGGATGTGCAGTCTGAATGTAGAAATTCTTGTCCCGTCAGATAGCAAGAAAGGTGTTAAATACCAGTAGGGCCGTATTAAAGAACCTAAGAGTTGATGGCTAAAGATTAGTTAATCTGAGCATTAAGAAGAATAATTGCTGCAGAGGCAAAACTTAAAACCAACTGGTCACCAACACAGGATGCCAAGAAGCTGATGAATTTTTTCTTTGAAGCCTGTTGAACAAGTGTGAGGAATTGAACACACATTTCTTCTGCTCTTCCGATACGAACAGTACCGTGAAATGACCAGGGTGGAAGTGGAGAAGGCTTTGCTCCAGGGTCCCAACCATACTGTAATGGGGGACCAGTCTACTGAGAGACACAGCCACAGGCTTATAGACCCCGGCGGGAGACCATAAATCCCCTGTGGCAATGTCTTGAAAACAAAAACAAAACAAACCACCAAAATGTTGTGATTGAATGACCAGAATGTAGGGCATATTGATTATAGGGAAACATGTTACATTACACCACTGGAATACAATCACCAAAATCCAAACAAGGAGAATGTTTTTAGGAGAAACAAATCAGTTTCTAATATATATAAATAAATAAATAACGATTGACGGGAGTTTAAAGGGCACCAACCAACTGTACAGTGTAATTTTTCTGCATCATTTAAACAATATCCTCATTTAAGACATGGTAAAACTATTTTTGACATTTATGGGCTGAGCTTTAAGTATTGCCTGGAGAATCATTATGTTGACTGTGACACTGGCCTTGTGGCTATGTCAAGGTCTCTGCCTTTACAATTTCATATAGAAATGTTTGCAGATTTCTAGCCGGACGGTGGTGGTGCACACCATTTACTCCAGCAGTCGGGAGGCAGAGGCAGGCAGATCTCTGTGAGTTCAAGGCCAGCCTGGTCTACAGAGCGAATTCTGGGACAAGCTCCAAAGCTACAGAGAAACCCTGTCTCGGAAAACAAAAACCAAACAAAAAAACTATAAGAACAAAACCAAACAAACACCCCCCCCCAAAAAAAATAAAACAAACCCATAGGCTGGGTTGCAATAGAAAAGCAAAACAAGCAGGAAGCTGGAAGGAATAACTGACGTGAAAATACATCACTTCTGTGACTAGATTGGATGAAAAGCAAGTGTTTATTCTTATAATCACTATTTCTCATAAAACACAAATTTTAACATTTTAGTCATGAAACATAAATTTTGACATGAATTCATTTTGGCAAAGTAGAATAGAAATATGTAGAAATAATCACATTTAAAAAAGAAACCTTTCTTTGTAGCAACCCAATAAAAAAAAGCAGAGAATTTTTCTGCTCCTGTGTCCCTCTCAAGCCGCTGAAGGTCAGTGATGCTACTGTGTGTGATTAGCCAAGTGTCCTTTATATGAGCTGCATGCTAATTTGGCTTGCAAGGGTAAACTTCAAGCTTATTGGAGTTAGACCTTGAAATTCATGGGCCCAAAATAATTCAAGGCAGAGCAGGAGGACGGAAGGAGGGGGAGCTATGGCTGATGTGTAAAATGATTAAAAATATCTTAAAATAAAAAAAAAATTAGTCAAGTCACATAGGACAAAAGAGAAAAGCTTTTGTGAGCTTTACAAACATCCGAGTAAGAAAGGTGTTCTTTCTCTTTTCTTTCCTTCCTTCCTTCCTTTTTCCTTTTTTTTTTTTTTTTTTAACTAAAGGACATGAAGTGTAATGAGAAAAATGACTTGATTATATAAAGTGGTCAGATTTAGACACTGAGAAATAAGGGTGGTGGGAGGAAGAACTTGGAGAAATTCAGAGTCAGAACCGTGGGGCTTGTATGCTTTAGAAGAAACAGCTGGAGTAGAGACTGCTTGCTCTGTCTCTGTTGCATTCTCCTGGCTGGAGAGAGGAATTCTAAAAGTTAGAAACAGCTGCTTGCTCTGTCTCTGTTGCATTCTCCTGGCTGGAGAGAGGAATTCTAAAACTGATAAGGGCCAGATTCTTTTGCAGAGAGAATCAGGTTAGATTAGTGATAGGTCTTTGGACTTGCGAAGTGGAAATGGCGCGGGAAACTGCCTTCTTCCTTCCCTCCTTATCCCTTCTCCTCTTTTTATCCCTGGGGTTGTCTTACCGCCACCCGCCCCCTTCAGCTCCTGGGCATCAAGACCCAGTTGCAGAAGCAGAAGTAGCTAGAGGGTCTCCCTAATTATGGCCATCAGTTCCCTGACCTACAGGTGTGGGTCTTGAAAACACAGCTTTGGAAGGAGTCTCATCTTGCCTACTGGAGCAGTCTGAGACCTTAGGGTCATCCACGACTTCATCTCTGAAGACCTTGCAAGTCCCCGATACCATCCATAAATTCTCCTTAGTATTCCAAGATGGCTTCCCTCCCTACACACCACCTTGGTCTCTCATGGGAGGGAGCTCTATTCAGAAGCTTTTATGCCTTCACAAACGGAAGTTGAGTTGTTTAAATTCTCCTTCTCCCGATATATTATGAGGAGCACTCCTCACACGTCCCTCCTGTCGCTTCATTGTCCCGTTCAAGTTTTAGCCATGAGTGCCCGCCTTAAAGCTGCCTTCTCTGTGTCCTGATGCCCAGGAGGCTTAAGGGTGCTGACGGCGCTGCTGCAGGACAGCCTTCTGGGAAAAAGAAACCGATATCTACAGCCAGGGCGGGGACTCGGACTTCAGATAAACAGCTGGAGAGGAGTTGCCAGGTTGTCCACTTCTCCTCTACCCCCTAGGTTTAGCTGTAAAGTAACCTGTCCTGGAAGTATGCCCGACCCCGTTGCTCCGTATCAATCATCCTAAAAGACAGAGCTATTCACGATAGGGCCCCTGATTCAGAAGCATTAAATACCAAGTCCAGTATTCCATGATGCTTGCACAGTGGATCTTAGTGGGAGTTGGGTCTTGTGCGAGCTTTCAAAGATACATAAATGCAAGTATGGAGTGAACATTACAGTTGAGTTCTATAATCCTGCCAAGGAGCGATACGGAGTTAAACAAGAAATAGGGTTTGTTTTTCCTGCATGCTGGTCATAGCAAGTTCCCTGCCTGTCTGTTGGTTAGGGAGAGACAGATGAGGAAGAGGGACAAAGAGGACCACACAGAACCAGTGAGCAGAAGGGAGAACGGAGCAGAGGTAGGCTGAGGTGACTGGTGAGGGTGGCCGAGGTGCCGGGTGAGGGTAGTCAAGGTGCCGGGTGAGGGTGGCCGGGTGAGGGTGGTTGAGGTGCCGGGTGAGGGTGACTGAGGTGCCGGGTGAGGGTAGTCAAGGTGCTGGGTGAGGGTGACCGAAGTGCCGGGTGAGGGTGGCTGAGATGCCGGGTGAGGGTGGCCAAGGTGCTACTGGGTGAGGGTGACTGAGGTGCCAGTTGAGGTGGTCGAGGTGCCGGGTGAGGGTGACTGAGGTAGCTGCCGTGGTTTGGAATGGTCTGTCTTCTAAGTGTTTCTGTGTTCGAGGCTTAGTCCTTAGCAGGATGACAGTGAGGTGATATGGCCCTTAACAAGAGGGACCTAGATCCGCCTGCCTCCCGAGTGCTGGAATTAAAGGCGTGTGCCACCACCGCCAAGTTCGAGGCCAGCCTGGTCTGCAAGAGCTAGTTCCAGAACAGGCACCAAAGCTACAGAGAAACCCTGTCTTGAAAAACCAAAAAAAAAAAAAAAAAAAAAAAAAAAAGGAGGGACATAGAGGCTGGTGAAAGCTCATCAGGTAAAGCATGTATTGGTCAAGTTGGAGGTCTGAGTTTGAATCCCCAGAACCTAAATAAAAGATACTGATCTGTGACAATCTGCTAGGGATCCCACAGTGAGAGACAGAGATGGGGAATTTCCTGAAGCATGCAGGCTAGCCCCACTAACCAAAATGGCAAGCGCCAGGCTCATCAAGAAACACTGCCTGATAAGTAACTGAAGAAGACACTTGATGTCAACCTCAGGCCTCTACATGCAGGGGTACACATGCATGTACCTGCCCCATACACACATAGACACACACAGACACACACACACACACACACACAAAGGCGGGACTTAGCAGAAGGTCTTTAGGTAGTGGGTGAGGACATCAACAAGGGTTAAAGTGGCACTTGTGGGATCCTGAGAGACTTCTTTCAAAAAAGAACTATAGAACCCCAGATCGGCTCCCAAATTGCTCTTCTCCTTCCCTTCTGACAGTGAGATCTCTCCCTTCTCATGTGCCCCTGCCATCTGGGACCCCAGCGCTGAGCCGACACCTATATCATGCCCTTGAACCTCGGTGAGCTACATGCATTTCCTTCATTTTTCTCCATCTTCTTTGTCTTCGTCTATTAATTGCCCTGCCCTGCTTCAGAAATCTCACTGTAGTCTGGCAAACTCAGTAATTCTGGCATTTTCTCTGTGCTGTTGTTGACAATCCTGGCCTTACTAGTGGCCCATCTCCTGCTGGCGCTCGGGGAGCAGATCTAATGCTGCTGAGATAATGGCGGTGTCATTTCTCTCTAACTCTTTTATTTCTGCTTGTCCTTTTCCTTCTCCCACGAAATGTCAGGAGCCATTTATGACCCGCCAAGGCGGTCAACAACGAAATGCATTCTGTAGTGAGAAAGAGCATTTCTTTTTATTCCAGAAAACCCTAGATAGTTCCTCCGGCCACAGGACTTGGCTGGGGCAGTGTGTCTGCCTTCTTGCTGTTGGCCAGCTTACCCTCCAGCTACAAACTCAGGTCTCCTGCAGTTTGTCCTATAACTGCACTGACTCCCGTGGCTCACCAGAGCCTCCACGAGCAAGGGTTTGTGCTAGCTTGAATTTGGGAGTCCGAACCCATGGTTTGTGATTCCTGTTTCATACTTCTGTCTCTCTCTCAGAGACTTTGGGAAATGCACCAGTGGGAATTGTTTTAAAATGAATCATTGGGTTGATGGGCTCCTCGAAGGAGGAAATCATTTTGAATCTGCAGATTATTTGAAGTAGGCATGCCGAACTCCATCAGGCTGTAGACACATTCTTGTGATCAGACCCATAAACTTTTCGAGCCAGTTTCCTCATTTGTAAAATGAGAAAGAATATTACTTCATGCATTTAGAACAGCAGTTCTCAGCCTGTGGGTTGTGACTGCTTGCAGGGGTCAAACGACCCTTTCACAGGCGTTGATTAAGACCATAGGAAAACACAGATATTTATATTGTGATTCATTACGGTAGCAAAATCACAGTTATGAAGCAGCAATGAGATAATTTTGTGTTGGGGGTCACGACAACATGAGGAACTATATTGAAGGGATACAGCATTAGGAAGGTTGAGGACCACTGATTTAGAATGTAGATAACTTACCTTACACAGGGCAAGTGCTTAGATCATGACAGCCACTACATGAGCTATGAGCTATTAACACTTTAGAGAGGGGTGATGCCTTGGTCTGCTCAGGTAAGCTGGTAGGGAAACAGGTGAATTCAAAGAGTGCTTTTTTTTTTTTTTTTTTTTTTTAGTGAGCAGGACGGATTCTCTTCTAAGATCACACAAGATGGTTCTGTTTCCCAAAGACAAGCATTAATTTTTGAGTAAGCAAGGCCACTTTGAGCCACTCACTACCTGGCGTTGAAAGTAAAACAAGCAAAATAACAAGGGATCTGTGGGTCTGATGGCAGGAATCTGTCCACAGCCTGATGGAGTTCGGCATGCGTACTTCAAATAATCTGCAGATTCAAAATGATTTCCTCCTACGAGGAGCCCACCCGCCTAATGATTCATTTTGAAACAATTCCCAGTGGTGCATTTTCTAAGTGTTTAGAGCTCATAAACACTGTTCTGAGCAGCTCAGGTGCCATTAGACTTAGAGGTGTCACAGAAACTTCATCCTCTCCTTCACTTTACCACAAATACTTATTTTTGTTTAGAATTAATTTACAAAGAACTGAGAGCTCACGTGGTGTGTTTGTGAGAAGAAAGGGAGCAGTCGGTTATCGCAGCACTGCGCATGTTCAGTTATCGCAGCACTGCGCATGTCTCGTTACAAGCCTCTTCCCTAGATGTGGGATTTCACGACATTCGTGCCTACTGCTTGGCCCAGAGTTTGCATTTGCAGACCCTGGTTCCTTCCGAGTGTTCACTAGCCTTTTAGCTTGATGGGTTAAACGTGTACTATGTTCAGAGACTGTTAATTCCACTATCCCAGCACTTTCCTGTGCAGTCTTAACATTTCCTTCCGTTCGTCCTGAGAGATGGTGAGACAATATCAGCTGTAGCCAAGTCAGACATGTGGAGTGTCCTGTCGGTAGGAGGTCCATGGAGCAGAGAAGACAGAGTGAAATGGGACGCTCCTCACACCGTAGAAGTGTGCTTTGTTCTACCTACTTACGTGTCGTGGCTCAAATCTGTTGAAAACGAGAGGCCGCGTCATTGCTTTGTCCTCCCTTTGCTGTGTACTGACTGGCACATCTCCCTGCTAAGCTTTGCCATGCAAGAGACTGGTATCCCATTCAGTCTGCCTTTTCTCCCATGTCTTGGGGTGCTCCTGGAGCCTCTGAGACCAAGTCTGTTATGGTGACTTAGTTCTGCTCCAAGGACTGGGGTTTCTGACCTTTCTTTCTTTCTTTCTTTCTTTCTTTCTTTCTTTCTTTCTTTCTTTCTTTCTTTCTTCCTTCCTTCCTTCCTTCCTTCCTTCCTTCCTTCCTTCCTTCCTTCCTTCCTTCCTTCCTTCCTTCCTTTCTTTCTTTATGTTAAGAGAAAGGTTGATTTTTTCAGAGTCAGAATCATACTAAATGGATTTTTGGGAAACCACTGTCTTTGACTTAAGGAAGCCACAGCTGTAACTATGCTTAACAAAGAATCATCCTGACCCTTAAGTGGAAAATTGACTGCAGGAGTCTAGGGTCAGAATCAATGTCTAGTAAAATGGCTGATGTGACTGAAGGAGATAGAAGGGGCTGGGTTGCATGGTATTGGCCTGGAGTTGGAGGTTCTTTCCTGTTTGTGGTCCGGAAGTTAAGTAGCATAACAAGGTAACGTAGCGATGGGCATTTGCATCTCATGAACTCTTCACTCCCATCCGGTGTCTGTGTTGAACCCAGCGGCTGATCACCATTCTCTTTGCTTCATGGTGCAGCACAGAGAACTTCTGGACCCTGGCCCACAATGCACCAGCCACAGAAATTCACATTGCCACCTCACTGTCTATGTACTTGTCCCCCAGCTACCCTTATGCCATGCCCCTAGTTCTCGTTGGAAAACCTTGGAAACATGGCATGGACTCCCTCATACTTGTTTCAATATGGCGAGAGCCCTGCAGACTTGGAGAACTATGGACTTTCGTGCAGGGGATCCTGACCCCTAAGGGCTCTGCTTCGCCTCCTTTCCTTCCATTTATCTGGTTAGAAGTCAAATTCTCCTTTCAGAGCCTTGAACTCTTCTTCAGGAAAAACTGCTTTATTGAGCCTGCTTCTTTAAATGCTAGAGAAAAGGTAGAGAAGAGACTGAGCAAATTCTTTGCTCTTGACAAAGCCCTGGATTTGACAGTTCTATTACAAATGCTAGAGGCTGAATGTGATTTATTTTTCTCTCCTTTGACTTATATTACTGTTGTTATTTTGTTGAGTTTTTGAGACATGGTTTCACTCTGTAATAGCCTTGGATATCCGGAAGCTACCTCTGCAGACCAGGCTGGCCTCGAACTCACAGAGATCTGCCTGCCTCTGCCTCCTGAGTCCTGGGATTAAAGGCGTGGGCCACCACAGCCCAGCAGCATTATTATTTTTTAAGATTACTTCTTTTTTATGTGTATGTGTGGTTTTTTCTTGATGTATGTGTGTGCACTATGTGGGTGCCTGGTGCCTGCGGAGATCAGAAGAGGGCATCAGAGTCTCTGGAACTAGAGGTACTGGGGAATTGAACCCTGGCTGTCAGACTTGGCAGCAAGCACTCTTACCAGCTGAGTCATCTCACTGGCCCACTTTCAATTCTAATGATTTGTCTGTGCGATGCCCTGACTTCCCTGTTTCTTTTGCCACCCATGTGGGTGTTAGGAACCGAATTCTGGTACTCTGTAAGAGCGATACACACTCTTGACCACTGAGCCATCTCTCCAACCCTCCCCTTGGCATTCTTGTGTTAACATCCTAATAGTCCCCCTACAGAACCCCCACTTACTGTGAAGAAGGGCATTGACAAAGGGGTGCAACAGACCAAACAGACCAGCAGTGTGGTGGAGCCCACTGATACTCCCAGCATATAAGGTCTTGTATTAGAAAAAGAAAAAGAAAGAAGAAAGAAAGAAAGAAAGAAAGAAAGAAAGAAAGAAAGTGAAAAAGTCTAAAAACATCCAAATCCAACTGGTCAAACAAAAAGCCCCAAAGCATAGAGATCCTTTTTGCTATTGACTGGACATTATTTATTGTAAGATTTTAATCTTTTGAAATTTACTAAAGCTACAGACTCAGGTATAATTTGTTTACATAAAATTTCCATTGGTAGTTCAAAAGTAGATATTCTACAGTTTGGGTGATTAAGTTAGGTGTTGTTAACTACTGGTGTGGGTTGTAGCTTTCATATCTTTATTGATTTTATGACCACGTTGAGAAACATTAAGTGTATTAAAATCTCCCACAATGATTATTCTTTTCTTTTGATTTTGTCTCTTTTGCTTTATGTATTTTGAATTTATAACATGTAGGTTATAGAGGCTGTATCTTCTTGGTAAATATTTTTTGTATTCTGTCTGCCATAATGTCTCACTTCGTGCCATGGGTATACAGTCATTTGCTCGATGTATCTTTTCTGCCTTTGCACTTTGAACAAGTAGTTTCTTCGAATTTTAGGTGTGCTGTTAATGAGCAGAATATAGTTAGGTTGTCCTTTGATTTCTGCCTTTTGATTGGGAATTTAATTGATTTGTATTCAGTGTAAAATAGGCATATCAGGAATCAAATACATCAGCTTTTTCTTTCAATATACTTCACCTTTTCTTTTCCTTCTCTTCTTTCTGATTTGTCTTTGTTTACATAAGCTTTAACAGCCACGAACTTCACTCCTCTACTGGCTGTTATTCAGCTGTGTTGCACGAGTTCTAATTGTATTAATAATTAATAATAAAAACCTGGAAACAGATATTAGGGGGTGAAAGCTGGAGGATCAGAGGAGCAGAACAGCCAGCCAGTAGAGAGTTTACCTCTATGATTCTCAGCCCAAAAGAGAGCAAGCTCCTCTCTCCACCCCGCCTTTTTACTTCCTCTCTCTGCCCAGCCATATCACTTCCTGTTGGTCTGTACCGACCTCCAGATCTCCATGGTTAACTAATGGTTCGCTCCTCTCTCCGATCTGTAGGCAAGCTTTGTTTGTAGAGCACAAACAACATAGCACCACGCAGCTAGTCTTTCGCAATAGCTTAGTCTTACCTCACACATTGAACCAAGCATTCTCAGCATTTTAAATCCAGCCTACACAATCGTACCCCTTCCTAGACACAGTGGACGGACGTGATAGCGCCGTGACGTCCTCTCCTTCAGTCCCTACTCTTAGCTTATTTGCTACTGTCGTGCATTTGAATTCTACCTGTGTCTGCAGCCCCGTGAGATTATGTTATGTGTTGTTATGTGCGTTACCGTGTCTGTGTCTCTTTAGAGTCACCATGGGCCTCCATCCGCCATTTCATCTTTCTTTCTAGGTTACCACACCACCACTGGGTTTCTCTGTGTGGCCCTGGCTGTCCTGGAACTCGCTCTGTCGTCCAGGCTGGCTCAAACTCAGAGATCTATCTGCCTGCCTCTGTCGTCCGAGTGCTGGGATTAAAGGCGTATCTGAGCTCTTGTCTAAGAAAACTTTTTACTATGTAATTTGAGTTGGTGTATTGCTGCAATTCCTGTGTTTTGACTGCAAATATCTTTTCTTAACCTTTAGTTTTAAAGAACTTATTTTTTCTGAATGTAGTATTCTAGATTGTTATTTACTATATTGTCATTTCTCTTCATACTTAAAAATTTTTTTTGAGGGGGTGGGGTCTTCTGGAATCCACTGATCCTCCTAAGAAAGAAGGTCTAAGCATTTGCTCCTCCAGTACCCAGAGCCTTTTAGATGTATCTTTGGTTCTTATGCGGCCTTACTGCAAAGATGGGGTTTTCTTTGATGTGTTCCTCCTTGTCTGGTGCTTGTAGTATGTTCCCAGGCAGCAGGTTGCTGTGCTTTATTACTTTGGGGGAATTCTTAGCTGGCCCTCTCCTATGTTCTCACTTACATCAGGACGACTTCTTATCCCCCTGCTTATCCTTCTTATTACATTTTCTATAGTTTCTGTCTTTCCTTCCTTCTTTCTCCCTCTCCCTGCGGGTTGTCCACGCCAATATCCTCTCCTTCACAAATTCTCTTTAGAGGTGAATGCACTCAGAACAGTTTCCAGTTCTAGAATTCTCATTTGTTCCTTTAAGAGAAAAACAGCACTCTTCTCATCCCCTAGCCACCGTTCTGCGCCTGTTTCTATTGAAAACATACCAGTGAATGTAAAATTGGCCCTGAAGGTCCATCCTTGGAAAATACTAAGTATAGATTTTTTTGAATTTGATCTTTATCATTGTCATCCTTCTGGTCCATTTTTCGTCATTACCCCTGGGGTTCATGAGAACTCATTTCTCCTCAGCTGCCTGGTTATTTGTGTATTTATGTGTATTAATGTAAACATATTGCTCTTTTAATCAGTTCAAGTTCACAGCTCAGTGTGATTCACAATGTGGTACAACCACCACCCACCCACGCAAGTCAAAACGTTTTCTTTGCTTAGTAGCGACCCTCTGTCCCCCTTCCTCAGCCCTAGGTGAACCCTGATCTGCCTGTTCTGAATAAGGACTTTAAGGAAAGACATACAGAATTTGCTGCTTTCTGCCTGACTTGTATCACATAGTGTGTTCTAAAGACCCTTCAGTGTTAATGTATATCAGAACTTCATCTCGCACAGGGATCCGATAGCCCAGTGTATTTCCACTCTCCTATGTTATCCCTTCTTCTGTTAGCAGATAGCTGGGTAGTGCCCTTCTTTCAGCTATGGGCGGCAGTGCCGTTATGAACAGTGGGGTATAGGAATATGTTTGAATCCCTGCTTTTATTTTGGGAATGTACATAGGAGCCGATTGATTGAATCATATAGCGATTTTATATTAAAGTACTTTGGGGACAGGAAGATCATTTTTGCAGCGTTCAGTTTTATTTTTCTATTAGCGCTGTAGGGGATTCTGCGTCATTGTGGATGCTTGGTACCACTCCCCTCCCCCACCCCATAGATCCAGCTTTGTTGGTGCAATGTTGTATCTCGCTGTGGTTGCTACTTACATTTCTTTTCATGTGTCTGTTATTTCTATATCATCTTTTGAGGGATGTCTAATCAAGCTTATTTTATCTTTTGGTAGGCAGTTGGCTGTTGAAGGGTGAGAGTTATTTTTATATTCTGAATATAGAATCTTCTTAAATTTATTATTTGCAAACATCTATGGGTTGTCTTTTCATGTTGCTGATGGTGTTCTTTGATGAGTAAAACTTTTACATTTTTGTTAGGTACAATTTATATTTTCTTTTGTTGCCTGTGTTTCTTTAAGAATCGTTGCCAAATCCAAGCTAATATATTCATATTTGCTTTTTACATAGAACTGTGTTGTGCGATAATTTAATATGATGTCTTATTTTTGGTTCAGATAGTTCTGGTGGCCTTTTAATTTGTCTTCATGATTTTTTGAAATTGTATACTAGAAATAGGATAAAACTAGATTTTTAGAAAGGCAATATGACTGGCAAATTAAACTCATTGTCATGATACACTTTCTGTTCCCTTTGGGAACCCAGATACTTTTTACTAATGCACAGTGCCATTCTGATAGCATCTAGAATTCTATTTCTGAATCATTATGAATATAGTTTTGATATTTTAACCAATTCATTGATTATTCACTTAAAACATTTACTGTGGTGTGTACTCCTCTGACTTCTGTTGTCTCTGGATTCCCTCCTGGACTTCCTTTTTTTCTTGCTAAGAATATTCTTTCCAAGATATTTTCAGAGACAAGCTCTTACTCTTTCTCTCTTTTTCAGATCAAACTTCTAAATCCTCTTGTTGCTGAGACTATCTCTGTAAATATCCTTCCTTCTTCCTCCCTTTCACTCTCCTTCCTTCCCTCCCTTTTTTCCTGTCTCCCTTTTAAGGCAAGATCTTATTATGTAGCCCAGGTTGGCCTCGAACTCTCGATCTTCCTGCTTCCGCTTCCAGAGAGCTAGGAGGATAGGTACCTGGCGTCAAGTTCAGAACCTCCACCTACCTTTCATTTACAAATGACAGCTTGACTGGATATGAGATCCTGGACTTAAGTTTTCTCCCTTTGACTCTGTAAGCATAGTTTACTCATGTCTTCTCAGAGCTGCTGGTGAGGGAATTTTTCGTCATTTTGCTTCTTTTTGTCCTCTTCAGAATCAACTTGACTCTCTGTAAGTCGTCAGAATTGTCTTTTAGCCTTCATTCACCTCAAACTTTTACCAAAATGTCTCCAGGTATTTTTTTCTTAATCAACGTATAAGTACTACTTGAGACATTTCGTTAAGGTTATTATACATTTATTTCCATTTTGGAAACTGTTAGTATTCTTCTCCTTGCCTATTTTACCCTCCCATCTCCGCTCATTTTAAGAACTCCAGCACTCTACCACTGAACTCCAGCCCAGCACTTGTTAGAGGCCCCTCTGCATGAGCATTGCGTATTCTACTCGTACCTAAGTTTTACTGAACAATTTCCACGTCACTTCTGAGGTCTTCTTGGAGCACATGCTATTGTCCTTAACATTCTGGCTCAGTATTTTTTTTTCCTTGACTGCTATTCAGTCCCTTTACTGAGCTCTTTCGTAAATTACTTTCCTTCTAGTGTGATAGTCGATCATATATGGGCTTGGCTGGGCTATAGAACCTGGTCCAACCCTTGTCTGGATACTGTTGTGAAAGTGTTTTATAGATGTGCCCTTTACTTGCCCCAGTTAACTTTCAGAAAAGGAGATTCACTTTAGAAATATGAGCGTCCAGAGCATGGTGGTGCTCACCTTTGATGCCAGCACGTGGATCTTTAAAGATTCAAGGCCAGCCTGGTCGACACAACAAATTCCAGGCCAGCCAGGGCCATGTGGTGAGACTCTGTCATCCCCCTCCCCAATGGGGACAGTCATTCAGACAAAAGCTTTAGGAACAAAACCCGAGCTTTTCCAGAGGAAGAATTTTGTCTTAAGACTGGAACAGAAATCTTCCCGAGTTCTCAGCCTAAGCTGTGAACTTTGAACTCCAACCCAGACTATGAACTTTGAACTTAAGCCCCAATTTCATCTCTTGTTGGAATTTACAACCTTCTAGTGATTAGATTTTGGACTTACCTTCAAGTAAGAGCAAACTCTTAAACCTGCCTCCTCATCTACACACACACACACATACACACACACACACACACAGACATATATAGATAGAAGGAGACACACAAACATAAACACGAGAGACACATACATACACAGAGATACACATATACACGTAAGAGAGAGACAGAGAGACATGAGAAAGAGGGAAGGGGAAAGAGGACACACACTGTCTATCACATAGCGCACACACACACACACACACACACAGAGTGGGGATGGAGGACAGAGGCTGAGATAGACAGAGAATTAGCCTTTCATGTCCTCATGCTCTAAACACAGATTTAACCAAATGTAGATGAAAAATATTGGAAGGGAAAACTTATGCATCTTTGTTGAACATGTACAGGTTTTCTGCCTTTTTATTCCCGAAATAGAACAGAACAACTAGTTACATAGCCTTGGCTTCCTTTTTTTTTTTTTTATTAATTTAAGAATTGTTATGCAACATAATGTGTTTTGGGTGCTAGAGAGATGGTTTAGTGCTTAGGAACACTTGCTGCGCTTCCAGGGAAGAGCCATCCATCATCCAGATGGGACCGAATAACCGTGGACCACCACACTCCCCGAAACCGTGAGCTACAGAAATCATTCCTTCCTTACGTGGCCCTCTCCATTATTTGATCACAGTGTGAGGAAGGTGACGAACACGTACCTTCCCAAAGTGTTTTTCTCGCGTCAGCATTCCGGTCAGCTCTTGCTTACGTAGTGCTGGCCATTGTGAGGCTGTTTCTGCTCAGACGAGAAGGTCTGACCTTGTGCCTTGTATCAGAATAACACCTGGGCCGGTTCTGAAGCAGGCAGGGTTCTGGGGAACTGCCTGGTGAAGTCCTAACTCTGTGGGGTACACTGATGCCTAGGGCACAGAAACACAGCTAACTCCCAGATACAGCACTGCTGCTGCAAGCAGAGCCAGGAGTGGGAGGCTTTAGAGCAGGCACCTCCTGTTCTCCCATGCCTGTCCTCTGACTGCTTTTCAGGGCTCTAACAATATCGGTGACGATCAACCAATATTTACAAAAACGTACTTTATACAGGGCTATGTGCTAAGTGCTTCTTTTTAGGTAATTTATTTAAGATACACCCAAACTGGGAAATAGTTGTGGTGATTATTTTAGACAAATGTCTGATCTGAGAACTAGAGACCGGTGGGTGGAAAGCTGGTTCATCTGACTCGGGGGCCTTGCACTTAACAACTCGCCCCGCAGCTCATGTAACTGGAGCGTTCTTTGAGAGTGGGCTGCCTGTGATAGACCGCCCCAGGTCGACCATGGGAAGATGTCCTCTGCTCTCTTATGAACTTGCTTAACGGGCTGTCAGCAGCAGCAGCAACAGAAACTTCTGGTTCTAGGAAAATCATGGAAAGCCACACTCAACAGGTTGTCTTTCTTCTGCTGCCACTGTTGGCAGTTTGTTCCAGGCCATTTGTTTCATTTTCCCACAGCCGTGGACTTAGATACAAAAGCAGGATAGATGTATAGCCACGGGGAGATGCTCTAGGTCTGGCAGTGTAATGGCCAAATGGTGCAGCCACACCGGAGAAAACACAGCCACACCAGAGCCTCGGCAATCCTGTTTCAGATCTGCTTTCCCGAGCCTTTGGGATGGAGGGGAGTGAAAGCTCCGCTTAGGCTTTTCTTCGGCTGTTTGATGTTTTCTTCATCCTTGTCTGATGGTCCTGAGGCTGAGTTTTCGGTCTGTTTTACATATTTGTGCTTTTTCTTTCTGAAGGGGGAAGAAAGCTTATCTTCCGCTAAGCACCTTTGCAATTCTCTTAAGTCCAACCATGCTTACAGAGAAATGGAATCGTGAATGTTTTATTTATATCAACCTGCCTACACAGAATCCTTTGGATATTTTGAGGACCTATCAATACCATTCATTTTCTCTTTGCACCGTAAATTTTATTTAGCCCAAACTAGGTGGGTGCATTTGCCAAGGGTGGGGCGGGGCTGTGGGGGTTCGTGGGGTAGTGTGACAGTTTCTACTAAAGCAACTCCTCCTGGAACTTAAAAGACTCTTGTTTTAGGATAGTGCATACACAGGAAGAGAGAAAAGAGAAATAAATAAGTTCCACCGTATCACTTAAAAAGACCCAGGCCTTAAAAAAAAAAAAAAAAAAAGTAGGCTTTGCCTTGCAGTGGGGTTGGAATGTATTTTATGCATCATTTATCCTGAGAAACATTCTTTCCACCCTTTCTTTCATTAATTCAAGTGACCTAAGGAGGGAAAGAGGCTCAAATGACAGCCTCTTGAGTCTTCTTTTCCACAGAAATCATAATCTTCTCTTATAAACTGGGCCCCTGACTCCTTGACTTTTCTCATTCCTGAACGAATCTGATAGATGCCGAGTATGGGGGTGGGACAGGCTTGTTTGGCTTACAGTTTGTGGGCACACAGTCCACCGTGGTGGGGAGAACATGGCAGCAAGAACATGAAGTGGTTGGTCTCTGGTCAGAAAGCAGGGAAAGATGGATGCCTTCCCTTTTCTTACAATTCAGTTCAGGATTCTGCTGCCTAGATCTAGGGTAGGTCTCTCTTCTCGGTCTAACTTCTTGGGAGGTTCCGTCAAAGGCCTGCCCAGAACTGTGTTTCTTGGGTAACTACAAATCTCATCAAGTTGACAAGCCAAATGAACTGTCCAGGCCCAATCTTTTAAAACTATGAAACCATCTTAGAATGGTCAAGATGGTAACATCTGGACCACAGGTATGGTGCTGGGTGACGCAACTTTTCGTAACTTAATTCCTGACTTAAGTCTTGAGGACTGCTTGCCTAAGAGGAAAAGCATGTGGGGTCCACGAGGTGATTTTTTTTCCTAGTTACAGGGCTCCAAGAGGTCCTGTTTGAACCTGGTCTACAAGTTGAAGCTGGCCAATCTCCCTGACAACTGATAGCTAACAGACTCCAAGGAGGGCCCTCGGTGGGAACAGAGTACAAACACCACGGCACAAGGCTGCACGTGCCTGGATGTGAACAGAGCAGCATTTCAGGGGAAGCATTATGACTGAGCTTTCTGCTTTCTTATTCGGTTTCCATGGTGAGTCTTTTCTAAAGGCTGGGATAACTGCACACACAGGGGAGTGGTATGTTGAATGAGAGTGCATTTACCAAGCACCTTCTTTACAGGCGCCTCATTTGAGTCTCACAAAAGTCAAAAGGAATAAGTGAGGATTTATTGTTCTTCCTTTACCAAGGGTAAGCTGAGGCCTGAAGAAGCCAAGGGGCCTGATCGTGACGGTTCAGAAGATTAGAGCCACCTCAGCTGTGGTCTGGTGACTCCGCTGTGGTTTTTAGAGGTTGGGCGCAAGTGTGTCATCACAGGTTCAACAGTCGCCCACTTCCTGGGGCCCTGCTTAATGGGCAGAGTTCTTAGTGAGAGTGATTGCCGCCAAGGACATTTAGAAAGTCATGGGGGGACCTGCAGTTTCAGTCCCTTAGATGAGTGAGATGGGGGTCTAGGATGCTAGATAGTCTGATCCATGTACAACTATTACCACAGCAGCAAATATATATAAGAGCAAGGCCAGGGAGACAGCTCAGCGGTTAAAGGGACCTGCCTCCAAGCCTGAGAACATGAGCCCTGTCTTAGGAACCCACATGGTGGAGGGAGAGAACCAGTTCTCAAAAGTTGTTCTCTGCCTTCCATACCCACTCCGTGTGTGTGTGTGTGTGTGAGAGAGAGAGAGAGAGAGACTAAATAAATGTAATACAAAATCCAAAAAGTGAAAGATTGTTCCATAAAATGAATTCTCTTGTCCAAATTTTCAGTCACACCCTGTTGGAAAAACATAGAACAACTTCTTTTCCTTTTTAAAAATAGACTCAGAAGGCTGGGGAAGTACACACAGGAGGACTGGGAGAGCACACACTGGCAGTCTAGAACACACACTGCAGGGCCAGGAGAGCACACACTGCAGGGTTGGGAGAGCACACACCAGAGGGCCAGGAGAGCACACACCAGAGGGCTAGGAGAGCACACATTGGGGGACTGGGAGAACACACACTGCAGGGCTGGGAGAGCACACACTGCAGGGCTAGGAGAGCACACACTGCAGGGCTGGGAGAGCACACACCAGAGGGCTAGGAGAACACACACTGGGGGACAGGGAGAACACACACTGCAGGGCTGGGAGAGCACACATTGGAGTTTGTACTTCTGGCTACATCTGAGCTAGGGAAGGTTTCCTCTGCTAACACAAACCTCTGAACATGATGAACCCAGCTTTGGTCCCGGCTCTTCTGAAAGCCCTAGTGAGAAAGGCCCAGACCTCTCTGTGGTCTAAAATCCCCACCCGAAGCCACACAGAAATGAGCAGGTGGCTCATGCTGTGCCTTCAGGAACCAGCCTTTGAAACTGGGTCCCTTTGAACTGGAATGACAAATGACTATGAACCAATATGTGGGTGCTGGAAACCAAACACAGGGCCCTTGCAAGAGCAACAAGCGCTCTTGGCAGCTGAGCCATCTTTCCCTTAGTGTCTTTTTTTGGACGGCTCCTTCTGTCATTGTCTCAAAGCTCTTTGTTCATTGTTGTGTATTTCATCTGCTGTCATGTAAACCCTAGAGGGTTTAGCTGGTCTCATGCTTAGGGGCTTTAGTTTGAAGAGGAGAAACAATTAGAGGCTCTGGAAATGGAAGCAGAGCCTATGGCCATTGTTTCTATGCGCAGGTGCTGTGCCAAATTCTCTTCTTTGAGAAGAGAGAGAGAATTAGGGAAGTTTAGGAGTATGTCTAAGGGAAAGATCCTGAGTGGGAAAAGATCTTTCTGAGCTTCATTGAAGTTCCTTGATGTTTGTAGGAGGTTCTGGGTCAAGAAGAAAGATCCAAGTTCGGTGGATAAAAAAAAAAAGGAAACAAAAACAAAACGTAAACAAAAAGAGATAAGGAAGGAGAGAGAAGATGTATTAGGACAATTACCCTTGATCCTTTGCTTTTTCTACTGTCTTACATCACCCACCCATCCGTAGGCATAAAGTCAAGCAGGGGGAGGAGGTGCCATGTGGAGCTGAAACGCCAGAGACAGTTGAGATTTCTTTGCCTGTCAGTACCTCTCTCTCTCTCTCTCTCCCCCTCTCCTTCTCTCTCTCTTCTGTCTCTCTCTCACACACACACACTCCATGTACAACCATGTACACATACACACCATATACCACCATGTTCTCTCTCTCTCTCTCTCTCTCTCTCTCTCTCTCTCTCTCTCTCTCTCTCTCTCTTCTCTCTCTCTCTCTCTCTCTCTCTCTCTCTCTCTCTCTCTCTCACACACACACACACCACTCGGATAGCATGTCCATGGCCCATCTGTGCTAACACATAGAATCTCTGTGCTAGGTGGCCTTTCTTTTAAGTAGTCCATGCTAGAGAGTAGCATCTCTTGTTGGTCTGACCTCATCAATGGATGTGAACAGCTGTTATCCACAGGCTTACATATGCCACATGCCCACGTGTCCCAGTCTCCTCTTGTAAGTTTACGGGTGATGCTTTCCGGCGTGTAGCAGTGAGTTCTCAGCTTGTGCCCCGTGGCTTGTGCGGGGCGGATGTTGCCATTTTCTTTATACAGAAGATGCAGTCATCTCACCCCTGCCTTTCTGCTATCCGTGGATCCAAATGTTCCTTTGCAAAATGGAGTCCGCGTGGGCAAGGCAGTTGCTGAAAGCTAGTGTTTCGTACAACTTAGAGCAGGGCAGTGACTGTTCAGCGCAGTGCTTGAGAGGGCAAAACCGATTCCACATGAATCACCATTCAAACACCAGCAAGAATAAGAAAGGGGCAGAACACACTAGAGTAGACTGATGAAGAGGAGGAGGAGGGAAGAAAAGCACTGGGTGTGACCCTTGGATTAGTGACAAACTATTAACACCCCGCGACTGGAAGCTCTGGAATGATAGGCTCCACCAGACCCATGTTAATTCTAACAATGTGAGGTTGCTGTTCCAGGAATGTGTTTTTTTTTTTTAAAAAAAAAAAACTTTCCTGGAAAACTCTACTTTCTTTAAAAAAAAAAAAATCAAAAACGATAATTAGGCTTTGTGAAGGTATTCAAGATTGTGTGACTCCTTGGCACGGAGTTCCTCTCGGGCACCAGGCCAGGCTTGCTGTGCGGGCCCCAAGTCAGCTCAGGGAAGAGAGAAGAGAGGGAAAGGCCAGACCGCTCTTCGCTGCTTTCCAGCTTCCTCTCCTCTCTTGAACAAGGACATGATGGTCCATGTCAGGGTCCCACTGCTGGCATTAAGAGCACACTTAAGGGCTTTGTGCTCGCTAAAGAAACCCTGTTTTTAAAGACCATTTCCTTATCGCGTGTCAGGTTTGAGTCTGTCCTTTCGCAATCAGGCAGCAATGCCAAGGGTCATCTGGGACTGATTAGCCGGGTTTACTAGAGGCCATCTTTCACCCTGCTCTCGGTCCCCGATGACTAACTTCCAAAGGAAACTAGAAAATGGGCTGTAGAACGTCAACACCCCAGTGGCCCTCCCGCCCGCAGGCATCAGGCTAGGTGCTGCGGACATCTCTTCGCCTGTTCCTTTAGCACCCTGCAAGGAAAGGGTTCATATCAGCATATCCAGAACAAACAGGCTCAGAAAGGCAGAGTCATTTTCGGAACCAAGATGTCAATTAGGGTTTCCCGAGTTGTACTTCCTATTCAGACATGCCCTTGTCCCGGCATGACTTTTGGAACACTTTGCCAAACTGGCCCTCCCACTTGGGAGCTGCTGGTGAATGAACAAGTGTGATAAGTCAATGCAGGTTTCCTTACTATTGCGAAGGGTGGCCATTGCTGCTCGGAGTAGAATCTCATCTAAAGGGAAGTCCTGGCAGAGTTCAGCCTGGGGTGGAGACAGACTTGCCTGCATCGGCCCTGTGTAGCTCAGATCTTCTGTCTAGTAATTGGCAGTGAATCTTCCAGACTTCATATCGTACGGATGGGTGGGTGGCGTGAGACAGTAGACAAGCAAAGGATCAAGGGTAATTGTCCTAATACACCTTCTCTCTCCTGAAATATAGTTCCACCTGAAATGTTGTTTGTCTGTGTGTCTCTGTTCATCTAGAATGGGCGCTAAGCCCTCCATCACTGGTTTTGTGACTTGGAAGGTTGCTTCTGTGGTTAAGATCTGCACTCAGTTTTCCTAGAAGCCAGCTTCGGGGTGTCCAGCCACCTGTGGGGGACTGTGTCTGCCTTCAGTGAAGCCTCTCCTCGGAGCTTTGTGGCTTTTAACCTTTGTGTAATTATTGTTATGTGCATGCGTGCACACACACACACACACACACTGTATGAATGGCAGGGTGTGGTTTGAGAGCTATTACTAGTGATTAAGAATGGAATAAAAGAACCTGAGAGGGTCTTTTGCCATGCTACCAAGGGAAGATGGGATTCCTTGGTAAAATGCAGCTAACAAAATCAAAGTCACTTGTGAATTTATTAGTCAATAATCTCTGATCTTGTGCAAAACCACAAATGTGCCCATCAGTGATTCTGACACAGCACACCCACACCGATTCTAGAGACTTTGCTTGGTAGCATTGACTCCATTTTGAGCTTCCCCTTTTTCCACAAAGAATTCCTGAGTCAGGTAGCTGGCTGATAGTCACTTTGACAACAGACGCATGGCCACACTGACAGCTGCATACAATTAAGCAAACGAGATCATTAATTTCTAGGATCTGCTCCCCTCCAACCCCCCAAACTGTTGTTGGAAACTAAAATAACACACTTATTTTAAGGCCAAGAATACATTCAAGATGACAGAGCCAGGTGTACCTTAGCAGTTCCTGGATAGGTGAATTGTCTGGAAACCTACTAAGTGCAATGCTAAGATGCTTGCTCATGGGCAAACTGCATACCAGGCTTTATCTCCCCCTTCCTCTGGGAGGTAAAACCCTGATGCTTCCTGTGATCAAGTAAGAGGTGACCTGTTCCACTCGAGGACCCAAAAGAATCTTGTCTTGTTCCTGTCACTTCCTCTCATTTCTGCTGTGCCGATGTCATAACATGCCACCACTGAGTGTCACTGGGACCGTCAGTCTCAATGACTTCAGACTGTCACTTTCGATACATCTATTGGTGGCTACTCTGCAAGCATTCACTCTAAAGCAGTGGTTCTCAGTCTTCCTAACACTGCGTCCCTTTAATACAGTTCCTCATGTTGGGGTGACCCCCCAAACCATACAGTTACTTTCGTTGCTACTTCATAACTGTAATTTTGATACTATTCTGAATTATAATGTAAATCTCTGTGTTTTTTTAGGCAATCCCCATGAAAGGGTTGCTTGACCCCCTCCCCAAAGGGGTCACGAGTCACAGGTTGAGAGATGTTGCCTTACGTGCTTGCACGTAATTCTTACAAGAATCTAGTGGAGAACGTAGATACTATTGTTATGGTTCTCAATTCATGGATGAGGGCCCAGAAGGGCTAAGGGAGGCGTAGTTTCCTTCTGTGGAGATCATGCCAGCCCTTGTCTCTTCACAGGACAAATCCAGCAATCATTTGCATTCTGGGTACATTTCCCACAGTTCTCAGAAGGGTTTTTTTGGGGACTATGATCAGTGTGCAGCCTGTGTGAGGGCCAGAAGCATAGTTTAGTATTCTCGACTTCATTGCTCTTGTGGGGGTTCCCAAAATGTACTCTTAGTGGCCACATTGGCCATGCATTGTTCCCATATGACCCAGTGTTTCTTGGCTCTTGCTCTGCACCAGACTTGGGAAGTGTTAGCTCGCTATCGTCTGCGTGGGATTCTGTTATAGAGATGAATACTTTGCACTGATATGGATCTTGGTTTATTGACACAAATTTAAGGTCAATTTTGTTATATGTATATTTCTGCTCTTCATTAAGGTATTGTGTTTATGAAGTTCATTTAAAAATGTAATAGTCATCTATTAATCAAGTCTATAGTCTGTAGTCAAGCTTGTAGTAGTTAGGTTTTCTTGATGTACAGAGATATATTTCAGATAGAAAGGTATTCTTCAAACCTTTCAAAGACTAACAGATTATGGCATTTAAAATGTTTTAAGAACTTAGACTTTTCTTGACAGTGAGACATGACTTCTTCTAGCAGCAGCAATTACTTCAGAGAGGTTGATGGGCATTGAAGAAACTTGTTATGGAATTTACCTTGACTGTGACAAGGCTAGCCATTTGGGCAAGAAACTGCTCTTGCCTGGACTACTTGATGGTATGCTATATAAACTAGACATGCAGGACCCACAGAAAAATGACTGTTGAACTTGCCTAAAGAAGGTGAGACAGTCCTTCAGAGTTCCTGCTTCAGGAAAGTGTCTGCCAGACATTGTGCAGGACACAAAAGAAAGTGACAAACTGCCAAGAGAGGCAAAACAGTCTTTTAAATTTTCTGCTTCATGGAAAAGTCTTCTGGATATTATGGGCCTGAAGATGGATGCCTAACATGACAGAAGAACTTTGGGTGACATCCAGGTAGTGAGATGTATCTGTCAATTCTAGAGTTTTGGAAGTTAACTACAATGCACTTTCTGCTTATTTAGATAATATTCTACTCCTTCTGGAGTCTTTAATGGAGTTGAAGAAAGATAGTTACAATTATAAAAGAGAGATTAGATATAAAACTTTAGACTCACAAAGATAGGATAGATGATAGAGTATTTTCCTTAATTTGCCAAATGTAAAGGGACTGAATATTGTAACAATAATTCTTCCTTGATAACTGTTTTGTTATGTACAATTTTTACTATGTTAAAGTTAAAACCTTCCTTTTTATTTAGACAGGAAAGGGGAGGTGATGTGGGATTCCCTTCTGTATGCTGTGAATATGTTTTATTACCATTGGTTAATAAAGGAAGCTGCTCTGGGCCTACAGCAGTGCAAAATAGAGCAAAGTGGAAATTCCAAGCAGAGACAAAGGAAAAAAGAGGGCGGAGTCAGAGAGACACCATTGTAGCCATTGAAGGAGACAGATGCTGGATGGAACTTTACTGATAGGCCACAGCCCTGTGGCAATACTGTGAAGGGTAGGAAGGATTCCGTAGGAGCTCCAACACGCTGCCTGGCTCAGCCACCAGTATAATCAAGGAAGCAGAGTCCTGGCTGGCCCTGAGATGTGCTGAGCTTAGCTGCCCAATTCCTGAGTCTAGGCTGAGGCTGGAGACAGGGCCCACCTGAAGTAGCATGTGCCCATGGCTCCAGGGCTTGTCGGGTGTGTGAGGAAGCCTCACGGAGTGGCCTTCCACAGAAGAAGGTCCCGTCCCACATTTGGTGGGGCAAGAGCTGGCAGGACACATTCCCCTTGGGGAGGGGAGTGAGGGATCTGGGGCATAGGTGGGGAATGTTGCCAAGTCAGCAAGAGGGAAGCATGAGTTGAAGAGAGAGGGACAGAGAGAGACAAAGGAGCCTCCGGCTCTGGCCACCAGCTTCTTAGAAGCTCAGCAGAGGGCCTTTTTAGCCTTCGTTCTTGTACGTCCGTCACTTAAAAGGGTACATTATGGGAAACAGGTAATACACAGGAAGTTCACGAGAAGCCCCACATAGCACAGGTAGGTTCCCCAAACTGAGGCAATCTTTGAGCAGTGAACTGAAGAGTCACCATCAGCAGATGAAGCAGAGTCACACGGTGTCTGCCTAACGTCTTCCAGGTCCTGGGTGTGATCCCCCAGCAACAAAGAAGAAAAATAATCAAGAATCTTTTACATACTTGAAGTTCTAGACCTACTTGGAATTTTTCCTCCTTGTCTTATCCGTCACTTATTATATAATAATAAAATACACATATAATATAATGTATAATAAAAGCATACACATGGGTAGATAATTATAGAAAATGTCACCAATATTTGTATTATTTTTCTGACTATAAAATAATGCTTACTTTAGAAAATTTGAAATGTATGTACAAAGTCACAGAAAAAATTGTCTATAAATTCATAGCATCTATAACATTTCTACATTGAAATCTCTAGGATTGTCCTTAGGGGTGTGTGTGTGCATGTGTGTGTGTTGTTTATATGTGCATGTTGTATTTTATGTGTATATATAGTTATCTAATGTATTTTGTAAAAGAGATCTTGCATTGTGCACTTGTTGCTTATGTTTTTGAATGTTGCTGGCATGCTCCTGGGCCGTCATTTAAAATAACTGCTTATAACTTCTCTGGATGGGCCTACCACCATTTCGTGTTTTTGTATATGTGTTTGCGTGTGTACACGTATGAGCATGTTAGAGGACAACCTCAGAAGTCATCCTCAAGAACACTGAACACCTTCTTTAAGACAGGCTTCTCACTGACTGAGACCTCCCGCACCAGGCTAGACCGACCACTGTCAGGCTCCCCCTGTGCCTGCACCTACAGTGATGGATTTATAGGTGCTCTAGCTTTTACCTGAGGACTGAAGTTCTCATGCTGTCTTGACAAGCTCCCGCTCACTGATGCATCTCCTCGGCCCCTGAATCACAACCTTCTGAATGAATTCTCTGCTGCCAGGCAGACCGTTTTCCTTTCTGCACTGCTGTAAGCAGACCTGTTTTGGACTGCCTCACAGAGAACTTTCCCACCACCTGGTTTGAAATAGGTGCAAAACTCCAATTTGGGCCCTTCTGAATTCAGATTAAATCTGGGAAGGAATTTCGATTTGCATCTGGACTTTCAGTTCCTTAACAGGGGTACAAAGGTTGAACCTTGGAGCCAACAAAGTCCTGTGGCTGATTCCAAAGTTAACCTGGTTTTAATGTCAATTAGTAGGAACTGTGTCCAGGTCACCTTTGGAGAACTGTGCAAGGTACAACGGAGGCTTGTCCATGGGAGTTGTTTAGAATGATGTAGGGTTCTTCAGAGAACACCCCAAGGCATTTCTGTGTTCGTAAAATGAAATCTGTGTTTTGGGGACACAGAAAATGAAGAAACAAGGTTTTTGTTTTGTTTTTTTCCCCAGTCACAGTGGGTCAAAACACTGAAGAAGGCAGGCTAGCAACTGACTGGGTTCAAACACAATGGAATCCTATGAAGGAAATTTAGAGGTCCCTCCTTAGGGACTGAGGCTTCATTTTGCCTATCCATGTTGGGTGCTTGGCTTCAATCTTCGAGATTACTTCCTAGTGACATATGACAGCCAAAGCCCAAGCCATCACATCTTTATTTCAAATAGGACTGATCTAAATAGGACTGGTCTGAACTTAGCATACATGTTTGACTGATAAGCTGCTTAAATATCAACATATTTTTGAACAGGTGGGCAAATAGTACTACCCCTGGCATCACTGCTTAGCATCCAACCTCCCAAGACGGAATAATTAATAGAATACCCAGCAGGCCCTTGTATGACATCACTCAACTCTAACTTAGGGTCATGTTCTGCATGTCTAACTCCATCCTCAATCTCAGGTAGTATGGAAGAGACAAGCAAATGGTCTCTCCTCCCAGGTGAGCGAGCCTTTACAGAGACTTTCCCAGAAGCACACCCTTCTCAGCTTCTCTTTACAGCTCACTGGCTGCTGCCTCCTGCAATGCAGGCTGGGTAATGTAGTTCTGTAGTTATCAGGCTTCAGCCCACCACGAACATAATAATAGTGTGAAGCCCAGAATTATCACGGACTAAGCAACGAAGCAGAGGTACTAAATAAGAAAAGAGCCGCTCATAACTGGGTCAGCAACATTTACTGTGGCTGCAGAGGAGGAGGTTCAGTCTAAATCAAAACATTTAGGGATATTTGCCCATTGCAGTTTCTCCTTCTCTCTCTTTCTCTCGCCACGTGGTGTGGGGCAGGGGAAGGGCTGGGTTGGAAGGGGAGGGTTTGCATAGCTGCAGTGTTTCCTCTGCAATAAGAAAGAAGGAGCTATTATTTCTAGTTGCCAGGGAAAGGCACGGTGCTGAAGGGAACAGCCTGAGAAAACACCGCCTAAACTGGGTGTGGTGGCCACACCTGCAATCCCAGCCTGCAGGAGGAGGCGGCAAGAGGACCTTAAGGTCCAGACGGTCCTTTATTTAGAGAGGCATTGAAACAAACAAGGTTGGGGGCATAACTCTCTGGTAGAATGCCTGCCTATCGTATATAATCCCCAGCACTGAAGGGAAAAAAAAACAAAAACAAAAACAAAAAAAAAAACCAAAGCAAAGCACCCCTCCAAACCCAACCCATCAAAGGAAGGAAAAAAACACAGAAAGAAAAAAGAAATGAAAAACCTTCAAATAAAAGGGAATCCTTCTTTTAAACAAAAATAAATGTCCACCCCCTGCCCAAGATGGTAGGAGTATTATGGGAAGGCAATTTGATAGTACTTAGCAAAACAGAAAATTCGCCCACCATTTGACCCAACAAATCTACTTCCTGGACTCTATTCTAAGAACTTGCCCTTTGCCCGTGTGAATGTGTGCACACAAAGATGCTGATTGTCCTGCAGGCCTCAAAGGGGGCAAACTGGAAACCACAGGGGCATCCATCAATAGGGGATTTGTTACTCCCCGTTTTGGAGTGTCCGTTCTGAAACAGGCTTACTGTATCGGTACAGGGAAGTCTACAAACCATCTGGAGAATCGGGAAGCTATACAGCAATGGGAAAGCAGAGAGAGGGAGCGAGAGACAGGGCTTTGGAACGAGGGTGCCTGCAGCTATGCCGGTGGGGAAGAGCAGGGCAGGACCTGCTCTGGCAGCCGTGGGAGGGAGTGGGAAGGGTGTTGAAGGGACTCTCCAGCCTCCTTCTCTGTGTTGCTTAACTCTTTCAACCAGAATGTGTTCATGAATTATTTATGCAATTAAAAAACTCCTGTTGACAAACCTGTAGCGTCTGCTGGAGCTGGCGGCTGGAGAGAGGACTCTTCCAGGAGTGGCAGATGAAAGATTGTTGCATTTTCAGCACGGTTTAAAAATAATGTGCTAAAATGAGTGCAAATAACTTTTAATACTTGCATCAAGAACGCTGCCAAAGCTCAGCTACTTCTTGTGGTACGGCAGCTCCGTTCTGGGCACCAGATTATCTATTAACTTTAATTCTCACGACGGGGTTGGCATCAATGCTGCTGTGATTTCTATTAAGAAAACTTAATCGATTAAGGAAACTGAGGCACAGGGAGGCGGATAGGTTATCCAAGGTAACACAGACACTCAGAGGGAGAATGGGAAGGGAGCGCCATCAGGGCCGATGCCCTGGCTCAGCCCTGTGCAGAGCCAGACACGTATCTTAGGTGGCCGGGCGTCTGAAAGACAAGATCCGAAGCACAGAGCTCCCCGGTTCCTCCTTAGCCACTGTCCAGAGTGGAAGTGAGAGCAGGGGTGGATGCAAACCTTGAATCAACTGCTGCTACCCTGACCCCCGGCTCCCTTTCTAACTCACCATTGGCCCAATGGGAGCTACTCTATGGCTTCCTCTTGGTTCTTGCTTCCTCCTGAGTGAAGGGCAGCAGCCTGGGGACAGAGAGGTTTTTGCTCCATTCCCGGTAATTACCACAGACCTGCTCTCCTGAGTGCACTCAGTACACATTAATAGAAAGAATGGTCTAGAAGGAAGTTGAGGAAGGGCTGCTTGGGGAGGAGTATGGACCTCTGTGGACAGCTGTGTGATAGTTGGTGGCAGAGAAGGAGGCTAAAGAGGGTGGACAGGGCCTCCTCAGACAACGTACCGAAGGTCTGTAGGCTGGCCCTGCCTACCTCTTAGCTTTGCCTGGATGAGTGACAGAGGACTATTGAGTTCCAAGTCTCTGCCTGAGAGCAGCTGGGGATGTCTGTTCTGCTTAGTCTGGTCCAGGACTGGGGTTTCTTGGTGAGACATCCTGGCAGGACACCCGGGATAGACAGTGGGCTCCCCTGGGTCTTGCCTTGGTCCCTGTCATCCCTCTGCAGGGGCATCCTTTTAAACAAGGGACTTCAAAGACCGTAGACAGCTTCAGGCCACTACACACCTCCTTAGCAAGGCCTTCTCTAACTGTCCACTGTCCCCCACACTGGCCCTTGAGACTCATGCTCCTTTCCATGAAAGTTCCCTAAATCTGCCTTTGCTGAGCACCGTGTTAATGGTGCGCTCTATTTGAGAGCTGTACCTGTGTCGTCTCCCTCAAACTCTGATCCTCATGAGGACCTGGTTAGAAAGGAAGGGGGCTGTCCATGCAGGAATCGCCGTGCATGCATTTGGGAAACGTTCCTTTGCTGCTGAGTGGTCTCAGCCCCTCCCAGGGATGACATAGGCCCCACCCTGGCGATGACATGTGTGACTCCTTTGGCTCAAGGAATGGCATTGGCAACTGACGGTTCTTAAGAAGAAACTCCCAGAACAGCTATGGTTCTGCATTTTGTCCTTGCTGGTGCAGATAGGGGGTGTGTCTGTCTGTCTGTTCCATGGGTCTGCCGGTCTTTAGTCACAAAGAGCACATACCAGGGGAGCCAGTGAATTGCTCGTGACTCAAAGGCACTAAGATGTGAGGGTTGTAAGTCTGTAAAAACATCACGCACTTCCACATCTAACCTCTAACATAGTCCTGGGGAGAGCATGCGTGCACCATTCCAATGTGCAAGGTTCTCTTTCCTACAGCCTGGCCCAGGGGGGCTGCATGCTCCGTGTCTACATTGAGATCACCGTAAACAGGGCAAGAGGCGAGCTAATTAAAAGGGAATTTTGTTCTTGCATCATTAGGGAAACATTTTTAAAAGATTAAAAGAGATCTAAGTATAACTCTGAATCGAATTCCCTCTGGTCTCCCTCTCCTTGTGTGTTTGCTCGCAGCTCCCCCAAGCCTGACACAAATTCCCTTACATTTTCCTTGCACCAGAGAGTATCCCCCACTACCCCCTGCCCTTCCATTCCACCAAAACAATTTTCCCTCATTAAAAAAAAAAAAAAAAAAAAAGACTTGGATAGGAATAGTGGTGTTACACATCTATAATCTCAGAGTTAGGTGTCTGAGGCAGGAGGATTGAGTTCTTAACCAAACAATGCTACATAGTGAGATCCTGCCTCAACTAACAGACAGACAGACATCATGGAAAGAGCTTGTCATGAAGCTCTATGTCCCCTCTTTAGGCTACATGGGTAGAGAGACTGCCTCTGCCATGAGCCCTTGGAATTCCAACACTTGGCATGTTACAGCTCAGACAGGGCGACCAGTTCAGCTCCAACCCGAGACAACAGCAATCACCATTCCTTGAAGAGTAGGAGGAAAGAAAACGGATGGGTGCAATTCTTTTTGATGGGCAGGAGGAGGGACAGAAACTGTGCCACCCCAGGTTAATATTTGCCCAGGAACATTGATAACGACAAGCTCGCATTGGAAAATCTGTGCTTAACCTTTAGATAGAATTACCTTATTTTTCTTTAATGAAACCCTATTAAATAATGAAATCCTGACTTTATAGGGCAACACTGTGAAATAAGGAACTTGGCAAGCGACCAAACTGAGGCTCGGATATGAACCTTTGTCCACGTGTTGGCCCCAAGTCCACGTGGTGACCACAAGTTCATTTGTGTGTGTGTGACTGGGGTCAGACCACTCTCCCTTATAAGACCTTCAGTGGCTTCCTGGATCCCGGAGATACTTTTCTAGACCCTAACGATGTGCAGGAAGCCCTTCATGTCTGCCCCTTGACCATTCGCTTAGCTGTATCCTATGTCACTTGCTCCGTTATCTTTTTAAGGAATCTCCCTCAGGGTTCCAGACCTGAAGGAGGGCACCTTTATATGGGGCCTCCATACCCATTTGTGTGGCCAGAGATGCTGATCTCTTGTTGCCTTTGCCTCGAGGCCTTGGCTGGCACAGTAGATCCTCTCATGACATCCTCTATTGCCCATGTGCCCTCAGGCCTCCGACCTAGAATGTACCCAGTGAACATTTGTCTCAAGAATGGATGATTGATGTTTATTTGTTCTTTTTCATATTAAATGTGTTGTCTGGTTGCTATTACACTCCAGACATGATTCCTGGCTTGTAGATTCAGGCTCTATCTGGATCTAATATATACCATCATGGAGTGAAAACCTGCGAGGAGTCACATCTTCCTTTGGGCCTGGTTCTTGTCTTTTTCATATCTAACACATGAGATTTTCCAGCTTAAACCATTTCCAGAGTAAACCAGTTGTGGTGGTTTGAATAAAAATGGGTTCCTTAGGCTCATATCTGAATGCTTGGTCCAACCCAGTTGGTGGAATTGTTTGGGAAAGATTAGGAGGTGTGGCCTTGTTAGAGGAGGTGTGTCACTTGGGATGGATGTTGAGGTTTCAAAATCTCACATCATTTCCAGTTCTCTCTCTCTCTCTCTCTCTCTCTCTCTCTCTCTCTCTCTCTCTCTCTCTCTCTCTCTCTCTCCTCATGCTTGTGGTCAGATGTCTGCTCCAGAGTCTTGCTTGCCTATGTGCTGCCATGCTCCCCACTATGATGATCATGGGCTCTGACCCTCTGGAAACATGAACCCCCAAATTAAATGCTTTCTTTTGTAAGCCGCCTTGGCCGTGGTGTTTTGTTATAGCTGTAGGAAAGTAATTAAGATATTAGTCTTTATTGTTGACCAAAACCTTGGGCATCCCTTGTTTAGGAGACTCGGTACTGTTGTCATGATTGGCAGGACAGACAGGCTGTAAGCATGCAGATGATTTTGTCAGGAGTCCTGGCATCTCCTCTAGCATCTCCTAAGAATGTCTGATGAGCCCCATTTCCTGTCCAGTTCCCTCACTCCCCATCCTTCTTCCCCTCATCCCCTCTACTGCCGAAGTCTTCCTGGAACTTGCTTTGTAGACCAGGCTGTCCTTGAACTCACAGAGATCAACCTGCCTCTGCCTCCCAAATGCTGATATTAAAGGTGTGTGCCACCACCACCCAGCAGCTGAGGTTATCATTTCTTAAGATATCTTTTTGCTCAGAAAATTGAGGGAAAAAAATTCTCCATGGTCTTTTTGTATCTAAAAGTCTTTAGTCTGTGGAGTTGCTGTAGAGGAGGGAGTATTAGGGTGCGCAGAGGCGAGGTCCAGCTAGAGGACGGAACTATCTGCTGCCACACATTGTGTGTGTGCAAGGCGGGAATGTAAGCTCTGCCTTCCGAGTTCGTCTGACGCTCTGCCCCGTATTTAATTTCCCGTGTTCCCTTCAGTGCTTTCATTCCTAGTGAAATAATTTCCCAGCTACTGTGACCTCCCGATGTGGAAGGACCCACAAAATGTACTGTCAGCAGTGTCGATGGCGAGACAATTAAAATTGTATATATACAGTATAGTGAAGTATCCTGAAGTGTTATTGATATTTTTAAACCCCCATATCCATTCTATGTGTAACTTAACAAAAAAAAATCTAGAAAATGTCCAAAGGATGACTTAGCCTTTCTCCAGGGAGTCTATTTGGCAGTTCTAAGACATTAAACAACAACAACAACAACCTTTTTTTGACACAATCAAAGCATATTTGAACTCAAAGCAAAACAAAAGGAAAAACAAAACCACAACCATTTTACCAGCCTTAAATTAAGAGAGAATTAAAAGCACAATATGAAAAGTGACAGGGAGTGGGGGGGCGGGGGGAGGGGAAGCGGGTGGGGGGGCAGGGAGGGGAAAGGGGGGCGCTGATTCTCGGGCACTTAGCAGCAGGAGGTCAGGCCCAGCGTTTCTTCATTGGGAAAGTTGAGGGTGAACCTTGTGCCAGAAAGAACCTTGGCTCTGATCTCAATGTATTTCTCTTCACTTAGCTTTTCCTCCATTTACTCCTCTAGAATGTGACTTGCCCAAGCAAGGGTACAGATCACACCAGCAACCAGCAGTCTCGGCAGACAGAAAGGGAACCCCAAACTGCCTAGCGTTTGACATGAAGGACAGCAAAAGGCGCAGGTTTAACTTGACCCCACTGATTGGGCTGGGTTAATTGTTTTTTGCCTGCCACTTGGCATTTTATTAATTTTCTTTACTTGCGATAAGTAATGACTAATCAGTTTGTTTTCGCTCCCAGGCTATTGAATTAAAGTCAGGAGCTTAGGTGAAGCAAGGGTGCTTTGTTCGGGTTGTGAAATACTGCATGGGAGCGTGTTTATACTAAAAAATGTCTATACGCTCTAAAATCCAGATGAAACTGCGCTAGCCTGTATTTCAAGTTGCCAACTTTACCAGCTCCATTTGAATTATGTACTGACTGGCCTTGAACTCACCAAAAGTACACATCTTATTCTGGATTTTCTTTTGATTTAACATTTGCATATATTTCAAAGAGTCATTTTGGGAAGAGAAATTTTCAGTTGGGTAAAGAAACAAAATTATACCTTAGATGCTTTAAGGATATAAAGGGCACAGTGGTTCACACCTTAATCCCAGCACTCAGGAGGCAGAGGCCGGCAGATCTCTGTGAGTTCGAGGCCAGCCTGGTCTATTTGGTGAGTTCTAGGAAATCTGGGCCATACAGAGACTGTTCCTTAATCTCCCACTTCAGAACAGGTTATAAATGTCTATTTGTTAATTGAGGATGTAAATTGAATTCAGATTTCTACATATCTGGCTGGTTTTAGGTATGGTATGCTTATGTATGGTCACACTCATTGTTAAAACTATTTGTTTTTAAATATCAACTCCTGCTTACCTTCCCTCATGGAGCTACAAATGATGTTTTGTTTTATCTATCTTCTATCTATCTATTATCTATGTATCTATCTATGTATCTATCTATCATCTATCTATCTATCTATCTATCTATCTATCTATCTATCTATCTATCTATTATCTATCTATCTATCTATCTATCTATCTATCTATCTATCTCTCATGTTTTATGGCTCCCACTGTCCAATTTAAAAGTGTATTGCTGTCTGCATGCAGGGTGTCTCTATTTCATGGCATTTACATGTCAAAAGTGTACATTGTCTACTTGCTAAGTCCCTGCATTTCATGATATTTGAGGGTTCTTACAGTGAGAAGACCAGGTTGTGAATTCCGTGAGATTCTTTTTTGATCTCTTTGCCCCTAGTCTGAGTCTCACCAAGGACTTTGATGACCACAGAGACAGTTATTAAATACTCACTGTTTTGTGCCAATCATATCTGCTTTGTCTGGTGCATTATTTTCTACAATCCTCTGGATCCTCTGTAAAATCATTACAGGTTGGACATTTATAATATAAACACTCAGAGTGCTCTAAAGGCTAGAACTTTTCAAGTACTGGTTTGATGTCTTAGATGAAAGATTCTATCCTGGACCTGCGTGACAAACCACGGTATCAATGTTGTATAAGGTGTAAATGAAGCTTCATATTTTGACTTGAATAAGATGACTCATTACACATATGTGAAAGTTAAATTTAAAAAAAATGCAAAATAAGATGTACTTTTGGTGAGTTCAAGGCCAGTTGGAGCAATATAGTGACACCCCGCCTTAAAAAAAAGTTTTTCCAACACCAAACATTTTAGAATCAGGGATACAGTTTGCAACTCTATCCATGGCACAGAGGAGGAAGGAAAGGCCCAGTGAGATGGTTTATGTTTCACGTACCAGTGCATGAAGATCAGACTTAAAGCCAGGTTTGACGTTCCTGTTACTCTTGCCCACATCAAGCGTGTTTTCCGGCAGAGGGCAGGTGGGGAGGTTGTTGTGAGCCTTGTCAAAGGTAGAGGGATCTGCAGATCCCAGAGGATGGGAGATGCGTGTCTGTGTCTTCTCATAGGCGAAGGGCCGTTGATCTAAAGCCCTGGATTTGATGCGTAACAGGAATGGAAGGACAGATTTAGGGATCTATGATTTACCCCATTGCTGTATAAGATCATGTGATGATTGTGTAAAGATTGTACAGTCATATACAAATTCCTGGTTTGTATTTAGAGGTTCAGTTTCCTCTCTAGTTCTATGGTTCCGGATGGAGTTTGGGCCGACTTGCCTGCGCCTCACCATAGCTGCGCTGGAGTGCCCAGGCGAATCCGTGTGGAGGAACCTGAATAGGACCATGAGACCATGCGTCTCAAATGTCTGTTTCCTCTAGGTTGGAACAAAGCAAGATACATAGTAACTACCAAATGCTGAGAAATTACAGCGAGTGCGGATGGGGAAGGATTTCGGGGGCATCCTAGGCTCGTGAGAACAGTCAGCCAAACTCCTAATCATGGTTGGGGTTTTCTTCTAGAAATAGAAGTCGGTGAAGCCATTGCCTTTGATCCTCAGGGTCTCCGTTTTGGCTGAGGGGTTGGTGGTGGCGACAGCAGATTATTTACCCTTGTGTACGGTGAAGGCTTTACTGTGTTCTCCCAGCGAAGCTGGAGTCCAGGGTTTCTAGTGTGTGAATGAATGTCTCTGTGTCGCTGCTTTGCACCTCTGACGCTGGAGATTAGAGTCGCGCTGTAAGCCTGTAAAAAGCCTTTGAGGGAAACCCTTAATGAGGAGCTGATCTGCTTAAATTCAAGTCTAATTACTTTTACGGCAACGTTTCTGTTTTGGATGCTTCCTATGAAAAAGGTTCCTTTGATGCCATTGATGTAAGAGTAGCCTCTTCCATCTCAATAGAAAAAAAAAGCACCCACCACGTGGCCTGAACCATAAGCCCCAGTGAGAAGCCAATGGTTCTCTTATGCTTGAGCAGCTGGCTGGATTTCAAAGGCCACCAGCAAGGAACAACTTGGATCTCATGTTGACAAGCCCTTGAAAATATCTCTATTTTCCCTCGGCTCTCCAGTCTATTCACGGGGAGCGACCGCCAAGCTGAAGTCGTGAACCTTTCAACACAGCGTCCCGTGAGTCGGAAAGAAACTGGGGAGGTTATTGTGGTCATTTAAGCCACACAGACACATGACATTCCCAAGTTCAGTATTTCATGGAAACCTTTTGGAATGGTCTGTGATTAACAAGTGATATTTGCTGGCATAATTCAAAGGGAGGTATTTTTCATGTTGCTCCCCCATCATGGTGTGAAAAGATGATTCTTCCTTGTATATCTAAGGTTTCTGTGCCAAAAGATCCAAATAAAATGGAGTTGCATTTTTATCATTCCCTGCACAATATAGTATAACAGCTTGTATAGCATTGTGTTACGTTAAGTATTATAAGATGTTTAGAGATGGATTAATGTGTATAGAAGGATATATGTGTAGACTATGTGTAAATACTGTCATTTTATATAAGGGGCTTAGTATCCATGGTGGATAAGGGTGGGGCTGGGTGAGCCCTGGAGCCAATCTCTTAACATTCAACTATATTTAAAGTATCTCAGGTTAGTATAGGAGAAATTAGGTCTTAATTTGTCTTTATGAACATTCAGTAAAATAGTTTTATTTGTAATGCAAATAGCACTTTTGGGAGGGCATAGACATCTATGCAAAAATAGGGGAAAAACTCATCAAATTAGAACTTAGTAAATATTTATTAATTTATCTGGATGTGCTCACTTGTGGCATGTTATGAAAAATATAAACCTGTAGAACCTTTGGAAAATATAAAATGTGGCGCTCAGTCACAGGGTGAGTAAGGATGAGGGGGGAGAGGGGAGGCGAACCATGGCTGAATCCTACACCACAGCCTGCTCTCCCCAAGGCCTTTGGAAGGGCAAGGGGGAGTTACCCCAACCCACCTTCACTTTGGGGATGCCATCAGATCCCCACATCTGACCACACGCTGAGCACCGGGAGGGAAAGACGTGGCTTTGAGCTAAAACAGGGGCTCAAATGACGCAGCTCCCATACTTGTCCTTTCTGGTTTTGTGACTGCCACTGAGTAAATTTGACTCCCCATTTCTTCCACACACAAGAAGCACTCTCTGGGGTACTAGGTGCTCCGTAGCACCTGCATGCTGTAGGGTCCCTGAAATCGACGATTAATTACAAGCAAGGATTCTTTGGGGCCAGGCTTATGCTTGCAGTTCTATTAATCACAATTCTGTGTCCGATAATTCTTGAAGTCCAATTCTTTTCGATGCCTTTTTCTGGGCTAGTCTGTGTCGCGAGCACGGTCCGTTGAGCGCTCTCATTGGCATTGGTACTAGCGAGCTTTGTTTGCGTTGCATGAAGAGAAGTGAGAGAAGGACCAGGAAGATCCTTGAACCTTAAAAGCCCAAGAGTTGGAACCTCTGAACTAGTTTGACATTAGAATTGCAGCAGCCAAATTCTAATGCTGGCACCATTAGCGGCTCACTCTGTGACTGAGGTAGGTGACACACTCTCTCTAAGCCTCACGTTCCTCACATATAAAATGAAGATAATGATAAAGCTTATATAGTAAAGGACATGTGCATAGGACAAATGTAAGGATTAAGGAAAAATCTGTACAAAGTGCTTGGGGTGTTGCTATCCTTTGGTACGCATGAGCTACTAAGAGAAACATGAAAAGCTGGAGATTAAAGCTTAAGGTGTCTCAAAGATCGTCTTTGACTATATTATATAAAACAAGTGTGATAGAAAATATGCCTGAACTCCCGCAGGAGAGATTTAGATCATCATTAGAGTAGCACGATTCCCCGGATGATTAGACACTTGGATAGAATCTTGCCTTCCTTTTGGTTTCTTATAGTTTTCTTCTTGCTCTTAACTTTTTTGTTGTTGTTGAATAATAATAGACTAGCAACCAAAACAAAGCTTTCAAAAACATGGACTGATCACCTCCCAGAAGCCCCCTTTCTTCAGTATCATCACATTGAAGAGAGCTGTATTTTTTGGGGGGGTGGGGGAGGGAGATGACGACGGGGTTTAATATTCTCAATATGAAATTTGGAGGAAAAATTACTGAAAGCATAAAATACCAGGTGAGGAGTATTTCCTATGGAGGGATAAGCGTCCTGGGACTGTATCTTTGGGGCTGTTAATTATAGCCTGACTTCTAAGCTCTGGACTCTGCTATGCTTTTTGCTGAATTGGGAGGATGCTAGCCCAGTTGCCTGGTTGCCAAATCCCTGGGGCCGTGGGAGACACAGATCCACCTGGGAAAGTGGGTGATTGATGTGGTCACACCTTCTCTTTGTGTGCTCTGATGAAGCAGCCAGGTGCATGCTGGGTGTGCTACCCATCACAGGACGAGCAAAGCGCTGTGTAGGGGACCTTCGTTTGGGTGATAACAGGGCCCCCTCAGTTGGGCCTCAGTTATCTGTTGTGCTGGTTCCTCTAGGCCAGCGTAGAGGAGCAGGTGTGAGGGAGGCTGTGTGGGAAGAATGTTGCTCTGTAAAGAGCTGCGTGGTGAAACTGTTCCGTGATCAGTGGCCTTCCATATAAAGGTACTGGCAACATGCCGCTGGTGACTGGGCTCTTAGCTGCCATATTGCTGGGTTTTTGTTATTGTCTCAGCCAGGTGTTTCCAAATGGGGGCTTTCATCAGGGCCCCCTGGAGGGCTTCTTCTTATGTCTCTCTCTGTGTGGTGTGAGGGCATGTGAGCACACATGTGCGCATGTATGTGTATGCAACTTCCTTGATCATTCTCCACTGTAATTGGAGTGCTTCTTAAAACAGATTTTAGGGATCCACATGCAGACTTTCTGATTTAGTGGAGTAAGACCTCATACTTTATTCCTTCCCTTCCCTTTCTTTTCCTTCCTTCCTTCTTTCCTTCTCTTCCTACCGTCCACCCCTCCTTCATTCCTTCCTTCCTTCCCTTCCTTCCCTTCCCACCCTTCACTCCTCCTCTCCCTTCTTTCTTTCCCCTTCCTTCCTTCCTTCCTTCCTTCCTTCCTTCCTTCCTTCCTTCCTTCCTTCCTTCCTTTCTTTCTTTCTTTCTTTCTATGTACACATTTAAGACAAAGTCTCCCACCACACCACATGGGCTAACATAGGTTGCCAGAGAGCCACTCCATTGAAGGTTTTCTTGTTTCTCCCTCCCTAGTGTTGAAGTCACAGGCATGGCCATTGTGCTGATTATTTAATGTGGCATCTGGAGATTGACCTCAAGTCCTCCTCGGAAAAAGCAGCATCTCATACCTACAGTTACTATGTAGATAACTCAGACTCTACCTGTGTCTAGAAAGGATAAGGTGGTCCAAGATGCCATGAGTAAAGACTTTGCTGACTGAGCCATCCCCTCAGCCTGAGATTCTGCATTTCTGGCTAGTTTACAGGTGATGTTTTTATTGCAGGTCCAGCCTACGTTTGAGGATACTCTAAATATTGCTCAAGTATCTACCATCATTGGGTATTCTCAGGCTAAGAAGACGTTGGACCTGGTAAGCAAGTCTGGAGACCAAGCACTGTAAAGTTTCCCAGATAGAGTCATGCTGGAGAACTACAACGCAAGGTAAGAATCGGATCTGAATTTAGGGCAGAAAAGATGGTATTTATTTATTTTTTCAGTTGTTTATATCTTGAGGTTTTTTGTTTGTTTTTATTATTTTTTTCATATACTTTGCATACTTCCACAGTTTCCCCTCTCCCCTCTCCTCCCTTTCCCTCCCCTCCTCTATCCTTCCCCCATCCACTCCTGTCTCCATTCAGAAAGGGGCAGGCCTCCCATGGGAGTCAACAAAGCATGGCACATCAAGTTGTAGCTCATTTTTATTATGAGTGCCCTCTGGTGTGCTGTAGACAAGGTTATGTCTCTGCATTTTGCGATTTGAGAGCTTTCCCCTCGGTTTCTGGGAAAGAGCTTGCATTAAGAAGGTACAATGACACAGATCTGTACTTTTTCTACCCTCCTGCTACACTGAGAACAGACGTCATTGGGAAGAAGAAGATGTTTGCGTCGTATCCACTAAATACCGATCATGGTGGTATTTGCATGTAACACTTCATGTGATTGTTAAAATCCATGCCTTCTGTATTATCTTTATTCCATAAACAAGGAAGCTGAGGTGTTGATTTATTAGGAAGCCTACCTAGAATCACAAAGTGTTTAGAAGCCTCAAACTTTAGGATAGTTTGACTTAGAATTTTAGTTCTTTATGATGTTTCAAAAGCAACAGACCTTCAGTAGAAATTTGTGATGCTGGGTGGTGGCCATGGGCCTCAGGCTCCAGTGGACCCATCACGAGGGGAAGAGAAACACTGACTCTCCAATGTTCCATGTGATGAAGCAGGAACATTTGGTGGATTAATTGTGTCAAATGCATTTGCTACTTAATGATATTTTAAACTCGTTATGAATCTACTGGAGTATAAGTCCATCATTAAATAGAGGAGTGTAGTTGGCAGAGGAACACATATATCGTTCTTATCCCAAACTGGTGCTCTCTTGATTTACCGTCGGAAATTCAGAGACCTTTATAAAAACATGGAATTTTAAAAATGGAATATTACTTCTTGGTTTAAAAGCAAGGCCATATATCAGGTCTAGAAATTTAGCCATGGATATGTGGGAGTTGTAGGAAGACTGCCAAAACCAGGTCGAGACATCAGCATCCATCTGACTGTTTAGGCCTTTCCTCTGCCCACCTCACTCACTGTCTCAGGTCAAAGCTCAGAAAACCTAAAATACAATGCAGACGGTAGCTCTTACACACAGAGAACTAAAAAGGTGTCTTTTTTCTATAAAAAAAGGTTTTTTATTGTTTTTATTGAGCTATACATTTTCTCCCACTCCCCTTCTGTTCTCCCCTCTCCTCTTCCATCCTTCCCCTGCCCCTGATGCTCCCAATTTACTCAGGAGATCTTGTCTTTTTCTCCTTCCTAAGTAGATCCATGTATGTTTCTCTTATGGTCCTCTTTGATGCCTATGTTCTCTAGGGTTTTGTACTGTAGGCTTGTTATCATTTGCTTTATGTCTAATATCCACTTATGAGTGAGTACATATTTTATTTGTCTTTCTGGGTCTGATTTACTTCACTCAGTATGGTTTCTTCTAGTTCTGTCCATTTGCTTTGTATTTTAATATGTTATTACTTTTTATTGTTGAGTAATGCTCCATTGTGTAAATGTACCACATTTTCCTTATCCATTCTTTGATTGAATGGCATCTAGGTTGTTTCCAGGTTCTGGCTATTAAGAATAATGCTGCTATGAACATAGTTGGACAAATGTCCTTAAGGTAAAATTGAGTATCCTTCGGGTATATGCCAGTGATATTGCTGGATCTTGACGTAGATTGATTTCTAATTTTCTGAGAAGCTACCATACTGATTTCCAAAGTGGCTGTACAAGTTTACACTCCCACTGGCAATGAAGGAGTATTCCCCTTATTCCACATCCTCTCCAGCATAAACTATCATCAGTGTTTTTGATCTTGGGCATTCTGACATGTGTAAGATAGTGTCTCAGAGTTGTTTTGATTTGCTCCCTGATGGCTAAGGAAGTTGAGCATTTCCTTAAGCGTCTTTCCACCATTTGAGATTCCTCTGTTGAGAGTTCTCTGTTGAAATACTAAAAGCTGCAACATTTTATAGTAATTGCTCAACCATTTTTTCACAAGCAGCTTATCAGAAGAAGCTGCTTTTGGCCAATGGCTTAACAGAACATAGCCAGGCTGAAAAAGCTATATAAAGAGTGTAGGCAGAGTTGAGGAGAAGTCATATAGTTGCCACAGGAGACAGATACCTCTGCCGGAGCCTGCTGAAACTTTGCCAGTAGGCCATGATCTTGTAGTGATGCACAGATTAATGGAGATGGGTTAGTTTAGGATATAAGAGCTAGATAGAAATACTCTTATACTATTGGTCAAGTAGTCTTGCAAATAATATAGTTTCTGTGCGATTATTTTGGGTCTGAGTGGCTGGGAACAAAAGAGCAGCCTCTGGCAAGAGATTGGTGCACCATTGTGGAGCCAGCTAAATCCACATAAAACCTGAGAGAGCTTATAAAAAAATACCAGACCAAAAAATAAATAAATAAATAAATAAATAAATAAATAAAAACAACAAGTAAACAAACAAAAAAGCCCAGAGTTTAGTGCAGCTTCTTGCTCTGTTTGCTGGTGGCATGCAGAGACGTGGCTCCTTTAAGAGAGGTACCATAAAACTGCATGGCTTCTTTAAAAACGACAGCTTCCTGGTTCACCATCACAAATGGCTCTGACTCTTTCAGGAGGTCCAGCTATCAAGCATTTAAATGGGGTTTGTGAGCAGAGTGCTACAACTTGCTTAATGGCAAAATAGACCTGATGTGTGCCTGAAAATTGGGCAATGTGCATGGCTCTCAGAGGCAGCGAACATGGCTCTGCCCAGTAGGCTTTTGCTGTAGCTAATTCCCTTCTGTTACATAGATGGGAATTAATTCTCACAGTTCAGAACTGTTTCCCCCTAGCTACATGTGAAAACAGTTTCTCACTGCCGGTTCTCCGTTCTTCTCTCCTTGGTAAACACAAAGATCTGCCTTACTGCAGTTATCTTTATCAGCAGGCATTTGGTCAGTGCTTAGGGTCAAGGAAAGAGAATTCCATTTAAGATGTTCACAGATCTCAAAGGACATAGCGTTACATCTGCCCAAGTGACTACTCTGGTTTACCCCACTTAAAAGATTCTTAACTCCTTAAACTCACTTTCACATCAGTTTACTAATTATTTTAATTTAGGAAATTTACAACTTGTGCTTTACTCTCAAGGACAGCAGAAGAGATAATTAATTGCTACCAGCGAAAGTCTTTTTTCCTGCTGGTGCTACAGACTCACAATCACCTACTAACCAGAACTGCTGATAACAGCTATAGCCTGAAACTGATTAATTTAGAGGCCTAGCTCTCCCTCTTGTCTTTACCACTTAGGTGTGTACTTCAGATTTATAGGCCCATAAAAAATTGCAGTGTCTGGTGTATGTGCTATCTGACCAAGAGCCATGGCTTCTCTTTGACTGTTTTTTTTTTTAATATTTATTTATTATGTATACAATATTCTGTCTTTGTGTATGCCTGCAGGCCAGAAGAGGGCACCAGACCCCATTACAGATGGTTGTGAGCCACCATGTGGTTGCTGGGAATTGAACTCAGGACCTTTGTAAGAGCAGGCAATGCTCTTAACCTCTGAGCCATCTCTCCAGCCCCTCTTTGACTGTTTACATAGGTTGCTTGATTATCTGATTCTGTACATGCTGGGAGAGCAAAAAAATGGCTTGCTGAAGATAAACATTTTAGCCTTTTCATCTACCACCTAAAAATGTGGTATAGTGTACTAACCTTCCCCTCTAGAATTCCCTGATGATTTATTTCCTTTCTTAACAAGCTTTCTCAATTAAGGAGTCCACCAGACATGCACTAGCCACTTCACCTTTGAACTGACAAACACAGATCTCTCTCTCTCTCTCTCTCTCTCTCTCTCTCTCTCTCTCTCTCTCTCTCTCTCTCTCTCTCTCTGTGTGTGTGTGTGTGTGTGTGTGAAAACCTTATCTGATTTTTATGAGACTAAAGAATTCTGGCACCAGAACCTTCTAGGGCTGGGGAATTGCTGGTTTTAAGTAAGCGTTTATATTACTGGGAACATTTGTAACAAGAAAAGGAGAAGAATAAACATGGACAGACTAATCCCATTATGAGTAAATTTCTTACCCCTTATATTTCTAGCCCCCCTTTTAGCTTATTGTGCTGTCTTTAATGGGACCCTTGGAGAAATCCCTAGAAGTTAGATTTTTAGGGTTTCTGTTATTTAGATCTGTACCTCCTTTTTAAATTGGATTATTTGGTATTTTGGATTAAATTAGATTATTTGGTATTTTGGTGTCCAGTTTCTTGATATCAGTTCTCTGTCAGATGTGGGGTTGGTGAAGATCTTTTCCCATTCTGTGGGCTGCTGTGTTATTTTGTTGACCATGTCTTTTTCTTTACAGAAGCTTCTCAGTTTCAGGAGGTCCCATTTATTAATTGTTTCTCTCAGTGTCTGTGCTATTGGGGTTATATTTATAAAGTGGTCTCCAGTGCCAATGTGTTCAAGTGTACTTCCCACTTTCTCTTCTGTGAGGTTCAGTGTTGTTGGTTTTATGTTGAGTTCTTTGATCCATTTGGAGTTGAGTTTTGTGCATGGCAATAGATATGGATCTATTTTTATTCCTCTACATATTGATATCCAGTTATGCCAGCACCATTTTTTGAAGATCCTTTCTTTTTTGACATTTTATAATTTTAGCTTCTTTGTCAAAAATCAGGTGTTCATAGATGTGTGGATTGACATCTGGGATTACAATTCAAGTCCATTGATCAAGCTGTTTTCATTACTGTAGCTCTGTAATAGAGTTTGAAGTCAGGGATGGTGATGTCTCCAGAAGTTCCTTTATTGTTCATGATGTTTTGACTCTCCTGGGTTTTTTGTTTTTCCATATGAAGTTGAGTATTGTTCTTGTAAGGTCTGTGAAATATTTTTTTTTTCTGGGATTTTTGATGGGTATTGTATTGAATCTGTAGATTGCTTTTGGTAAGATTGCTATTTTTACTATGTTAATTATACCTACCCAAAAGCATGGGAGATCTTTCTATTTTCTGGTGTCTTGTTCGATTTCTTTCTTAAAAGATTTAAAGTTCTTAATATACAGGTCTTTTACTTCATGGTTAGTGTTACCCCAAGATATTTTATGTTGTTTGTGGCTATTGTGAAGGGTGATGTTTCTATGATTTCTTTATCAGCACATTTGTCATCAGTATATAGGAGGGCTACTGATTTCTTTGATCTTGTATCCTGCCACATTACTGAAGGTATTTATTGGCTGTAGAAGTTTCCTGGTAGAATTTTTGGGGTCACTTATGTATGCTATTATCATCAGCAAATACTGAGAGTTTGACTTCTTCTTTTCCAATTTGTATCCCCTTGATCTCCTTTTGTTTTCCTATTGTTCTAGCTAGAACCTCAAGTACTATATTAAATAGATATGGAGAGAGTGTACAACAGCCTTGTCTTGTTCCTAATTCCAGTAGGATTACTTTGAGTTTCTTTCCATTTAGTGTGATGTTGGCTGTTGGCTTGCTGTATATTGCCTTTATTATGTTTAGGTATGTTCCTTGTATCCCTGATCTCTCCAAGATCTTTAGCATGAAGGGGTGTTGAATTTTGTTAAAGGTGTTTTCAGTATCTAATGAGATGATCATGTTTTGTTTTTTTTCTTTCAGTTTGTTTATATTGTGGATTACATTGAAGGGTTTTCCTGTATTGAACCATCCCTGCATCTCTGGGATGAAGCCTACTTGGTAATAGTGGGTGATTTTTCTGATGTGTTCTAGGATTTGGTTTGCCAGTATTTTATTGAGTATTTTTGCATAAATGTTCATGAGGGAGATTGGTTTGTAATTCTCTTTCTTAGTTGTATCTTGGTATGGTTTGAATATCAGGGTAAATGTAGCCTTGTTATGTGAGTTTGACAATGTTCCTTCTGTTTCTGTTCTGTGGAACAATTTCAGGAGTAGTGGTATTAATTCTTCTTTGAAGGATCCATGAGGTGCTGAGGAGAAGGTATAGTCTTTTTTGTTTGAGTGAAAAGTTCTATAGATGTTTGTAAAGCTCATTAAGTTGTATCATCTGTTAGTTCCTTTATTTCTCTGTTAAGTTTCTGTCTGGCAGACTTGTCCAGTAGTGAGAGTGGTGTGTTGAGGTCTCCCACTATTAGTGTGTGGGGCTTGATGTGTGATTTTAAGCTTTAGAAATATTTCTTTTATGAATGAGGGTGCCCTTATGTTTGGGGCATAGATGTTCACTATTGGACTTCATCTTGATGAATTTTTCCTGTGATGAATATGAAATGACTTTCTTCATCTTTTTTGACTAATTTTAGTTTGAAGTCTATTTTGTAGATATTAGGATAGCTATATCTGCTTGTTTCTTAGGTCCATTTGTTTGGAAAATCTTTTCCTAACTCGTTCCTACGAGGTCATGTCTGTCTTTGTAGTTGAAGTGTGTTTCTTGCATGCAGCAGAAGGATGGTTTCTGCTTTTGTGTCCAATCTATTAGTCTGTGTCTTCTTATAGGCAAATTTAGTCCATTGATATTAAGGGATATTAATGACCAGTGATTGCTAGTTCCTATTAATTTTGTTTTTGTTGTTGGTGGTATTGTGTGTGCATTTCTCTTCTTTGGGATTTGCTGGTGTGGAATTATCTATTAACTGTGTTTTTGTGGGTGTAGCTAACTTCTTTAGGTTGGAATTTTCCTTCTAGTACTTTCTGTAGGGCTGAATTTGTGGATAGACATTGCATAAATCTGGTTTTGTCATAGAATAATTTGTTTTCTCTGACTATAGTGATTGAAAGTTTTGCTGGGTGTGGTAGTCTGGGCTGACATTCGTGGTCTCTCAGTGTCTGCATAATGCCTGACCAGGATTGTCTGGCTTTTATTGTTTTCATTGAGAAGTTGAGTGTAGTCCTAATAGATCTGCCTTTATATTTTACTTGACCTTTTTCCTTTGCAGGTCTTACTATTTGGTGTTCTGTAAGCTTCTTGTATTTTCATGGGCATGTCCTTCTTTAGGTTGGGAAAGTTTTCTTCTATGATTTTGTTGAATATATTTTATGTGCCTTTGAGCTGGACTTCTCTTTCTTCGATTCCTATTATACTTGGCTTCATTTTTTTAAATGGTGTCCCAGATTTTCTGTTTATTTTGTGTTAAGAATTTGTTGGACTTAACATTTTCTTTGAAGGATGTATCCATTTCCTCTAATGTATTTTCAACACCTGATGTGAGATTCTCTCTTTCATCTTTTATATCCTGTTGTTTACGCTTGCTTCTGTAGTTTCTGATAATTTGCCCGGATTTTCCATTTCCAGTTCTCCCTCACTTTGTGTTTTCTTTATTGCCTCCATTTCATTTCAGTTATCAAGTCGTGAACCATTTGTTTCACCTGCTTGACTGCTTTCTCTTGGTTTTCTTTAAGGGATTTGTTGAGTTCTCCCAATTTTTTTAAATGTCTTTTCCTCCATTTTTAAAAGGGAATTTTTCATTTCCTCTTTAAGGGCCTTAATTATCTTTATAAAGTCATTTTGAATTTAGTTTTCTTCTTCTTAATCTGTGTTGGGATGTTCAGGTCTTGCTGTTGTAGAACCACTAGTTTCTGGTGGTGCTGGATTGCCCTTTATGTTGTTGAGTGTATTCTTACCTTGTTGCCTCCTCATTTCTTCCTCCAATCAGAACAGATGTGGACTGTGTTTTTTTCAGATTTGTGCCTTTTCTTCCAGTTGGTGTAGTTGGGGGGCTGTGGCTCTGTTGAATGCTGCTTCAGGTATAAGCAGGGCAAAGCCTTCTGTAATCGTTCCTCCAGGTGCCTATGGGCCCAAAGGCTCAGATGATCACTCCTCCAGATGTAGTCAGGGTTGAGACTGAGGCTCTGGTGGCCAGACAATCTCTGGAGGATTCTGCTGTTGCTGTGGCCCACTACACTGCTGAGGCTTCCTCTCCCGGCAGCCAAAAAGTGTCTTGTTAATGTTTAGAAAATTTTAGCTCCTTGCTGTCACCATCACTGTCATGGCCACTGTCACTCTTCCCTCCGTGGTGTCACTGTGTGTGTCTGAAGGAGGGTGACATTAGGAATTAGGTTGACACCAGAAGCAGCTGCATAGACTCAAAGAGGGAGAATACATTGCACAGAGAAAACCTCATTATGTCAAAAAAATTTCCCGAAAATTCCCATAATGCAATTTAGAGAGCAAATATGACTTTGTGGGAAAGACAAAGGAGAGAGATTAGGGCATTAATGGGGTAGGGGAATTAGGAAAGGAGTGGAGAAAAAAGTGGAGAATCTGTGAGAAATACGTGGTGAATTTTTGTTTTCAGTTCAGAAGGTAATTTGAGAATTGGGTTCATCTTTGCTGAGATAGAAACTGCCTCAAGGGGAAACCACTCTTTTCTGTTGGGGAAATCCTGCTGGGATAATACTTGCTGTTTTAGCTAAGTAGTCCTTGGGAACAATAAACTTCAGAGAAAACTTAGTGGAGAAGAGGATTGTGATAGGGCCATCACAGATGCACACATGGCTCCACAAGAAGGCATGGTCGATGAACGGCAGTGAGCAGGAGGCAGATTAGGGCAGCCGTGTAAGTTCCTTTTGAATTGATTTCCGCACCACCGAAGGAGGAAACATCTTATAGAAGGCTGGACACATTGTGGGAGGTTAAAGGGAGCCAAAGATGGACAATTGCCAACTGTCACAAAGCTGAGAAAGTAAACAGCTGGCCAGATGTTTTGGAGAAGACCTGTGTGACAACCTGAATATGTGCCAGTCATCAAGATGGATGGATAAAACAGCAGCCAACTGGGGCAGTTGAACTCGTAGGCTCTCTGTGTCATGTTGCCAATGTGTGGTACACCGAGTGACTCGGGTGATGAAATCCCAAGTGATTCTTGCTTCCGTAGTGTTAATTAGGATTTCGGTGACAAAACAAAAGCCTAGCAAAGAGGTGAAAGAGGGATCTTGCCGGCGCTGGCTGCAGCCTAAGCTTGGTGTTCCAAGCTGTGACTGATGAATAGTGGCTCGAGGGTGCAGCCACCGGTAGAACATCCTGTTCCTGTCACTCTGGGAGCTGGAGGCATTAGCAGCCTGGTGATGTGGACTTGGCTTACCTCTCCCGTAAGTCTGGCCTTTCCAGCCTAGTTCAGCGTCCTGGGACTTTGCTATGTAGGCTTCTTGGCACTATCCACAGACCTCTGAGTCCCTAACAGCCTCCCATTTTACTACTATGACAAGAGAGTTAACTATGTGAGATGTTTGTTTTTGTTTTTTTTTTTTTTTCCAGACAGTAGCAAGTAACCCTGGATCGTGTGCTTCTCTGTCTGTCTGTCCCTCAGGGAAGTTGCTGGGAGAGCAACTAGCCACTGCTCTGGCACCTACTGTGTGCCCAAGATACTTCTTGGGTCAATGTCTGCCATCGGTCCTGCTATATTGGACTCTTCAAGGACCTGCTTGGCCACCATCTTCAACCCCATTGAATAAAGTTCTTTCTCTTATCCCAAATTCTGAACCCTGTTTAAATATGGATAAACATGGGAGAGAAATAAAAATGAGCTTGCCAGTTAGAAAATAAAAACAAAACTTCAGCTCTCAGAAATTGAGACTAGCAGGCACTTGGTGGCTCCAGTAAACGCCTAGCCAGTGTGTTTCTAGGATGGGCATTGGCAGTGGAAGAAGGATAGTGAGGCCATGCTCTAGAGGGTTGCTCGATGGAGGAGGGAGGCAGGGAGTGGGCCAGAGTAGCAGGAGGAAGAGAGAAGCAATCACTGGAGTCAAAGGAAGCCAGTGTCCCTTAGAGCCAGGCCAGAACAGGGTGACAGGTTGGCAGTTGACTATGTAGGGCCCTGGAACATTGGTAGAGAATTGGTTGGGGTAGGAGCCCCTCTGTTCTTGGGAACCCAAGAATAGCAGCAGAGAACAGGCACTCAGAGAGTTGCCCCCATATTAAGATGGCCGTGGAAACGTGTTGAAATAAAACTGAGTCCTTGGTTAGCAGTTTTTGCAGAATGATTGATTAGAAAACACAACTGACTAGAAATTACAACTCAGAGACCAGCGCCTTGATTGAAAGGGTGATAGATCTCTCTCTCTCTCTCTCTCTCTCTCTCTCTCTCTTTCTCTCTCTCTCTGATGTTTTCTTCCTCCTCTTTCTTCTGGTTCTTTCTTTTCCTTTTTCTTTCCAGCTGAAAAAGGCTTGTTCTCTGACATCATTCCTTTGGCTCGGGACACCGTTCCGTCTTATATAACGATATGTCACCTCAAACATATAGCTAGTGATGGGGCAGGAGCTCCTGCTGTCCCTTTTCTTCTGCTGCTCCCAGCAGCTGCTCTCCTTGTTTGCTTCCCCATGCCTCCTAAGGCACCAGCAATGACAACTGGGGTCTTTTGCAATGAGATGGGATCCCTATTAGTCATAGAGTTTTCAGGTTGTCCACCTCGGAGTGTTGGAGGAGGCACAGAAGTAAGAGCCTATGGAAAAACTTCCTCTATATTTTACATTTTCTCAGCTGTAGGTTGATGAAGTAAACAAGCACACCCTGAGCATCAATTCTGGACAATAAGGCATCTTTATGAATAGCCGTGCTATAGTTCTAGAGAATGTGCTAGGGACACTAAGAGGCATCAAGCACTTTGTGAGTTGAGAGGAGGAGCCATTTACTGTGCATGTTGAATTGTACGAAAGTACAAATTGTACCAAGAGAAGATAAATAATCCACTCTCTTCATAGTAATGTAATAAATAAAATATTATTGACATGCCTGCCAAGGCTGCTAATACCGTTTGGGTGTTTCGAGAAAGTCTGGTGTATAAATAACCACGGGCCGGTAGAACCACAGGATTTAGAGCGTTAGTGCTGCAAGTCAGCTTGGACGGCGTCCAAGGCAGCCTCCTCAGTTTGTAAATTTATAAACAGATGTCCAAATAGGTTAAGTCAATTGCTCAAGATCACAGCACCAGCCAAAGCAGAGGCAAAGGCCAAGCCTCTTACACACTGTCCCCAAAGTCCTTCTCACACTGGTGCTGTGACGTCAGCTGTGTCGTCCCTCTACATAAACAATGTGTTCTAAAATCTACTCCTTCCAACTGGGAGTTCCAGCTCCTCTCAGAAGGCGCTTGGAGCATCTCTGGAACCTTCCCAGGTCTTCTTACCATGTCAACCATGTGAGACTTTTCTGAGAATTTAGGTGATCCAGAGAAAGGAGAACAGGACGGCAAGCAGGGGTATATATCGTTTGTGCTTATGTTCAAAAAAGAGCTAAAGATGTTTCTCTAATAGAAGTTGACTTACCAGAGGTGGTGGGGAAGAAGAGGGAAGGGAGATGGGCAGCGTGGGTCAGTGGATGCAGTTTTACATGTACTCAGAAGGGGTATGTTTGGTTCCGCTGCATAACGGAATGACTGTAGTTCCTCCAGGTGATATATATTTCAGAAAAGTTTCTACAACAAAGACATGATAAACATTTGAAGTGATAGATTTGCTAATTACTTGATTATAATTACACAGTGTGTATAGGCATCAGCATATCTCAGTACACCCCCTATATGTGTCAATAAAAAACAAAGCTAGCCAGGCGGTGGTGGCGCACGCCTTTCATCCCAGCACTAGGGAGGCAGAGGCAGGCAGATCTCTATGAGTTCGAGGCCAGCCTGGTCTACAAGAGCTGGTTCCAGGGCAGGCTCCAAAGCTACAGAGATACCCTGTCTCAGAAAAACAAAACAAAACAAAACAAAACAAAAAGCAAAAAAACCCAAAAATCAAAAACCAAAACAAAACCAAAAACCAAAACAAAAAAACAAAGCTAAAAGAAAGTCATAAGAAAGAAACCATCAAGGGGTCTCAAAGTAAATATCTAACTGCTTTGGCCTGTATCTTCCAACCTGTCTAGGTTTTCTGAAGTGAGCCCAGCCCATGCTCTCTCCCCTTGGGGAGCTCCCAAACTTAGCCCATGCATCCAGACCCAAGGAGAAACCAGCACTGACTTTACTTTTTCTTCAGTGGGGCTGTTTGTCACCCGTCTCTCTTCTTTCTCAGCCACTCCTCAGACTCTCAAAGACTGCCCAGGTTTCCTCTTGCCATATTTTTCCTTCTTTTAGCTTCATTTGTCATCCTGGCTCTCAGAGCCAACATGTATGGTGGCCGTGATGCCGCATATTGACTTCTTTGTAAAAGAATTTGAGTTTAAAACCAAGTTTTATTTATCTATCTATTTTGTGTGTTGTGTGTGTCTCCACATGGGCACACCTTTGCACGTACATGAAGGAGCCAGAAGATCGGATGTCATTTCTTAGCAATACCATGTGCCTGATTTTTACTGACCTGGCACTTCCTCTTTACGATGGGCTGGTCAGTCAGTGCCAAGGATCGGCCTGTCTCTGCCTCCTCAGAACTGGAAGTACAAGGGCGGGGCACCATTCCTGACGCTTCTGTGGGGATTCTGAGGATCTGAGCTCACGTCTTTATGCCTGCAAGCCAAATACTTCATCAACTGAGCTGTCTTCCTGAGTTCTTCACGCGGCTTCTGCCTCTGGCTGGCCACCTACCCCAGCTTATTTGCTGCTCTGAATGGCTCTGCCCGCTGCCTCTGAATAGCTCACACAGCAGTGCTGCTCCCTTGGATAGACGCTGGCTTATTGATTTGGTCTAGAGTATCCCGTGGATCAATTGTACTAGACCAGGGTTATTTGCACGAAGCACGGCAGCTTGCAATTTTCCCTAAAATCGGATTTATAAAAGGAGTAACTAAACATGGCTGCTCAGGTCCACACTTGCTGATGGTTGTAAACAACTCCTTCCATGACACCAGCAGTGACTTCAGTGTCCTCTGATCCCCAGGCTCTTTGGTTATGAAGCTTAGGCAGTACTTCTGCGATGCCTTGGGTTACAGAGAAGCCTTCTTCCCCCTTCCCTGGCCCTGGAAATTACCGTGAATGGTTCAGCCAGACTCAATCCATCGGCTTGTGCAGAGAAAGCCTGGCATAACAAGGTGATTTGTACAAAGCCTGGGTTTAACGGATCTGGCAAACTTTTAGGGTTCCTTTGACAGGTGGCCTACTTAGAAATGTAAGGCCTTAGTTCACAGAAAGCATTACTCCCTAAAATCAGACTCGCCACCTCTATCATTACCCCCAGGACCTCTACACTGGGTATTTTGTGTACTTCATCTTAGGCAAAACTAGCAACCCTTTAAGGCAGACTGTCATTCCCCTTGAACAGCTGAAAAGAGGAACCTCGGGGAGATTACGCAAGTTCTCTGAGGCCGCAGGACTAGTAAGTAGACCTGGATTCCCAGGCCCAGAGGTGCCTAGTGCCACCTCCAATATCAGTTGACACTGGCAGAGGTGACGAAACCAATGTCCCAACCTCTTCTTCAGCCAGAAGCATTTCATTTCCAAGTGCGCGTAAGTGCCTTTGTCCTCAGTTTGCCTGTGGTGTTACTACATAGCGGGTGGCTTTTTCCCTCCCTCCTCCAGATTTTCCTTCCAAAATAAATCATTAATTGCCCTTACTCTGAAGCTACGTCGTAGCCTCTGACCCCTGGCCTCAGAGTCACCATTAAAATGGCTTTTGGAGTCATTCTCTGGGACACTAGGGTCCAGGCTCCTGCAGGCTAATCACACTTGCTAATTTCCCCGCTTGCAGTTCTTTTAAGATGATGGATAGCCCTAGGCTCTGCCCTGCTACACTCAGGGACTCAGCTCCTCTCTCCCATTCTGACAGCTCAGCTTGCCTTTTGCAGAGATCCTGGCTCAGAAGTGTTTGCACCCAAAGCACCTTTGGCTGTTATCTGCCTTCCCCTGTCCAGTTCACCCCGGCTTCTCTGTTCTTCCGTTTCCTTTTCTCTGGTTCTTTGCAGCTCCCACTTGCCAATGAGCAGTTTCTCCCTGGAACAGCTGCCACGGGACCCATCTGATGCTCATTTCTTTCTCTGTCCCACGTGAAACAGCTGTCACATCTTGCCACCTATATGTCTGTTCTTTTATCTAACCTCTTCTATGTGCCCTGCCAGGGGTTGTGTGCCTGCAGAAATAGAAAGCACAGCCTTGGAGGTCTAAAGATTTTCCTTCTTTCCCTTACTGATGCACACATTACCCTAACTGTGTTCCTGGAAAGTGTGACGTTAGTCACCACGGATGAGAATACATTGACTTGTAATCAGCTACAGTCCATGGTCAACACTAGGTTCTCTCTTGGTGTTATATGTTCAATGGTTGGACATATAATGTCATGCAAATGCATTGTAAGCGTGCACAAAAATGTTTCACACAAATCCCCATGGCTTAGGAATTTTTAAAGCCCAGAATAAGATGTTGGAACGTAAAATAGCTACAGTACAATTTTACTAGTGTTGGAACACAAGTCTGATGGAGAACCAGGAGATCGTCAGATACTTTTCAGTGGGGTCTGTAGACATTTGGGGAGTCCAGTGAGACATTTGTATTTGGTGTGTTTCCAGCGGATTGGAGAGAATGCTGGCAGGAATGGGGGGTAGAGGGGAAACTGGCTGTGAATGCCTAGGCGCCTTTGAGCGAATTTACAGCGGTATGTTGAAGTGTTCAAGAACGGAACACAGCAGGCCTAAGGACTAAACTTAAACTCTGACTTGTAACGTCATCTTGGCCAAGTTAGGACACCCTGTAAGCCTTGGTGTCTTCAGCTGCGGTCTGGGGAAGATAGTGCTTACTTGGAGGGATGCTCTAAGGGTAAGTGGATGACACAAGCCATTTTTCTTGCATCTGGCCTCTAGTTTGTGGATCTGGATGTTAGCAGGGCACGATGAGGTGGAGAGGTGGCTGGCAGATATAGGGCCCATGTGTCACCAAAGTTGAGGGTTTTAGCACCTTGAAACTATATTAAGGACTCTAGTCTCTAGTACCATGCCTTCTAGTCTTTAAGGTGTATAAGAATTATAGTAGAATTATTAGAATGCAGATTTATCAGTACTTCTATATTTTCTCTTTCTGATAACTTGCCTTGGGGCTCAGGGTTGTTAATGAACATACCGTAAGTGATCCAGACGATGGTTTAACCATTGGATGATGATGAGTTCTGGATGTATCTCTGCAAAAGAAACACAGGTTTTTGGATGCAGAAAGAGGTTGAGGGCATTCTTTAGGTGAAGCTACGCCAAACTCTGGGCAGGTGTCCTGACTTTCAACTTGAGCTCTTTCTCCTGCACCTACACAAGATCCATTCAACGCCCAGCAAAAGCCGGACCTGACCTCTGCCTGCTGGGCAGGCGTGTGTGAGGCTCACGTGACATGACAGAACAGATTTCCTTCTGCCCCTGCCCCATAAAGACTTCATGGATAAGAGGAAGCATGCTTACATGCTTCCAGGTCCGGCAGTCTGACCTGTGGCGATGACTGAGCATTTATCTCCAGGAAGGGAGGCCAGGCATCCCTTCTGGAGGTGGCTGTTTGCCTAATGAAGTGAAACAACGCATAGCAGGCCTCACTGAGCTCCTCATCCTGTGGGTTAGGGCACTCTTCTCTGTTTGCGGCCTGCCTGTCCACTCCTGGATCCTACAGGCTACAGCTAACACTCTGTTTCATTGCTCTTCTGGGGAACACCTCGCCTTCGGGCTGCCAAGGCTGTTCCCTTGAGCGACTTCACTTGTTCTAGGCGTCAACAGGTTTACTAAGGGAGCCCTAAAGTCCCAATTCTTTCTGTAAAAGAGTCCGAAGACATTAATGGAGGTGATGTCTAAGGCAGGTAAATTAACAGTCTGGTGTATTCCAGATTAGGAGTCCTTGCCCTGGTTTCTACTGTATTCCCAAATCCCCTAAACTAGCCAGTCTGTCTTAATCTTAATTTAAAAAGTCTGGAGTACTTGAGTACCCCATATCTCTCTTTCTGAGTTGTGGGCTCCCCTTACCCCACCGTTATTCGAAAGAAAACTTGACTGGATGTTCTCTCTCCCTCTCCTAAGTGTGTTGTAGAGGTAAGTCAGCCTCCCAGACTAGGGTGCACTGGGAGCTGTGGGAGAATCAGTTGCCTCTGCCCCACGTGATAGGAACAGCTCATCCACCAATAAACACTAAGAACACTGAAGGTTGAGGAACCATCGATGCTGAGCTTGGGGAAGACACAGGCCTTTGCTGGGGATCTGTCGCCATGACTGGCCTCTGGATGCTGGAGGCGTGGCAGAAACGATCCATCTAGGTGCCCTATGCCAACTGCAACAACAAAGCCCAGAACCAGCTGTCTCTACAGTTCTCTCGAGGGATGCGAGACAGCAGGAGGCCTGAAGTGCTGGAGAATTTTCTACTCTCCATTAACTTTGACAGCTACAGCACTGTCCCAGATGTGAAGCCACCCCACACTGTACTTCCAGCTGCCATTTCTTTATTGCTCGCAGGCCGAAGTCACTAGAAGCAGCCCTTTAGGGAGCGTGGGCTCCGTGCCAGGTGTTTTCAATGCTCCATCTCAAATCATAACCAGCTGAGGAGATGTTCCCTTCACTCTTCATTTTGCATACAGAGGCTGAATGATTGATCTAGGATGAATGAACAGCTGGAGTCCACACCCAGGTTGGCAAGCGCGCCAAGAGGTGGGGTTCCCGCAGCCAGGATCCCACGTTAAGTTGCCACCCCTGAATAATAGGTCATTCTGCTGAATGACAAGGATGTTGCTTGGTAACCTAAACCAACTGAAGAGCAGGAACCGTGGCTTGACAGACGAGTCAGACTAAATTGGTTCTAATCCCGAGCATATGCAGTTCTGGCCGTCCCCAGAACTCCTGGATCTACTTAGAAGGAAGCTCCAAAAAGAGGTAAACTGTATGTTGACAAGTGTTTGCCTGCAGACATGCAGGCTTTAAATCCCACTTACCTCATGGTTTCTGGTATTCCTGCTGCCACTGTCTGAGGTCTGAACCCAGCTGTGATCTCCATTACCTACAGACAGGCCAGGAGGAGCCATGCTTGGAGACTGACCCCAAAGGCCAGGCACTTGGGGCAAGAACAGATTGACTTTTGATGATCTGCCAAGTCTGTTTTTTTTTTTTTTTTTTACATTCAACATCATCATGATGGTTGGTTTCTATTTTGATCCATAGCTTTAGATATGATTTCGGAACTAGCCATCAGTGTGCTTTAATAGCCAGATGTCTTCAAACACTCCTTGCCACTCATGTATGAGTTAAGGAGCAAACAGGAATAGAACGTTAGCGCCAACCTTGAAATGGTTTGATCACCGAGAAAACATACAAGCTTCAAACAAGCAGATCTTTGAATCTCATCAAACCCAGAAATTAATTTGGTAGGGAAATTGCATTTTGAAAACCAAGGTAATAATTATAGCATGTCGCCAGGTTTGGGAATTGTTTTTCCCTTCCTTGTAGTGTGTGTACGTGTGTGTGTATGTGTGTTGTGTGTGTGTATGTGCATGCATGCATGCGTGTATCTGTGTGTGTGTATGCATGCATGTATGCGTGTGTGTGTAGGATCGAGGTTGACACTGGGTGTCTTTGTTGATCCTTCACGTAGTTAATTGAGGCAGGCTGTCTCCATGATCCCAAAGATTGTCAGCTTTAGCTGTTCTAGTCAGGTATCCCTGTCTCTGTCTCTTGAGTATTGGGACTACACGTGGCAGCCATGGACGCCTGGCTCTTTTTTTTTTTTTCTTTCTTTCAAGACAGGGTTTCTCTGTGTATCTTTGGTTGTATTGGAACTCACTCTGTAGACCAGACTGGCCTCGAACTCACAGAGATCCACCTGCCTCTACGTCCTCAGTGCTGCGATCAAAGGCATGTGCCACCACGCTCAGAACATCCTTGGCTTTTTATGTGGGTCCTGCGGATGTCAACTCCAGTCCCCAGGGTGTGTGACAAACACTCTATCCACTGAGCCTTCTCCCTAGCCCAAGGTTTGTGATCTGAACCAAACATCTTAGGCAAATGATGGAATTCTCAGTTTTCACTCACCAGCTTTCAGAAGACTTCCCATCTTTGAAATGAAAAAAAAAATGTATTAATCATAATAAGCTCCCAGAGTCAAGAGCAAACAGCATCGTATTTTAGTGGGAACCCTGTTCCCTGCAGGCCTTGGAGAGAAGAGGTGGTATTTTCATAACTATGATATCTATTGTATAGGTTGAAAGTCAAGGCAATGAAATGGTTGGGGATGAAGGTGAATCACTGTGCACCTCAGGAGCTTCATTCCTCATCTACAGGATGAGGGACTTGCTTTGTTCCAGTTCCTACTTCCCTGCTGCCTCCAAAATTCTATGGTTAGCATCCCTACCACTTTCTAGTAGATTCTTGTATGTCCAGTGTTGTAAATCAGGGTATCAAATATTTGTTGACCATGTGCCATTTGTTCAGGATCTGAAATCCTTTGACAAACTGGATCCGGGAAGGGAAAAATACTGATAATCAATAGACGAAGCCCAGTGATGAAGGGTGTCAAAATGTTTAATAGTGTCTAGTGTCTGCTTACTTGTTTGGAGCCATTTCATGTGGTATGAAGTACAGGTTACAGTGAGACACTTGACAGAGGGAGAGAGCATCAGATATGACCGACTGGATGGTAATTGAGCTACTAGGTCCCCAGGATGACAAATATTGCTAGGTGACAGAGAGCGCTGATGCACCAGGGGCTAATCTGCGGCAAAAACACTGCTTCAGGAAAAAAAAAAAAATGTGTGCCCAGACAGGAAGTTCTGGTGATTTGATTGATGGCAACAGCTGGAGCTCCTGTAACTGTCCAGCTAGGAAGTGGGAGAAGAAAGTTGTGTGTTCTGCGGGGAGCGATGGTGTGAACTGGTGTCGTTGGACTACGCTGGCTTCTGAAGGTTTCCGAAAGCTGTTGAGTGGATCCACACCAGGCTGCGCTCACTCGTGGGGTGTGCCGGGGCAGCAGATGCCCCTCAGCATAGCGCTCCTTTCTGCAGTGGTGCCAGGTGTGGGGGAGGGGTGTTTGAATAGCTTTGAGAAGTCCTGTAATTGCTAGAGGTGACCCAGTGAGAGAGAAGGCAGCAGTCTACAGCGCCAGCAACACTGCTTTTAAATCAGAATTCTGTAATTGGCTGCGTACAGATTGGGGCTCTCCAGTTTGGAATGGGATAGAGTAGTTGGCAGAACCCAGGAACTACTCTGGTGGCTGGGATGGCTAATCTTGGTTCTGAACTTGGTTGGACCTGAAACCAAGTAAATTGCAGGTCTCTGGGCCTTTCTGTGAGGGATTTTCTTGATCAGATCATTTGAAGTGGGACAACTTACCCTAAATGTGAGCAGTAACTTCTGGTGTTACACAAGCTAAAGGACCACGGCAGACAGAAACTGCTTTTCTGCTTGTCTTCAGTCTTGCTGACGAGCTCCCCTGCCCTGCGGCTGCTCCCTTCCTCTGCTGAGTACAGAACTACTTTCTCTGGGATTCTGACGTAGGCTGAAGACAAGCAGCTCTCAGGAATTCCCCATGCTTTCAGTGCCAGAATGGAGCTGCTGAGACATCCAGCCTCCTGGGGTGAACAGTTACCAGATTCTCAGCATCTCTGGTGTGAGGCAGCATTGTTGGACTACCATGACCATATTGTGTAAGCCAACATGGCAAATGCCCATCACACACACACACACACACACGCATGCACACACTCAATCTATAGTTTCTTTAGAGAACCCTGAGTCAAAGTATCATTAGTTACTCTTTTGGCAGAGTAGAGTTAGGCCAAGGTTTGATGCTCAGTAGTGGCTTTGCTGTGATGATTGAATGTTTGCTGGATAAGGTGGGCAGGATTCCTGGTACAAACAACTCTGGGAGATAGTACATTTGTCATACCACACCATTGCCCTCAGCCCGTGATTTCGTCACTGCCTCGGAGTGTTGTGGCATGAGGAACAAGGTGGTTTGATCTCACAGATGCTCAAGCTACACCCAGTGTCACAGATCACTTCCTGTTGCCTTTGGGATCAAGATGTAAGAACCCTCAGCTCCTTCTCCAGCACCACATCTGCCTGCACACTGCCTTCCTTCCCGCCATGATGATAATGGACTAATCTTCTGAGCTGTAAGCGAGCCACCCCAGCTAAATACTTTCCTTTATAAGAGTTTCGTAGTCATGGTGTCTCCTCACAGCAATAGCAACCCCAAGTAAGGCGGGAAAATTTCATTTAGTTCTTGTAATAACTCCCTGGCATTGCTATTATCCATAACTCAGAGAGGAGGAAGTGGAGACTTTGAAGTTCAAGGGTCTTCTCTAGACTGTTCAACTGGAGAGATGGTAGAGAAGCCCCAAGAAGTGTTTTCTGAAGTCACCTCCAAGAGATGTCTCCAGGAATACTCTAGACTATAGTTTAGGCCTGGAAACCACTGGAATCTTCCCTGGTACCAAGACAGCTAGTATCCAGGGGGGCAAACCTGGCTGGGTGTCTGAGGAAGAAGTGGGCATGAACCTTGGCTATTGTGGTAGGATCCCCGGTCCTCTGGTGCTGTGGAACAGTGTACAGAGATGACTAGGAAGGCCTCTGTTTGATCTCTGTCTGGCGAGGAACCTCCTGGAAGAGTCCAATCAATGTCCTGCAGCAACAAAACCCGTCATAAAACATGGAGCTGCGTGGATGGGTAGGAAATACAACACAACTGAATTTTTAAAATGTATAAAGAGTAAACCCTGGGCACAACTCAATCTGTCCTCTTAATAGAAATTGCTTTCTGTCCTTTGCCACTTAGAGAGCCCTGTCTTTACTTTCTGAAATGAAGACAAAGTGGTATTTGGCATAGGCCCTACACAAACATTTCTTAAATTAGTAGAAAAGAAGGAAGCAAAGTTGGCATGAGGTGTTCCTTCTGTTCTTGGATTAGGACTTACATCTTGATCCCTTCATGGGGTGCTCTTCTAACTCAAAGAGTGGGACTTTTAGAAGAGTTGACTGAGACTTGGGGTGATTTTCTAGTAGTCGGGTACCGCTTAAGTCATGCATTTTGCAGTGGTCTGGTTCATCCACACAGCAGAAATCTGCAAAGAAGCCAGGGGAAATCACATCAGGAGTAGCAGAGCCTTCTTCCTCGGCATTTTTTTTTCTTTGACAGATGTCACAGATAGAGTTTCCCTCTTGGGATATAGAACCCAATAAAAACCTATGGCCTGACGTACCAGCAGCCCCCAGAGCCGCAGACACATGCTTAGAATTCCACAGTCTGTTGTGAGGCCGGCAGAGAAAGCCCCAAGCAAGAAAGGCAGACACCGGGCATTTTTGAACTGATTCTGGGTATTAAGAGAGCTTTAAGTGGGGAAGGGTGTGGGCCGATGGCAGCCAGAGAGTTTCAGCTGACTCGAGAGAGTGACCATAGGAAGGAGTACTCAGAGCCCACACGATTTGGAGATGTGCCCTAGGCAGACAGTATGAAGTGCTGCCTGGTATATGCTGCTGTTCTGTGCAGAATAAAATATTCTTGAAAACTCATGGCAGGCGAATTTCTTCAAGTTGTGTGATGGAAATGTGTAGCGTCTTCAGTCACAGCATCTTATCTTCGTGTTCTGGTGGGCAACCAAGAGCAATGGCAAAAGCTTATGTTGTTTGGGGGGGATGTCTTTTGAATCCCTCAAAGCCTTTTATAAGATTAATTCATTTGCCAAGTTATTTTCATGGGGAAAGAGAGGTTTCACTTTGTTTGGCAGTGGGAACTTTATGGTGCTCGGCAGATAACACTTATTCAACAAGTATTTATTAAATGAAAATATAAAATAAAATCAACATTAAAACACTCGTTAGTTCCTTCTTATGCTTGATATTAATATTAAAGTCTCTATCCCCAATGCTATTGTTTGCAGAGCCCTTAGAAAATCCCATTCTAATTTGGCCTTTCTCTTCTTTTCTATCTAGAAGTTAAAGTAAAAAAAAAAAATATGGGCTTTTTTGTTGTTTATTTTTTGAGACAGGGTTTTGCTGTGTAGTCATCCTGGCCTTGAACTGGCCATGTAACCCGGACAGCTCTCAAACTCACTGTACTCGCCTCGCCCCAGCCTCCTAGGTGCTGGGATTGCAAGCACGCGCTGCTGGCCCAGCAGGCACTGTGCTTTGTTTTCGGCATTTGATCCAATTCCTGGCAACCATCAGGTGCTCAATGAGTAGAGCAACTATATAATTTGCTACTCAAATCAGGACCCTGTGAAGATACAGGGATGCTGACTAGTTGAGAACAGATGGCCCCGTGGAACCTAACACTGGGCCCTGATCTGTAAATGCTTGGGGAATGAACAAGAGTACGCAAGTTTACAGAGCCCACAGAGGCACGCTGCCCTGATGCGTTTCCTTATCTGGAGATTAAAAACCGCTCTCTGGGAATTTCACCCTCTGGGCTCAGTTCTATTCCACTAGACGTACACAATACATCCAGATTGCCTTTCTTTCATGTGGCATTTAATATTTGAATTCTCTGGCTGCCGTTCCTCTGCTGAGTTTTATCTTTTACAGCCTAAACATTCCCTTTCTTTAGCGTTCTATTTGCCTTGGAGGTTTGCTGGCTCCGTTCTGGATGAGGGTGGGCTGGGGTGATGGTCGGTGTAACAAGTCTGGCTTAGCTACTACAAGTATTGGCTTCTGGATACCACACTCTCCACCCTTGTCAGCCTCGATGGTCTCTGAAACTAATTGTGAGCATGAACATACATTTTGCTCTTTGTGCAGCCGTGGTCTGGTGGCCTGATTCTTGTCCATGTCCTCTAACATATTTCCAACATGAAGCTCCCCAAAATTGGCCTCATCTTCCCCATAAGTCATGTAAAAAATGCTCATTTTGTTTTTATTATTTGTTTCTCTTCTGCTCCAAAGAGGAAGTCATAGCCTATTAAGGGTTTATGGCTGCAGATGCAGAACCTACCTACTTACTTCCCAGGAGACCAGAGTTCAGTGCTTTCTTAGAACATCTGGAGAATTCTAGCTCGCTTGGATGCCTCCTTCGATGTGTGTGTTGTGCTGACCATTGTTGGTGCAACACCATTGCCTTGTCTGCCACATTGTTCTCTTCTTCACACTTTTGCTGGTTTATTTTTTTACTATCTTTTATTTGTATCTTTAGTTGATCTCAAAGAATGCAGAGAATTCTTTCTGTTGTTTGTTTTGTGCGTGTGTGTGTGTGTGTGTGTGTGTGTGAGAGAGAGAGAGAGAGAGAGAGAGAGAGAGAGAGAGAGAGAGAGAGAGAGAGGAGGTTAGGGAGACTCTGTTAAGGACTCTAAGCTGCTCTGGTGTTAAGGACACCAAAGGTTGAGTTTCACATTCGTGTTTTCTCATGGAGCTTCCCACAGGCTCCCCTGGGCTGAAATCCCAGCCTTCCACCCATAGACAGATCTATCAGTTGCTTCAACAAATAACCCAGAGACAGCAAATTTTTAGCCTCCTGCTTGCCTAGTGAGAAGGGCTCCATATAGATGTACAACATTATTATAAAATTGCTGGAATGCCCTGCAGAGGGAACTGACCTTTTTCAAGTTAAGCCACATTATACCTTTGAGCTACGTGTTCCATAAATTCTAGAGTAAAAGTTAAAAGCCTCTTAAAGGTTAATAATCACTACTGCAAAGGGATTTTTTTTTTTCTGACTAGGATGCTGCTTTTTACCAGCTTCTAGTATCAGGTTAGTAGAACAAATCATATATTTAGAAAAAAAATTAGGGAGTAACTAAAACAGCATCCGATTTTTAATTCCAAAGCATAACTCCTTTCTCTGCCTGCTAGCTAGCAGTGGGAGCCTGGGCAAGACATGCCATCTCCCTAGTTCCTGTGTTCTTGTGTGTAAAAGAAGGTTTAGCAGCATTGCCTCGGAACATCCCACTGTCCTAGGATTCTGCAACTTAACCCGAATGCTAAGCAGCCATTGTGGTGTTGGGTTTATAGTGCAAGTGACTGCAATGGTTTGCTGTGATTGTGTGAGCCTTGGGAGGTAGGGAATAAGGAGATCCAGCCGCTGTCTCTCCCAGATTCTGCAGTCACTCCGTTTCCAGAGCCTTGTTAGCTGGACAAGTAGGTACTAAGCTGCAGCAGTTTAGAGCCCAAAAGGCTGTGGACGGCGGCGATAAGGCATAAGCGTGACATTGGGTGCATTACTTAACTCGTGAAGCTTCATATGTTAAATGTGAACAATAAAAGAATGTGAGGAGCCCCTGCAGAAGGGAAGTATGATGTAAATAGGTGTTGTGGCTTTTGGCGCCTAGACGTGGTCAGTCAATGCTGGTTGCTGTCAATGCTTTAATAGTGACGCTGTGGGCTCAGTAGAGTCGACCTCTAAGGTCCCGTTCAGTTCTAACTGGCTCTCACTCTATGATTTTGTTAAAAAAAAAAAAAAAAAAGATTGTGGTCAATGACCTCCAGCATGTTTGGTTAACTGGAGCTTGGGAAATTAGGCCAAAGTTCACATGCGAGCTCAAAGCCTGCGATGATTAAAAACTGTGATTATAGGGTTATGTAATACACGCCTTTTTGTTCAATACACTTCTTGGAAACATTTCTATTTTTCATTCTTTTCTGGGATCTGGGGGAACAACAGAGGTATTTTACAATGCCCCTCCTGAGGTGTTGGAACTACTAACCTCCCGGAGAGGCACTGCCCGAGGAGGAGGACACTTCCTTTACAGGACTGGACATGATCCCGGAAGAAAGATGGCAGCCTCTGATGCTGGCAGAAAGCAACGCCTCAGGCCTGGCTGCCTAAGGGACATCACAGCCCGAGGATTGGGACTGCATCGCTTCTGAGAGGCCACTCTGAAGCCGTGTGGATGGCTTGTGTCTGGGTGCCTGGCGTCTGGCAGTGCTGGGATATTAGTGTGGGCTTTCTACACTTTCTCTTTTGCCAGCGTTGTGCTTCTGATGGGAAGGCACCACAGGGCTGGGGCAGCTAACATGGAGGACAGCTATGGTTGCGCTCTAAGAGGGCCCCTCGGTTAAAGTCGTCACTGTTTTCCACAGCATGTCTAAAATTTAAAAGTAAATTTAAAACAATGGGAAACAGTGAATTGTTGAGAAAAAGTACACACGAATTCATATGCCTTCTATACTTAAACAATAGATTCAGCAATTCAGATTCATTTGTCTACAAACTATCTAAAGCACATTGGAAGCTAATAGACCTGGAGCTCCTTTATCGGGGTGGACTAGGTTCCAAGATCACAATGGAAGCCTGAAACCTGGGAGGATGCTTAATCTCAAAGATACTGCATGACTGTCTATGCATATATACCCTTGTTCAGGTTTAATTTATAAGTTAGGCAAGAAGGTTAGTAATAATTAAGATTAATAAATAAGATTAATACTAATTAATATTAATTAGTAAATACTCTATTTCTCATGAATTGTGTGTTATTTTGAAATTTTTTACATACATCCTGGAATAGCTATATAACCAATTAACACACATACTACTTTACACTCTTAGCCTTTCTAGGGGGTGGGGTGCCATGGTGGTGAAAACAGAACCCTTAACAATTTTAAATAACACGTTATGTTGTGTGTATATATAAGCATTGCATTGTACTGTTATACTCTTAGACTGATTCCTTTTATATGAACTTTTAGACTATTTGACCAGTATCTCCTCCATCTCTTCCCCAGCCCTTGGTAATCACCATTCTACTCACTGCCTTCTTGTGTAGTTCAGCCATGAACTCTGCAGTGTGCACTTGCTTGGTGCTGACCTTCCGGTGCACACTGACCTCTGGCACACCAGCTCCTTTCCACCTTCACGGCATCCCAGTCTGTCAGCACCATGTCTGACGTCATACCTTACCCCAGGGTGTGCACGTTGTTGTGTCTCTTGGGTGACACCCACACACGTCTGGTCTCTCTAAATCTTCTAGGATATTGCTCTAGAATCAGAAAAGGTTTGTACAGTACAAGATGTGCCATGGAGAAACTCTGAGCTGGGGATAGAGGCCCAAGTACAGACTTCCTATTGGCTAGGTAAATCGATTATCATTGTAAGTCCTTTGAGCTCTGTTTCTTTGTCTACAGAATGGGAATAACAATAACACTTGCATGGTCTCCCTTCAGAGACACGCTAACAGTAGTGATGTCAGGCACGTATGTTCTGTGTTTTGATTTATATTGAGCTTTGGTAAAATGTCTGTTCAAATATTTTATTTTTTCTCGTTGAAAGTGACTGGATAAGAGCATGGGGAGAGGGGCGGGCAGGGACAAGTAGCAGGCGGTCAAACACAAGTCTTTCTCTCTCTCTCTTTGATTGATTTTTGCTCCCTCTTCCTGGAGCATGGAGCTTGGGGCTGAGAGTTCCAGCTTCTCATTGTGCCGTGGTCTTTGGGTGACCAGTTCCCATGCAACAACATCCTCCCCCAACCCGCAGCAAGAGGGCAAAAACCAAAACAAACAAGAAACTCTTATTGTCCAGGGAATGTGAAAGATCAGACATTGTGTGCCATGAGTCAGGGCTAAGATCAAATATGAGAACAAGAACCACCATCCCTTTTGCTTAAGGATTTATGATATCTGCACCAGGACCTAGGAATTTATACACCCTATCGTTTATTTTCCCTTTCCAGTGCCAGGAATTGAACCCTGCTCCTTTGCATGTTAAGCAAGAACTTACCACCGAGTGACAGCCGGAGCATGTTCTTCATATAAATAGAAATATTATAGTGTGAAATGAAAGTCTAAGTTTATTATTGGCCCTTAAGGAACTAACCTGCAATGAGATGTCTTTAGGAACCTCTAAGAGTGGTCAAATCAAATAGACTTACTGTACCAACTGTTGAAAATAATGACAGAAAGTGGTATCCCCAGACGTTCTTTATGGGAATTTCAAATGGTACAGCTACAACTGCTTTGGTAAATGATTGGGTAGCTGCACAAAAGGTTAAGCTTATGCATGTCATATAATACAGTCATCTTCACTTCTAAATTTCCATGCAGCAAACACACAAACCCCAGAGCATATACCCTCACAAAGACTGGCACCTGAATGTTTGCCTTCTGCCGTATGTGCAGTCACTCCAAACTGGAAAGAATCCAATTTAACTGTTATCTACAGGAGAACAGATATCCATAGTAGGATAGGAATACACAGCAACATGGATGAATTGCAAAATAATATGGTATGTGAAGAGAGGCAAACCCTGCATAATTATATTTATATAAAATTCTAGACAATGTAGACTATTAGTGATAGCAAGCATGATGATAGAGATGGTGGGGATGATTGGAGTGATTACAGAGGAGCCTATAGTTTGTGGGAATTATGGGTATTTTTACCTCATCACCTCTCATAGTGATGTTTTATATTTAAATATCAAAATATATCAATTTATACACTTAAATTCATCCAGTTTTTTGTATATAAATTATAAATCACTGAAGTTATGAAAAGGGGGAATATTAGAATAAATGTCTATCAATGTAAAGAAAATCAAAACAAAACCCAAGAAAAACAAAGAGGGTTCAAAGGCTCCAGTGAGGTAATGCTTAAAAGACTGCCTGTGTATCTGTGCTTTGCTTTTGAATGTTTGCCATCACTGTTATCTCTCAGCATGGAGACAAGGGAAATTTCCAGTAAGGGAACGAGGCAGCTTCTAGGGGCTTCAGACTTAAGATTTCCCACTCCGCCCAGTGGAAAGTGCCAAGTTAAGATTGTAACACACCTCCCTGGGCAGAGGTCTTTCATAATCTAGCACATCATAACCCAGTTTTCCTTTAGGGCTTAACAGTATTCTAGCCCCTCACTGTGGCCCTCACTCCAGAATACCTTGTGAGCATGTGCCAGACTGGCCTAATGTCCCTGTGCAGTTGCCTGCAGGGATTTCCTGGGAGGACCTTGGAAAGGGTGAAAGGTTGGACCTAGGAGTGTCTGGTGATTCTCACTCACTTGATCTGTGAATAAGGCCCTCCAATGAAAGGGTCCCTGAGGTGACCACCCACCCCACCCCTGTGGCATGTTATCTTTCCCCTCCCCCTCCTCTCTTGCCTGCTGTTCAATTAACAGTGGCAAGCAGTCAAACATAATACTGACATTCAAATGGTGGTTGTTTTTTTTTCTCAAAGGGTTTCCATGGGAACCTTCGTTTTCTTACCAACTCTCATAGACAGCATAAGAAATATGTAAGACAGGATGATTTTACCTACAACTTTAAAAAAAAATTATAAATACAATGTATGGTCATTTAAGACTATTTCCAAGAACGAGTATGGAAAACTATCAAGAAAAAAAAATCATCTGAAATTCAGTCTTCAGCTATGATCAATGTTCTGTCCTTCTAATGCAGATAGAGTATATTCATTAATTTGATTTTTAAGTGACACTGAGCACACGCTGTACCAATATTTTGCAACTTGTTTTTCTTCCACTTAGTACGGAGTAGTCAGTTCTTCATATCCTTAACTATGCTTTGAGAACAATATTTTTAAATGGCTATTTCCTAGTCCATTGCATGGGAACACTTGATTTATTTACTAATTTCCTATGGTTTGACAGCTTATTTCTAAGTTTTTGGTTTAACATATAACTGTAGCCTTTCCAGAGTAGCTGGAAGGCTTGTGTGTTTTTGGAGGGCCTATAACTTCACACAACAGCTTTGGCTTAGAGCATGTTGGGCAGCGACTGCAGCACTGAATACCTGAGTTCCCTGTGAGTCGGCAGCTGTCCTCCCAGGGGATCAACAAGAGAGAGTTAAGCTAATATTCACAGTGACAGTGCTGTTCTTTATGGGGAGTAGCATAAACATCAGCCAACAGCCAAAGGCACAGATGAACTGTAGTGTGTTGGGGCAGCAGAATGCCACGGAACAATGAGAATTAACTGCCTTCTGTGACGTACAACTACATGGGTGGATTCACACAGCGTCATATGGAGGGAGGAAAGCCAAGCACAGAGAAAATAAAACCAAACACCATTGATCCATTGTGTTAGATGCCAGTGGTTTCTCATATAAGAGAAGGCAAAGGGGTGCTCTGGGTTTTTAACTTCTTACTTTAATTTATTCTTTATTTTTAACAATGTGTCTTGATCATATCTATCCCCTGATCCCTCCTCTGCCCCTCAGACCTCCCTAATATGTGCCCCTCCACCTTTGTGTTCTCTTCATTTCTATAACCCACTAAGTCCAGTTAGTCTTGTCTGCATGAGCATAACTACCAATCAGTGGCCACAACCTGGAAGGAAGATGTCTCTCTTGTCCATAAACATTCATCAATTGCCTGTAGTTCCTCTGCGATGGGAGCCCCTCCTCAGTCCATGCTGGGATGATGATTGGCAATCTGGACTGGCTTGATCTTGTATAGGTCTCTTACAGGTAACCACAGCTACTCGAAGTTCATGAGGGCAACAGCTATGTCATGTTGAGACGACAGGATTCCATAGCACTCTTCCCCATTCTCTGGCTTTTATGTTCTTCTGTCCCCCTTCTTCTTTATGTTCCCTGAGACCTGTAGGGGTTGATGCAGATGTTTTGTTTAGAGCTAAGCCCTCAACATTCACTTAATCATGGCACACTGGCAAGTTACGAGTCTCTGCACTGACTGCTGCCCCTGTGAAAACCAGCATCTCTGAGCCAGACCAAGAGCAGCAGTTACCCGACATCAGTATTTAATAGGCAGTTTAACAACATAGCCATTTAGCAAAAACAACCATAATGGGTCTCTCCTAGGGCTGAAAACCTCTCCAGCCACGGACTTCTGGCTGGTTTTTTTTTTTTTTTTTTTTTTTTTACCAGACATCAGTTCCCTATTGTGGAACAGGCCTCAACTCTAATCAGAAAACAGTTGGGTATCTCCATTAGAGTGTACAGCCCTAGTGCAACAGTGGTGCATTGAGATTTTAGCCTTTGTCTGGTGCTGTGGGGTGAATCTAGGGCCTCGTGCATGCTAGAAGAGTTCTCTACTAATGAGCTCCGGCTCTGGGCTGGGTGGACGATTAATCTGCATGTAATCCTTGTCAGAGAAGCTCACTGAGCCATAGATTTATTAGGTTGTGTTTTGTTTTTGAGACGGTCTCATTGTGTGGCCCACACTGGCCTCGAACTGACGATTATCTTGCTTCAGCCTCCTGAATACTGAGATTGCAGATGTGTACCACCCTGGGCAGCAGAGCTATGTAATCTTACGACCTGTACGCTCGAGAACCATTATGGGATGAAGTATGTCCTCCCCAATATACCACTTGAAGCCCTAACTCCTGATGTCTTTGGATGTAACTGTTTCGGTGGAACCTCCACCGTGGCCCCTCCTCTCTCTCTCCAGACTCCATCTTCAGAAAGCCCACAAAGCAGGGTCTTCTTCCCCTGAGATGCCTGGGACCACACCAACAGGGTATTTAAGACTCGGTCCATAGACCTGCCACGTGATTTCGCTCCTGCCTCCCCTGAGAGTCACCCAGGAGTTGCTTTGCTCTGTTTATTAAACCTGGTTTTATTAATTCGTCTGGGTTTTGGCTTATTGCATCATCAAAGAAACCCCATAACCGGAATTGTCAAAATACTTATCAGAAGCTGTGTCTGGTCACAGGACTCTGAAAGAGGAATGGATTATTAGGGTGAGCTTTAGTCTTTATAAGGATTGGTATCCAAGAAGAAGGAATCAGGACACAGACACACACTACAGAAAGATGACATCATGAGAACACAATAAGTCATAGAAGGTGTCAGACACAAGTGAAGAAGAGGGACCTTGAGGAACCCTAACCTGACAACACCTGGACTTGGATTTCTAAATTCCAGAATGTTAGAGAGTAACTGTTACCTTTTAAGACAGCTGGTCTATGGTACATGGTTGTGGCAATCCCAGAAAACTAACAAAAACTGAACTGGCTATTTCTTTCAATATGACACTTACAATGAGCGCGACTTGAACCAAGTTGGTAGTCTTGTTTCCAAACCTACTTTTCTATTTTTCCACAAGAGATTGGCATCAGTACTACGAGGTATCAAGAGTGTCGCTTCTGTGGGCCAACTATTGTTCTGAAGAGGAAGTGTGTGGCACCCTTGCACAGCCAGTCAAAGCACGCCTTTCTTTGCTGGTTCGTGTGTGCTGTGTTGACAGCTGTTGCTGTCAGGGAGAGAGATTTGCTGGAACCCTGAAACCTGAACTTTTTAGTGGGTGGTGGTGTTTATTAAATAACTGACACTGGTCATGAAAGGTCTTGCTAATCTTCAACACTTTCAAAGACGCAACTGTGGGTGACTGTAAATCTAGCCCAGTTCTTCTTCTACGCCCATCCCTAGATTGATATTTCTGACTGAAACATTTGTTGGTTCCCAGTGATATTGCAATGTTTCCATGTAAGGCTTTCTCTTATTAGGGCTCCTTCAAGATGCTAAAACATGTTGGTAACTTTCAAAGAGGAAGAGGAAACAGAGTAGCACATGTGACTTAATTTTAAGAACAGAAAAATAATGTGCATTTGAACGCAAACCTTTAGGTGCTCTCTTCCTAAGAAATAAATGCACTTAAAAATGCATACTAAGAAATTGGTTCATCTCAGTAAAATTGGTGGAAACCCCACCCCTTTTTGGATGTCCTATCACAGGGATAGTGGACCTAGGTCTCTAACACACTTAAAAATGTGTGAGCTTCTTGTGGAGGTGCACGGACAAATGAATGGCTCTGGTTACAGTTTACATGGCTCACTCCTCAAAGGGTAGTCAAGCTGTCTCACCTGTACCAAAGACCCAGGGAAAGACTGGTGAGTTTCTGGACTTGGGGATCTCCATGGTGAACATAGACAAGCAGACAAGAGAGAAGACCACCGCATGGGAGAACTCCAGAAGGCTTCAGAGGTTCTCCCAGGGATTGCACAGCTCAGCGCTGATTGATATGTGCTGATGAGAAAACTCCCTGAGGCTGGGCAAGAACCAGCAAAAGGATGAAAGAGGACAGCAACCGCTACACACACAGTACCTGTCCATGCTCTCTGGGCCTGAGGAACCCAAGATACTCAGGGCACTCGCAAATACTTGAAAAAGCTATTATTGCCAGTAGAATAATAATCTGTAGATTGAGCACTGCTCTGACCCTAACAAATATTGAAAGCATGATCCATAAAGATAAATAATTTTGTAAGTAACACAACTAAGCCAGAACAGTGGAAAAACAGTTACAGATTACAAAGAACAATGCTGAAATCCACAATGTGTGGAGATGTCAGGACAGAAGAAAGCCAAACAAACCTGTCCGCCAGGTTCGTCTGGACAGTGTTTTCTGGGTATTGGTAAGTGATTTGTTCTTACATCCTTCAAAGGAGGAAGAAGAGAGGAGATGAGAGGAGACAAGAGAGAGCTATAATCCAGGAGGCAGAAGCAGAGGCAGGTGGATCTCTGAGAGTTCAAGGCCAGCCTGGTCTACAGAGTAAGTTCCAGGACAGTCAGGACTTTTGAGAAGCCCTGTCTCAAAAGGGTTGGGGCAGGGGAAATGCTTAAGTCCATTGCATAAAATGGTAATGCATCTGAGTGGAACTCTTGGAGATATTTCTGCATAGATTAGAGAAACTATACAAATAGTTAACTTACTATATTGTTTAGGGAGTAACTGCACGAAACCAATGCACATTTAGTTCAGCTGCACATTTCTCCCCAAATGCTTTCAATTTTCAGTTTAATCTGTGGTAGTGAAAACTTTAGATGTATGAGTTGACTTTATCCCAGGAAATGTCCTTAAAATATTGGTAAATTAATGATCTTTTCAGAAATTATTATGTACATACTCGTATTAGAATAAAATGTAAAGGAGACCCTCATGCAGAGGGGAGTGAGGGGAGCCCCTAATGCAGAGGTTAGTGAAGGGAGCCCTCCATGCAGAGGGGAGTGAGGGGAACCCTTCATGCAGAGGGGAGTGAGGGGAGCCCCTCATGCAGAGGAGAGTGAGGGGAGCCCTCCATGCAGAGGGGAGTGAGGGGAGCCTTCCATGCAGAGGGGAATGATGTCAGATGGGAATCTAACTCAATCTCAAGGAATGAAGAGCGCCAGATGATTACAAGGGCAAATGTGTAAGATTTTTAGTCTTCTTCATTAAAATCTCTTCCAAAGATAATTTGTTGTTTAAACAAAAGCAATGATCAAATTTGGAGTTTATTGAAGACATAAGATTAAAACATGACTGCAAATTGAAGTAAAAGTAAGCAAAAAAAAATGATAAAGGTAAGAAAGAAAGTCGAGAAAGTAAAAGTCAAAAGCAATAGAGAAAACAATAAAACTGAAGGCCACTTTCAAGACAGTCAGCTAAACTGAAAACTTACAGTCAGACCTCTGTAGGGAAAAAATTCAAGATACAAATGACCCATCCCAAGAAGGGCAAGGTTGTATCAGTAGAGATGCTAGAAGAACACCAGTGTTTTGAACACTGATGGCGGCTTCTCTGTTGGATGGTTTACAGTGGTGGAAAGTGTCTCCTCTGCTGTCGCTTGTAAAGTTAGCTCTGCCCCGCACTGAGGATCACTGAACCAAGTGGGTGACTTATGCAGAGGCGCACATAGCTCCTGCAAGGAGCGGTGCACAGGTTCATATGATGTCACACCTTTGGCCAAGGTTGGCATTGTCCGGGAGCTTCCTGTCTGGAACCACATTGGCTAATGGCTTTTAGGAAGTTAATACGTGAATAGATAAAAACACATTTTCCCCCTTTACTGGCTTTATCAACTAATGTATCTTGTGATGTTTTAATGAGGGATTTGTTAAGGGTCTTAAATATCTTAAAAAAAAAAAACAAAACCGAAACCACTTAAAATCATTAAATCTTAAAATAAAGATACATTAGATACGGATCCTATCCAGATTTAGTGATTAGGAAGATGTGGGCGTTTTTGTTTCAATTAGCTTTCCTTTTTCCTTTATTGGTAATGAGGAGAACTTCCTCATTTTGAAACCCCTTTAAGTCCTGTATTAGTTCCCAGCGATTAGGATAAGCTCCAGACGATCGCTAGGAATTGGAATTGAATCGCTAGGATCGAATCTTTGTTCAATCCTTCTTTAGTTTCCCTTTATAGTTTTCTTCCCCCGATACATGCCTGTGTAAGTTCAGTTTCACAGATGATTTTAATTACTTAAAGTGTCTGGGTATTCAACTAACGTCTCTGCCCTCGCTCATGCTGTTCTGCCTACCTGAGCGCCTCCCACCACAGTGCCACACAGAGGAAGTTCTGCTCAGTGAACAGACCCTTTAAATAAATACCACCCTATTAATCATAATTCCAAACTGGTGTGGGATTGTTTGTGACTTACGCCTTCAGCTAGGTTTGCTTTTATTCTTTCACTCATTTTTTTTAAAGCATAGCCAAAGAAAATATAATAAGATAAAACAAAAACTATCACAGCAAAGTTGAACAAAATAGGCCCAACGGAGCAGAAAGAGCCCAAGGGAGCACACATGAGTCAGAGATCCAGTTTTTCCCACACTCAGGACCCTCATACAACACTAAACTGGAAGGCATAATATATGCACAGAGGACCTGTGCAGACCACTGGAGGCCCTGTGCCTGCTGCTTCCGTCTTTGTGAGTCCTATGAGCTTTGCTCATCTTGACTTAGAAGGCCTTGTTCTCTTGGTGTCCTTTATCCCTTCTTCCTTCTTCCTCTTCCATGGGGTTTCCTGAGCTCTGAGGGGAGGGATTTGAAGGAGACCTCCCATTCAGGGCTGAGTGTCCCAAGGGCTCTCACTCTGCATAATGTCTGATTGTGGACTCTATACAGTTGTACTTCTTTGTTCCCTTAATTACAGAAATTTCTCTACATCTTTAATTGCATGGTGTGATGATTAATATTAATTATTCATTTCATGAAATTTAGCATCACCTAGGAGATAGATACTAGATGTGTTTACGAGAGTATTTCTAGAGAGGTTTGACTGAGCCAAAATAGGCCTCTCCCCTTTCAAGTTGCCTTTGTCAAGAATTTTATCCCAGCCCCTGGGAAAGTAACAAATGAGATGGTATCATGGGTTAAGTTCTGTCTTCCTGCCCCAGATATTCATACTCTGATGTCCCAACTCCCATCGCTTTGAAATACAAATACATTCATAAATAAAGTCTTCAAAGTGGTGATGAAGTTCAACCGAAATCCCTAGGGGTGGGGCCTTAACCTAAAATGACCTCTGTCCTCGCAAGGAAGGTAAGAGATGCCAGGGGAGCACTCACAGAGGAAAGCCCATGCAAAGACAGAGAGAAAGCAGCCAGCTGCAAGCCACAGAGGGAGGCCTTAGGACAAAACACACTGGGTGCGGCTCAAAGTCCCGCTTTCTAGTCAGCACTCTTTGTCCACCGCAGGAGTATCTGCTCTTCAGCACAGAAACTTTGCCCTGTCTCCTGACCTCCACCCATAGGCTCCTTTCTGGCTTGATCATTCGCCTCATTTGGCTCCAAAGCACCACCTACATTCTACACTATTCTCTTGCTGCTGTGCTGGAGTGGCTGATGGTGGTCTCTGGCTGTGCACAGGTGCACACAGGTTCAACGCACTGGAAACTGCCAGGCCTTTTTCTGCTCCCCAAGGCAATTTTCTTCCTCTGAAAGGCCTATCGCACTATATTTTTGGTGACGGATAGGCAGCTGGGACTTCATGCGCAGATATTTTTGTGTGTGCTTGTGACTCTTAAACCACCCAACCTCTTGGGCTCCTCTGCAGGATGTAGTGACAGCGAGCCTGCCCCCTCCTTGCCAACTTTGTTCCTGGTTCAGGTTTGCCTAAATGTGCCTTGTGCGTAGGAAACCACAAGCTTTTCCACTTGTCATCCAGATGTTTCCAGATATTGTCATGTTTGTGAGTGGGGAACATCTGGATGTCTGACTGACCCTGACTCTGCATTGCATTTTTTTGTTTGTTTGTTTTTATCCTGAGTTGTTGACTCATGACACTTAAGAGCATCCTGAGACTAGGTTACATAATGCTGCCATTCCCTTCCACCCGTCTGTCTGTCTGTCCATCCTTTATCTATTTGGCCAATATTTACTGAAAATCTCCAGTGATGAAGAACGATACTGAAAAGTGGGAGTTCAACATAAGCTTCCAGTCTAGACGATACAGAGAAAATAAACATTGCAATAGGAGGAGAAGTATGGAACCTCACCGAGGGCTGATAGTTAACTAAAATGTCCCCCACTTCCTAGGATGTCTATATGAAGACCTAGAGAAGAGTAGACGGAATAGGACAACGAGAGAGTTGTCACTAGACCGGGGGAGAATGGCTGTGCAGTTGCTCTGCATAGGAGTCAGTTCAGAAAGGCTGGGTCAGTTGCAGAATGAGACAGAAGGCAGCATACTGATTCTGAGTGTGAGGGTAGACAGTCTATGTGCTGCTGAGGCCCAGAACCTGGTACTGGGTGGAAGGCGAAGTTTGGGGATCACTGCATAGCACATGTACTCAATGGGCAGATCTGCAGGGATCCTCGAAGCTGGTTAGGATGAGCAGGCAGCCAGCAGTATGGCTGCTGAAGGAACAGCGGGATTCAAGAACAAGATTATCGCTGACAGCATGCGAGGGGCTGAAAAACAAGATCCTGCCTGAAGAACAGAGCTTGCTTGGCAAGCTGGGGAAGGTCAGCGGCTCTGTGAAATAGGAGGTTTCCTGGTGGTTCAAGGGTGGGAGAGGGGTGGTGGAGTGAGCAGAAGGTGAGGTGAGAACACCAAAAACTTGCCGAAGTGCATTGGCTGTGATGGCGGGATAGACACTGGCCTAGAGCTGTATGGGAGCATCTGTTAAGATGGAAGCAAAGGTAGCATATTCAAGTGTGGTAGACTGTCGCGCTAAAACATTCCATTACTGGGGGGTTGGTTGGGTTTCCAAGGAGGGCAATGAAAAGTGGGGCCCACTCTGATGGGACATGGCAGCCGCGACTGACCTCTAGACCAGATTGTGAGAGCAGAATCGTGCCTCTTCTATATACTGGCTGTGACCTTCAGGAAGGGCTGAACCTCTCTAAGCCTTGCTGTCTTTGTTCGCAGCGATAGAACCTATCTCACTGAACTGTTTTAAAAGCCAAATGGAATGATTTGTCTAAAGCAATAGCTCTGTGTCTGTCATTACTGACGTGTGGCGTTCCTATCATACTGCAGGAGGATGGCTGTAGGGCTTTGGTGGTCTGTCAAGAGTGCAAATGTCCCCTTCTACCCTGAATGGGTGGAGACTCATTCCCTTCTACTCTGACAGGGCCTCTCTCCCTGAGCACCATGCCACACACAGCCCCTTCTGATCTCTGTTCTCTAGACTGTCTCACCACGTGGAGAGCCGACAGCAAAGACCAGCAGCAGGGCACACCTACAGGAAACCCAGCTTGTCTGAGCTGGTGACTCGGGAAACCGCAGCTGTGTGACTTCGGGCAAGCATAGCCCCCCTTTCTCTGAAGGCAGAGCTGTGGTCTGGGGACCATCAACGGAGCTGCTGGGGCACGGCATTCAACATCTGAGATTCTTCAGTTTGAACATCACTGCCTTATCTTCTGTGCTCCAAGAGAGTGTGTGGAGGGGGGAAGGCAATGCCTCACTTTCCACAGCAGAGACTACGGTTTGCTTCCTACCTCCAGTGGGTGTGGCTGTCCTCCAGGGGACTTTTGCCCCTTGGAATTTGTTAAAGGTGACTTGAATGAAGGTGAGCCTTTAAGCAGGGAACTGAGCCCTAACTAAATGAAGAAACTAGATGAAAACCTTACTTAAAAGCAATCACCAGCTGAACTTCATCCAGTTACAAAATGGGGACGTCTGTCAATTGCAGGTGGCTCATTCTTCAAACTTTGTTCAAACTTGGCCAATGTCAAGCTGTAACTGGCCAATGGAACCCCATTTCTGTATTCTGTTCCTTCTGTCCTTCTGTCCATAAATGCAGCCGGACTCCCTTGCATCTCAGGACCTCTTGGAATCTTCTAAGAGTTAGTGAGTGCTGCAATTGTAAAGACACAAGCTCTACGAAAACAATCTGGTCATCATTTTGACTTTCAACATCTCAGGTCAAGATGCAGGTATGTATGTAAGAGAGAATTCTGTAGTAGCTGGCAACCAGAGGGGAGACTGATGCCCAAGGCCCCACAGACAGCCTCTGCCTGGTCACCTCAGGCCTCTTGGCCTAGTGTTCCTTTCCAGTGTTCTTCCCACAGGACATGGGAGTTTAGCAATCCATCTCCCTCCTTCACCCTCCATGAATGTGACTTACGTGTTCACCCAAGATAATCTGCTTTGCTGCTGGGGGCGGGGTGGGAGGAAGAGTCCTTCCTAGATACTGAAGACTTAGCAAGACAGAAGTACATCCCCACCGTCACAGGGTTTATCAAAACGAGGGCAGATAGATAATAAGCTTATTGAACAAAGAAGAGAATTAAACCTCTGTAGGAAACATTTTCTCAACAGAACATCTCTAGATTTGTATAAAATCCAACTTCACAGACTATGTATCTTTCAGTATAATTTTAAGACAGTAACTATACATGAAAATGTATATTTTGACTGAAAAACTCAATGCAATACTTAAACAAAATGACTTCTAGAAATAATCTTGAGTTGCGTTTATGTACAATAATAGGAAGTCTGATTCAGGCAGGTTTCTGAAAAGAAAGACTTGTGCCTGGGCTGCCTGCACTGTTCGCATTAGGCTAGGAGAAGAGCGACAACACATAGACCTGACTTTGTGGGACCCTAAGAAGACCCAGCAATACCACTCGTGGGTATATATCCAAAGGATGCTCAACCGTGCCACAAGGACATGTGCTCAACTATGCTCATAGCAGCATTGTTTGTCATAGCCAGAACCTGGAAACAACCTAAATGCCCCTCAACCAAAGAACGGATAAGGAAAATGTGGTACATTTACACAATGGTGTACTACACAACAGAAAATAATAACGACATCTTGAATTTTGCAGGAAGATGGATGGAGCTAGAAAACATTGTTTTGAGTGAGGTAACCCAGACCCAGAAAGACAATTATCACATGTACTCACTCATAAGTGGTTTTTAAACATAAAGCAAAGAAAACCAGCCCACAAACCACAATCCCAGAGAACCTAGACAACAATGAGGACTCTAAGAAAGACATACATGGATCTAATCTGCATGGGAAGTAGAAAAAGACAAGATCTCCTGAGTAAATTGAGACCTTGGGAGAGGGTTGAAGGGGAGGGGAGAGGCAGGGAGGGGGGCAGAGAAAAATGTAGAGCTCAATAAAAATCAATTAAAAATATATAAAAGAAAAAACAAAAATAAAATAAATAAAATAAATAAATAAAATAAAAAACTGTATTAAATAAAAAAGAAGAAGCAATGCTGTAAGCGCTGTGCACTCTGACATTACAGTTTATCATTTATATACAGATATAAGGTTGTTGACTGTATTGTTCCATTAAGAAGTTGATAAGAAGGCTTGGATTGATGTGAACGACATTATAGCTTTTCCCAAGACAAGAGGAATCAGCCTCTTGTCTTTGAACACTTTTACACAGACAGATGACTTTCAGCGTCTGTGTCTGATGGTAAGAATGTCAGAGAAGAGTTAGAGACTGCGGGGCTCTGATCGCGTGCTGTCCCAACGATGCCTGGAGACTCTGAATGCAGCCTCCTCCCTCCTAGGGTGAGGGATTCCTTTTGTGGGGGAGGGGTGGTGTAGAAAATGGTCCTTGAGTCAAAGACTTTTAGGGGGACGCTGTGGCTCTGCCTTGATGATCACTGCTACTGTAAAATAACTTTTGAACAAGAAGTGTAAAGTCATCCCCCATTAAGTTCAGTCAAGTTTTTTGCCAGATGAGGTGGCCCAAGTCTATGAGGCTTTTTTTTTCTAGAATGGTAACTAAGGAATTGTAGGAAGTGTTCCACAAAGGATTTCCTTTGGTCATTGTTGTTTTTTTTCTCTCAGTTAAAAAAAAAAAAAAAGTGTTTGGTGCTGAACAAGAATCCTTCTCTTTGAGTTCGGCAATGCAGAGTTTAAAAGGCCAGGGCCGGATCTAGGTCACAGCCGTGGTTTCCTCCTTGCGTTGGACCTAATGCTTCATAGCCTGTCTCTTTAAATATTGGGAACAGAACTCTGCATTCCTTCTGGCTTTTTCATTCTTGGTTATGTGAGCAAACAATGTTTCCCTCGGATCTGCACAAGGGACATTTTACTCAGTGTAGCAACCACAGCTCAAAATTATCTTTATAGGGTATTCTGAGTCACCTAGTCCCAGGGGCAGCCCAGGGAGGCCCTGTGGGCCTAGGGTCTGGCTGGCTGGAGGAGGTGTCCTTAAAGGTCACCAGGAGATAGAAACCACGGAAGGGACCAATCTACACAAACCATTACAGTTTGAGGAAGTGGCTCACAGGATTATGGTGGTCTGCAAATCCCACAGGATAGACCACCAGGATGAACGCCCAGGCAGAGCAGATACTGTGGGCAGGTAAAAGGCCCAGGGCTGTGGGATCCCCTGTGTGTAACAATATTTGTTCCCGTTAAGGTCTCAACTGCTGTGTGAAGCCTGCCAGCATGAGGGAGTCCCATCTCTTTGACTCAGGGTGAACCTATTTCAGTTGGGAAGTGCAATCTCAAACCTCTGTCACAGAAGCGTCTGGAGTCTCAGAGGAACTGAGTAGCTATGGTCTAACAAACCTGACATAAATTACCCAGCACTGGAGGTGTGAGAATCACAGACACATGCACATCTTGACACAGACTCACAGACACACATATACACACGTGCACACAGACACCAATACGCATGCACAGATACACACACATATCCATAGGTATATACACACACTCACAGTCACACAGACATATAGACATAGACACACATAGAACAGGTACACGGAGACACACAGACATACAGAGACACAGACACACACATGCAGACACATAAAGACAGACAGACAGATACACACACACACACACACACACACACACACACACACGGAATCCTGTCCATGGAAGGAAAGGAAAACAAGCTTTGGATAAAGACATTCTCTTCTTCCTTTATGCCCTGGGAAACAATAGGGAAAGTCCATGGCCCCTGGGAGTACATGACTCATTAGGAGAGACCCAGGCTGGAGACCTTTCAGATGCTGATGTACGCCAGCTTCAGACTTCCTGAATTCCTGTGTTTGTGTAGGGACAGGAAGGGACCGTTAAATACTGGGTGCAGATGAAAAGTTCACACACACACACACACACACACACACAGAGGGGGCCGTGAGACATGTCAAGGTGAACTCCTGGCTTGCTGTGTGACTGGAAAGGTTACTTAACTCCTCTGTGCTCAGTCCTTTTATCTGGAAAACAAGAAACAGGAAACCTATACTTAGTAGGCAGCGAGCATTAAATGCGGTAGCAACCGTAAGACACCTGCTTACAAGGTAGCCTGATGCCTAAGTCCTGCGTATATGTAATATTATAGCAGTTATTAGCATTACCATCAGTACAGTGCATTTCAACTGTGCATATGCACACATCACACATGGTTATTAATTCACAGAAAACAACATGGACTTATGGCAAATGATTAAGGAAATTAAAAACAAGAATACTGTATCAAACCCTATGATGGTACCATGCAGAGCCCATGTCGGATACTGCCTAAAAGAGTATCTTCAGTATGGTGGTGGTGCACGCCTTTAATCCTGGCACTTGGGCAGGGGACAGAGACAGGCAGATCTCTGTGGGTTCCAGGCCAGCCTGGTCTACCAAATGAGTACCAGGACAGACAAGGCTACACAGAGAAACCTTGTCTCAAAACACAAAACCAAAATACATACATACATACATACAATCAGACAGACATAAATAAATAAACAAAATACTTATTTTCTGTGGTACTTCACTGATGGAACTTCATTGGATAAATTCTATATTGTATCTACTTTAAGTTAAATCAAGGCATTGCAGTCAGTTAAACATAATGGGTTAGTGAAGATCAGCCGCATCAGGATGCCTTCTGCTCAGGAGAGGAGTAGGCGGTCTTTACCCCCCAATGCTCACAGGAGGCAAGCTTGCCTCCTGGGCCACCTGAGGCTCAGGTGCACGTCAGCCTGCTGGAATGAAAGCCTTTGCTGAGCAATGAGAGCTGGTCGGCCTGTGTGAGATCGGCTCCCTCTCCCTGATAAATGGCTTCACAGATGCTGCCAGCTTCATGCTCAATTAATCTCAGTTGAATTGATCAGCCAGTTATAAAGAAAACCATTAGCAATAAAGAAAAACTTCCCTAAGAGCTTTTATAGAAGGAGGGCAGGAAGTGAATTGGTTTTTTAAAGAAATTAACATGATGAACTGTGTTTGAAGAGGAAGGAGTAGCAGCCTTCTATCTGCTGGGCGGACTCCACACCAAGCGGGAGGGGAACACAGCCATCTCTTTCTCACCTACTCATCTTATAAAGTTTAACCTATGCTAGATTTGACTTTAAGCTAAGAACCTTTAGGTGCATGGTATCAACTCATTAGCTACCCGGTGGTACGTTAAGGTGGAGGATATTAATTTGTCTGTGATTTCAGCATTCATTTATTAATCGCTGGTGTGTGTGAGCACGTGACGCGTGTTTGTTCACCTTTGCCATGGCGCACAATAGAAGTCCGAGGACGACTATGGAGTTGGTTCTCCCTTTCCGGTATTACATGGGTTTGGGGGATCCGACTGAGCCATTTCACTAATCCACTGTTATTTTGTGGGTAAAGGAAAGGAAAACAAGTTAAGGAGTTGAACCCATATTTGCTAACGGCTGAGTGGAGCCCGAAGTGTGGTCGTGGCCTTTGCTCCTTGTGTTCTATGCTACATTTCCTTTAGGGCCTCATTCTTGACCTTTACCCCCGTCCAGTTCAGGTCTTCTTTGCAAAATCGTACTTTCATATGGAAAGCACCATTTGTATATTGTTTTAAAATATAACTTCAGTAGAGCTCATTTATTTTAGAGTGGAAGAAGCATAGTAGGCAATACTGAAGGAACAATACAGAAGGAGTCAGGATTGTTTTTACTTCTTCACCTACAGCCATGCTACCCAACGCCGTGTCTGTCCCTCTTGATTTCGCTCTTTCATGGTACCCTTTCCTTTCAAGCATCAATAAACCCGCAGGAGAAATGATATTTTTTATAGTTTTTACCCAACAGCGAAGTGTAAATGTCTTTCCATTTGTATAGACTAATTCCCACAACCCCATATTTGAGTTCCTGAAAAGTACTTCACCACATGGGTATGCTACACTTTACTCAACTAATTTTCTTTTGCACAACTGTTACCAAATATAGAAGTGAGAAATAGAACAACCATGTAAATAACTGATAAATATATAGAATAATGCAAATGTTCCCAATGTATATTTGTTTTAAAACATCATGTTGCACATTAAAAACGTACTTAATTTTTATTTGGCAAAAGTAAAAATAAAGAGAACTAGGGCTGCTATAAATATCTCATAGCTTAACTTGTATGCATATTAAAATATTTTAATTAGATTATTGTTAATATGAGTTTATAGTTGTTATTAGTTTCTATTGATTCAAAGTGCTCATTTAAAAAGCACCATTTATCCTTTCCAGATTCTTAACTATTGGAAGTGATCAAATCATTGGGCTAATAACTACGTAGTTGGCTCTAAATATCCTATTAATATGAATCTTGACTTCATTAAAATTTTAGGAATTCAACATGGAAGCTGTTATGAATACCTTCCTAATTTTTTAGATAATGATAACATACAGATAGATACAAGGGTTCCTCTCCATTTTCATCAGCTTCTCCGTAGCTTCCACTCACTATGCCGGGGTTAGTGGTTCCAGTACAAGGGTATCAGTTTCTGTGTCCACGTGTACTTCAGGTTTGGGATGACACTGCATTTCCAGACAAGCTTTCTGACCTTGGTCATAGACATTCATTGACCTTTGTCCTACCTGGCTTTTCCATCTTCTAGAACTTCCTCTCTACTTCTGTTTGCACACTGAGATTTAGCTGCCTGAGACTCCACAGACACCTGGAAACCTTTTGTAGTAAGAAATTAAACTATGACCAAAGACTAGCTGAGCTCCAAGGTATAAACCTTCCTGGACACCTTGTCCCTGTCTGTGGTGCAATATAGACCCTTGTCCCCTTGTCCCTGTCTTTGATTGCCGGTGGATAAGAAAATCTCCCATCCAGGATAAAGGGTGTTTCTTGCTTCCAAACCTCTTTCCTGAGAGATTTGGTGGAAGTCCCTTATGGGTGACAGCTAATCTCTGTACTCACAGACCTGTAGTGTTGACATATGCTTGGGGGAGATTGAGGCAGGAGAATATCTGTTAGCTGAAACTAAAGAGTGAGTCTAAGACTGTCATGAACCACCTACTGATAACCTCTTTCAGAAAAAGATTTCCTTTCCCATCCTGGTTTTAATAGCTGTGATTCAGGTGTTTTTAGGGCCTTGCTGAGACTTGGATTTTTCCTCTAAAAGTGCTTTTGGTCAGTCATGACTTAGAATCCAGGATCCACAGTGTACCTAGGAATGACTTAGAATCCAGGATCCACAGTGTACCTAGGAATGACTTAGAATCCAGGATCCACAGTGTACCTAGGAATGACTTAGAATCCAGGATCCACAGTGTACCTAGGAATGACTTAGGATCCAGGATCCACAGTGTACCTAGGAATGACTTAGGATCCAGGATCCACAGTGTGCCTAGCAATTACTTAGAATCCAAGACCTGAGTTAGGCTATGAAGTAGAATCCATGACAGTGACCACAGTTAAAACCCAAGACTCTTCAATGTCATGAACATTGAATAGATTCTGACACATCTAAAATGTGTGCTAATTATACTTTGATTCTTTATTTTAAAAATTAAAGAAGCTTGTTTCTTTATAAAAAGGATATTACATAAGTTCGAATAAAATAAAAGTGAAAAATTCTGAAGCTAAGAAAATGAGTCTATGCCTACGGTAATTATAAGTAATTGGCCTTGATTAAGACTTAATTTGACTGTAGGCTTCATGGAAGGTCATACCAGAAGTAAACAAGATATTACACCATGCTTCACACTGGAGGAGGCAGACCTGACTGGTCCCAGGGAGGATATTTACAGGGTGGTACCAAGCCACTGTGTCCCTTCATGGAAGAATGACCCAAGGCAAATGACTAGCGCTCTGAATCACATCAGAAACCTCCTTATTGTCCAAAGAGGGCCACAGTCTTCAAGGTTGCTCTAAGGAGTAAGCGGGAGTCTTGGCAGAATGTATGAGTAATAGTTGAGATCAACTTGGTTCTTTTGTCAGGGACATGGTTAAGTAAGGCGTGGTTCGTTTTCACTAGGCTATATGTAGTCTTTCTTGGGCTAGCCATACTCTGTCAGTGAGTCTGCAGCTTTCAGTGTGATGGTGTCTTTTCCCAAGCTACTCACATGGCAATGGCCACATGTGTTGCTTTGACTGTGACAGACATGTGGACAGAAGCCTGAGCCTTGATGCTCGGTGACTACCTATACCATTGTATCATAATATATATATATATATGTATATATACATACATACATATGTGTATGTATGTATGTATATACACACACATATATATCATATATCATATATGCGTGTATACATACATACATATATATATATATATTCTTATGCTGTCATTATAAGAATGCGATCCTTGCCCTCTGGCCCAAGGAAAACACTAGCTACTGAAACAAATTGCATCCACTCTGGAGCTCAGAGTCCAGGTGAGCCTTATCAGCTGAGACCTCCGTAGAGGAGATGTGTGTTCCAGCGACATCACACTGTGAAGGTAATTTGTTACATGATAATAATGAACAGAAACAGCAGACCTCCATGAACAAACATGGAAAGATGCCTGTAATAAGTGAGAAAGTTTAAAAAGAGCGATAGAGCTGAGTACGAGGGTGTTCATGCGTAATCTTAGCTCTCAGGCTAAGGCAGGAGGGTTTTTGGGATTGTTGAGGACAGCCTAGGCTATATAATGAATACTAAGTCAGCCAGGGATACATAGAAAGACCCTGTCTCAAAGGGGAAATAAAAGTATAATAAGAATAATATAAATTCTGGTTTTGTTGAATAATACAAACGTCCAGTCTGATTTTGTTGAAATAAAGATGAACACTATGCTTGTGCATATGAACATTGAAACATAGAATTCACATCTTTCAAAATCAGAATTTAAAAAGCACACCCATTAGTAAAAGTGGTATTTTTTGTGCTTGTGTGCACACCAAAGGCTGTGTTGGTCCTCTTGTAAGTGAATGTATGTTAGGCCACCTATGACATCTCACTTGGTACAAATGTAAAGATGTCCCAAGTCACAGAAATACATTCACCCTGGACCATGGGTGGGACTGAGGCAGTGGACAGGAGGGACACCGGCCTGGCAGGTCAGATTCACACCCAGAGTTTTAGATTGACTGACAGTTCACACATAGTCCATACGGAAGGTATGTGAGAGTTCAAAGAGGCTGGTTTCATTTGGTTAGGAATACAGGCACGAATCAGCTATTCCAGGCAAGGCAAGCGGATGGTCACAGTCCTCGTGGAGCTGTCCAAAGGTGGCTTGCCATCGTTTGTGGGTTTACATAACTCGTCTTCATTGAGAGTTCCTGCGGTCTCACAGTACAAATGCAAATCTCCAGGTTGGTCAACCTCTGGCAGTCTCTTCTGTGTGTTTCCCCTCCGAGGATTTGATAATGAGATTTTTTTTTTTTTTCAGGGAAGTAGCATTACGAAGCTATAGACTATAAATCTCTCAAACCTTATTAGGTGCTTGGCTTGTGTCCAATCACCTATTCAATGAGCAAAAAGATAGTCATGGCTTATATCTCAGACAGTTGCTGGGAGCCTTAACTGAGATCATGCATGCAGAATGATGTAGTCTGGGGCCAGGGCAAGCACCCGCACAATTTTTTGTTATCACTTGAAATATCATTGTAAGTATTGCCTACTGGTAAATATTGATAAGACAGAGCTCTTGTTTCTAGAATCCTGGCAATGGGAATGGGGCACACGTGTAAGGTAGAGTAAGATACGTGGTGATAAAAGTATTTCTGAAAGAAGATAATATTGACAATAGAATTGTTTGAAAAAAAATGCACCCTATAAGCTTGTATACACCAAGACTACATACAGGACTAGTTGTGCCCAAAGGTGGAAGGGACTTGGGGGGGGGGGTGGAGCACAGGAATCCTAGGGCTGATCGATTACCTTAAACAGTAGCAAGAAGCATTGGTCTTGTCTCCCAGGAAGAAATTTTTGTGTTTTAATTTCTGTTCTCACGTTATGCTAAGAGAATATTTTTTTCCTTGAAAGAAATGTAGTACATAGATGATTGCATTTTATGACAGTGACATGATACTTACTACAGTTGTTTTAAGATAGTATATCAGAGTAGCCTGACTTTTAGAGCTCGGAGCCTAAAGTTGGATTCTGGTTTTACTCTCACAGGGAATGTGACTTTAAGGAACTAAGGTCGCCTTTTTTGTCACATTCTTGGTTCAGGAAGCGATTAGCTAGATTTCCTTCAAGGACTTCACCTGAGAGGGAAACAATTGACTCAATATAAATTGCCCTCCTAGAGCTTGGCATAATGAATACCTCCTATGTGCCAACGAAGCTGGGTAACTGGGTAGTGTTGACCCTCCATCACTCACCAGCGATTACACCAAGATGTTTGAGCACGAGAAGGAAAACATATATTGCCATATGACCAATAGATAATCACCAAATATTAGCTCTTCTCAGAAAAATCAATAAAAACTCATTTTTTTTTTTTTTTTTTTTTTTTTTTTGCCCACCAGCCTACCTCTATTTTCATCACAGTTGTATCCAGCTGTACCCTCGGGCTCCAGTTGGCATCAGCCAGCTCCTGTTAAATTCCCAATGGAGTCTTGCCTGTCTTCTGACGTCATGGCTTGGTTTCATGTCTACAGCCAAGTTTTCGATCTCGTTTCAGTCACTTGCGGGAAACGATCTATAGGCTCCAGTGAAGGAAGAGTCAGTGCTTTTGGCAAACACAGGCTTCGAATTGCTGAAAGGTGGTCCAGGCGACTGTTATTTTCATCTGCATCAGAATTGTTGTACCCAGGGATTCCAGCCAGCCAGCGGGGAAAATAGTGTATCGGCCAGCTAGCCCGGTGGCTTCCAAATCGGTGATTTTGAAGTCAACGAAAAGCAAATACTGGGATTTGGTGCCGTCAGATTTATGTCTGAGTTGATTTGGAGACATACTGAGGGCGCTTTACAGGGCCAGATTTTTTTTGCCCTTGGTAACAATCTCCCTATGTCCTTGTTTGCCATTTGTGTAACTGTCTCGTGCTCACTAATTTTAACTGATTGAGTCTAGTTACTGAGACTTCTTGGTCTGGAAACGTTCTGGCCTTGTGGTCTGTCTGGAGCTTAGGGACAAAACTGGTTTAAGTACGTTTTTGATGAGTGACTAATTAAGGACCCAGAGCTCACTTATCTTTTGTCTCCTTGAGGAGCTTCCTGTCTCAGCTGTCTTTCTCCAGTGTCTTTGACTGCAGCTCCTTCCCTTCAAATGTCCACAAACTCTCTTCCATTGGCTTTTCCTCAGTTGACTCTAGAGCATTTCATAGTGTTGGGTGGTTAGTGCTGTAATTGTCACCCTCAAATTTCTCTCCTATATGATGCAATAGAGGGAGTTTGGGGGGTTTTTTTTGGTCACTGTCTTCCACTGTCATGGGCTATTTCATTTTCTTATGATTCAATGTCGTAAATGAAGTTATTTGCGTCAGGGGTGTGTATTGTGTTGCATTTAATTGGGTGTTTTTGATTAACCAACCTCAAAATGACTTTTATTTTGCCTTTCAAACATAGTTTTGAGGTAAGCGAGTTATAATGCTGGGCTGTACGGTGTCAGGAGATTATCTGGCACAGCGCATAGGCAAGTAGGGGTACTTAACTACTGTTGGTTTTTCAGAGACTCCAGGGTTCTCAGCTGTGGAAGGGCAGTTAGGATGGGGTAGAGCCAAGCTGACAGGATGCTCATTCTTGCCCTGTGAGCTTGCTGTCGAGAGGCCCTCAGGCAAGATGCAACATGACCCTGCAGATGTAACATAGGCGTAGTACCAGCATGTTCTACATAAAGCTGTCATGAAGATCAAAAGGGAAAATAGATAGCAGTACCTTCAACCACGTGTGGTACGTCAGACAACTCAGTGCATACATCGCTGTCAACATGACTTATGTGACAGGTACTGTGTCAAGTGATTTCTCTGCTACTAGTTCAGCTCATCACTGGAAAAAAAACTGATCTGTTTACTTTTGTGTCTGAGAAAGATAATTTGGGGGAAAAATTACTATTTTTACTAAAATTTATTTTTAAAACCATTCCTTTGAAACTAACATTTCACCCACCCTGTGGATTGAAACGCTTCGTTCCTCTGTCTCAAGTTATTGCTTTCTCAGTTCACCGGCCCCCATCAGGTCATATTTAGAAGACGACACCTCTCTGGCATCTTTATCGCCCTTTCTTCTTTCTAGCTTGCTTTTGGCTCGTGTGACTTTTGATACAATTTCTGTTTCTCCATCCAATCCACTCTATGTACCACTTTCTAAAGTAGTTTCCTTTATAGAGTTCAAAATAAAGTGCCAACTCTCTGGCTTGGAACTTAAGATCTTTTCGTTCTGGTCTTAACCATTTGGATCCTTCCCTTCTTGGTTTCCTTTGTCAGTTATTTCTTTTTGCCTGTTCCAACCCTTTGTTTTCACACTGATATTTATTCTTTTCCTCTCTTGGCGAAGCTGTTTATTAATTCACATGGCAGCCTCTCAGTAAAAGGTTGAAGCATTGTTTTAAGGGGATGCTTGGCTAAGTCCTATACCCAATCTGAAGCCCTCTTGCTTTTCCTCAGAGATTATCACCTTGGTTAGCACAGGTATGCTTTCCAGCATTTCTATGTTCACCTATGAACCTCTAAAGTGTAGGGGGGTGCCTTGTTATTTTGTGTGGGTGTCTATGACGCAAATAGCATCAACTGGACTTATCATTCTGCAATGTGTTTCTCTCCCTGCAACCATCTGTCCTAGCGATCTACCCATCAACACGCGTCCTAAATATCACTACTAATTCTCCAGACTTTGCGAGATCTCATTTGTGGGCGGTGGTCTCCTCTGCTCGCCACGGTCACCCAGCCCAGATGTAACTGTGCAGCTATAGACAGCTCTATAAAGTTGAGGCTTCAGTTCTGTTGTCTTTAAAATGGAAATAGTTATGTTCTGCCCTTCTTATAAAACTGTGTGGCTCAAACAAAGCAATGTCTATGAGGGAACTTACTTAGTTGTTTATATAAGAGGTCCTTGTAGTGTGGAAATGTAAGATGTTGATATTTAATTGTGTGACTTCTTAGAAGTTTAAATGGTATAGAATTTAAAGTTAATGAATAAATTAATAATTAAACCAAATACTTGGGCTATGGCTTTGCTTTCTCAAAGCTGCTGTGTCAGTTATTTTTATTTTCTCCTTATAATAGCAAAATTGGCCTTGTAATGATATAGATATAAGTTACACTTCATTTTTAAATTGGAAGTAGCAGGAATTTAAACATTTATTAGACCATGCATGTATGGTATACCATTCCTCCCTATTATGAGAACTTTCAGATATCTATAACATTGAAAGAATCTACTGGGATACCTGTAAACATATGTGGAGCTGATATTCATGCTTTGTTGTGTTTGTTTTTATTATAAACTGTCTGTCGATCCATCTTCTCACTCATCCGTTCATATATATATAATTTTTGGGGGTAAATTCTCATGTAACCTGCAGATATTAGTAAATTTTCTGGACTAGAGAGATGGTTCAACTTTTTAAGTCAAGACTCAGAACCAAAAAAACCAAATCAAATTTCTCCAAATAATACGTATCAATTAATCAGACTTTAGTGTCTGCCTATAGTATTTTTTTCCTTGATGAAAATGGGGTTCAATTTAACGTTGCAAAAATCTTGACATATTACAGTATTTTTGCATGCTTTTCTTTTACTGAAATGGTGAAACCCTCCTTTCAAATCTTTCATGTGAAAAAGCCTGAAACAGCTTTCTTGGATGAGACAGGCACGGGGTCTGCAGCTTTTGCTCCCTAAGGTGGTTTCCAAGGCCCTTCCTCGATGGCTGCAGTGGCATGAACTATTCAAATTGGATCAATTCACTAACCTCATGAACCTTGATGTGGTCATCTATGAAGCAGGGCTTTATATGGAGTTTCTTGATAGCCATTTGCTTCTCTTTTGACATGGTGCCGAAGATGTTTTTCTTCCCAGCCCCACAACAGAAAGCCTTCTTTTGTTTTAATGCATTCAGCACCAGAAGCTACATTTGAGATTGCGATATCAATGCCTGAAGTGAAAACCACAGTTAGAGGGGCTGTCTGTGAAGTGGAAAAAAAGTGGAAAAACAAGAATCCAACCTCAGAAGAGAGCAAAGTACCGTAGCCTGGGTTAGCATATTAGGATGCTTGTATAGCTACTCTGCCCATCTTCCAGGACTAAAAGTATCCCAAGAAATGTCTGTGTCCTGTCAGGAGTAATCTGCTTAGTACCTTCCAGGGCATGGTGCTTTTGTGTGGGGGAGGGCACAGAGCCTTCACTCTAGGGCAAGAGGACTTTATCCAGTGGGCTGCACCAAGTAGCTTACTACAGCAGAGGGTGGACTCTTGGGTGGGAGCCTGGTCCAGGACCAGGTGGGGTCAGAATCATATGAGCCAGGTGAATGTGATGGAGGATAAAGGCTAGCATTATAGCAAGACCGTGATTAGTCATCACCATGCGAGGACAGTGAGTCTGAACAGGGAGAAAGCAGGACTCTCTTGGGGGTTAGGCTGTGAAGCAGAAAGGGCAGAATGGGCCCAAGCCTGGGTTATAGAGGGTATCAGGTGCTCAGAGGAAATCCGGACTACACAAGAAATGCTACACGGTGTCTAGCTCAGCTTTGTGCCCTTAGCCTAAAGAAGTAAGAGGTAGGTTGTAGATGGCAACTCAGCAAATGTTGATTAAAGGAAGGGGGAATGGGGAGAAAGAAGGGGGTATGGGGTGGATGAGTTTAACCAGAGTTGCAGAAGGTCTGGGCATGGGTCTAGTATTATTGCTGTGAAGTTGTCATAGATTGATTAAATATAACTTCTTCATCGATGACTATTATTTTAAACTTATTTTTGAGCAGAACTTACACTTTGAAAAGGGAGGGGAAGGCATTGCATGCAGAACAAACCTATACCCACCCACACTTGCACGTCACGAGTCTTTTACAATGTATTTGTTCTAACAATTTTCATTCCACTCTTTGTCACCCTTCCTAAAATACTGGTTTGTAACCCACAAGCCTAAAAATTTCTAGGTCCAGTCTCTTTGATCCTTTCCAGGACAGTATTGTTTTGCGACGATCTCTTTCCAGAATTCTCTGTCTGGTGTGTTCTCTCCCTCCTTCTCTGTCTCCTAAGTGGGAATTACTAGTTTTTGAGGAACATCTAACTCATCCAGTCTCATAGGAAGTAATCACAAGTCCTGCTCTTGTTGTGGTAGCACTACACAGTGCCCCTTTGCACAGCAGTGGCCTCAAGAGCATCGCTAGTCCTTAGCTGCCCCTCCTTCCTCTCAGCCGTCCCTTTCTTACCTCCTGCACCTTCCTTTACCTTCAAGGCGACAGTCTTTCACCATTTTCCTTCAGAGGAAAGGTTTCTTTCATTGTCTCTTGACTGCACAAATCCCAAACCACTTACTTCCTCCTTCTCCTCTGGCTCATCTTTATTCTTTCCACTTTTGACTGGATATTTTTGATCTGTACTTCCTTATGTATGAATGCATTCATTTATTTATTTAATCTGCCTTTTAAATTTGGCATAAGAATGTATTAATGAGTAAGTACAAACCCAGATGCTTAAACGGAGAAAAAAAATGACATATAATTCCTGCTCTCAAACATCTTGAAGAGCAGCAAAAGGCTTGGATTGAACACTGAGTTGTCCAGGGCTTGAAAGAATAAGGTCACTGGATTATGACAAGCAGGTCAGAGGTCAAACTTTGGAGCTCTGCAGACCTGGATTTAAATCTTGGCTCTATCTGTTTCTCATCATCTGTGTTGGTGTATATAACTTCTTTAAGTATCAGTTTTTCTTTAGTGAAATGGTCGTTTTGGTGTTTGTGGTATGTGATAGTTTATCCTGACTGTAAACTTGATTGGTTTGAGAGGTGCCTGAGAGATGGTAAAATATCTCTCTGCACACGTCTGTGAGGATTAACCAAGTGGGGTAGGCAGGACCCACCCTGAACTACAGTCCTATCACCTGTGTGTTGGGGGAAGGGCACTTGTTCATTCTGGCCATCCAGAACCAAAATAACCACACAGAAACTGTATTAATTAAATCACTGCTTGGCCCATTAGCTCAAGCTTCTTATTGGCTAACCCTTATATTAATTTAACCTATTTTTATTAATCTGTATATCACCACGTGACAGTGGCTTACAGGGTAAAGTTCCCAGCGTCTATCTCCAGCGGATCCATGGCTTCTCTCTAACTCCGCCTTCCTCCTCCCATGCTATAGGCCAAGCCAGTTTCTTTATTCATTAACCAATAAAAGCAACACATAGACAGAAGGGCCTCCCAAACCGCCTATGGACGGGGGTGTAGATGGTAAAATGGGTAGAAGGAGAGACATTCTTTCAGCTGTGATATGAACAGCTCTACTTCATCTTCCCTTAGCTGTCCTGGATGGGCTGAAACATCTGGAACTGGGGGTCAAAATAAACTCTTCTCTTCTTTAAATCGTTTCACCCAGATGTTCGTCTGACTGAAGCAGTGTTGTGAAGGTCATGTTATCTCATTTGATCCCACAAGGTCCTGCGTGGCATGTACTGTTATTGCCCCAACAGATGAGGGAAACTGAGGCTCTCAGATAAGACCTCAGATGTTCTTACTTGAGAACCTGTGATTCTGGATACAAAACTACCTTACTTCCTCGAGCCTTAAAGAATTTGGGGTCTAGTCCTTAATATTACAGACTAGAGCCTAGTTTTAGGAATTATTTGTAAAAGTTATCATACACTCAACAGATTTATTGCTAGTCTAGAGTGTCGCCATGCCAGCTTCCTGCTCAAGAGATGAGACTGAGTATCTGCATAATTCATTCTCCATGCAGACAATGAGGACGTTAACAGATCATAATTGCCATTGAGACTGGGGACCTGCTCTGTGCTGTGAAGCGTATGCACATGGGCTTCTGGTACCTTACAACAGTGTCAACTAAATGTTATTTGTCAGATGTCCCGATGAGATGACCGTGTATGGTAGATGGTAGAAACACCCATTAGTTGCTTCTGCTGCAAGTATCATCGTTAATAGTTGGAGTAGCAGCAGTAATGATCATAAAGAACATTAGAAAACAGACATGAATTCCGGTCTGTTTGGTTCCAGGGTGATTTTCACCATGAAACCTAACAAAAAGTTTGGGCTCTGAGCAGCTTTATACAGATACTAGTTTATCTGGGGAGTATTTCATCTGATCTATATTGCTTCCATTCCAGCGAACTGTGTCTCTAGTCCTTGCTGCTACTCCAAGCACACAAGGACTGAGTAGACTGTCACTTTCTCTACAGTGGTTGAATCCAGATGTTTCCTTCTGTGATGACACCTCTGTAACATACCCCGAGAACTTAGAACAACTGACGCCTTGCTGATGGCACCATTCTGACCTTGGAACTGGGCCCATAGGCCCCAACACTTGCCAAAACAGGAACAAAGACCTAATCCATAAAAGACCTGGTCCATAGTTCCAGGATCTGGACCAGTCCCTAAATGTACTGACCTGGCTTTTTGGCTTTTGCAGTTTTGCTTCTTGGTAACTATTCTTGCTAACCGAAGTATGTCAACCAGGATGTGGGTTTTGTACATAAAAGGCAGAGAATAGTGAAACTTGGGGCTCCATCATTTGGGCAAGTTCCCTGAGCAGTTACTGCCTGGCAATTCAGTCTTTCTGTCCATCTTTATGACGAGCAGAGAGGAAGTGGAGAGGCATTCCTGTAGGAAGGAGTGAGGTTAAGAAAGAATTACTCTACAGTCATCACCTCTCAGGGATTCTACCCTGTTTGTCAGTGGAATCATCTATTCATTAGGTTAGAGGCATCATGATTTAATTGTGTCTGGGAACATCATCATCATCATCATCGCTACCAACCCCCCACACCTAGAGATACACTTCATTAATCCCGTGAGTCTCAATTCAATCAAATTGACAGCCAAAATCAACTAACACATCTGGATCTCCCATGAGCCTTAAACTGTAGGGTAAAAGGGACAACTGGAGCAAGAAACCGACCAATCACTGAGCACCCTGACTCTGAATCCAGAGTCAGTGAAAGAAACACACCCTGGACATGAGACCTGAGCCAGGGAGAGAAACATCTTTATCCCTGAACCCAGGACCAAAGAAACATGCCCTGACTCAGAAACTCACTTTGTCCCTAGACTCAGAGCCAGTGAAAGAAGTATGCCCTGGGGGAAAGGTGTCCTGACTGGAGGGAAGCAAGTCTACCTGAAGTTGGGGTGCGATGGAGGATGGTTTCCCTGCAGGATACAGCAATCCTGCCCTTCTCCTGGAAAACCTCTACAGTTGAACTCTGCTCTGTTCCCTTAAAGGAACGTCTTAGCAGAGCTATTCGCTTCTTCTCCGGCCCAAGATATTACTTCTTTTGCTAATACTCTGCTAAAGGGGAAGCCTCTGCAGAAATATAGCAATCTCCTCCTGCTCCCGTGAAAAGTGAAAAGCTTTTACTTTTTTCTGTTCTGCCTTGCTCAGGCCCCCTAAGGAAGTGTCTCAGCAAGGTTTTTCAGCTCACTCCCCTAAGGGATGTTCCAGCCAATTCTTTTATCCTGCACCCATGAAAGAAGATCATCACCCAAGACTCTTTCGAGAAAGAGATTTATTTGGGAAGGAGAGAGAGAGTGTGTGTGTGTGTGTGTGTGTGTGTGTGTGTGTTGGGTGGGGGGAGTGTTTGGGGAGCTTTTCAAGACAGGATTTCCCTGTGTAGTGCTGCTGTCCAGAACTCACTCTGTAGACCAGGCTGGCCTTGAACTCAGAGACTGGCCTGCCTCTGCCGCCCTGGCTTATCTTTTGTTGTTTTGAGACAAGGTCTTGCTATGTATCCCACACTAGAATTCTTGGTCCTTCTGCTTCAGCCTGCCCAGTGATGGGACTGTGTCTACCACTGTACTTGTTTGGCTCCTTTATAATTTTCTTGATATATATTTTACCTCTCATTGCTGGGAATGTGTATGGTACAGAGAAAGATGCGTCAGATGATCTTCAGTGAGCTTTTTGGACCACATGTGCTGGGCTGAGTCTTGTACTGCAGAATGTTAGGGAGCGGTGTGTCCCGTGACTGTCAAGAGTGAACCAACCCGTGTGGGACTATCAAGAGTGAACCAGCCCGTGTCACCCTTCCCTAATTCACGAGACTGGGGACTTAACTTGATGCCGCTTTTGCCTCTCAATCTGTGGGACTCACTTTGGAAAGCTTGGAAGCAAGACTGGAAGTGATAAGAGGGCCCTTTAGGAGAACGAAAAGGTATCTGGGTTGCGTGGGAGGGGGACCAGCTGCTTCCGGAGCTCCTCATGGCCAAGTGTTCACGGAATGCCAGGTGCTTCTGGGAGCGGGGAGCAGTTTCAGCTCCGCTGTGCTAGAACACTTCCAGGGAGTTGCCAAACATCTCTTGTGACTTTCTTGGGTTGGAGAGATGAGTCAGTAGTTGAGAGGATTTGCTGCTTTTCCAGAAGCCCTGAGTTCCATTCCCAGCACCCATTGAAGCCAGTGGTCCCCTTAGGAAGATTTCACAGGTTATCCAGGGGATGAACAGCACCCTGTTGACAGGGACACTTACAGCATGTTCTGGGAAGAAGTCCAGACAGACAGCCTCTTGGGAGAGGACAGGAGGGTCAGCTTGTGTAGGGAGACTTTTTCCTAGACCTGAGACCATGAGTGCAGACACCAGGAAGGCACAGCTTTCCACAGATGTCAGAACACACCTGCACTGGAGAGCCTGGGATGCATCCAACTTCTTCTAGCTAAGGAGGGCAAGACAGCCTGATACAGGCCTCAAATGGATACAGAGGTCAAAGCCTCCCTCTGGGGAGAGGAAAAATCTCAACCAGGGAAAGAGTAACTCCGTTCTCACCTATGTCCACACTGGACAGCCATAGACAGCCTTGGTCTGCACTTCGAACGTCTCTACCTAGCAAACTGTTCTTCATTTTGCTCTCTCTCTGCTCAAATGTCACCTCCTCATGGAAATACTTCTGGCTCTGTATCCTGGTGTTTTACTTCCTGCCTCTGGTGCTAAATGAAGAGTTAAATGAATACTTGTTGCCCGCCTGTCCTTTGCCAGACACTGAACCCAGCGAGGGCAGGGCTGTCCCTTTCTTGCTCTTCTCTTGGACACCCACCAAGGGAGCAGCAGTGTCTAAAGGAAGGATGAAACAATGAACCGCGCCCAAGGCCTTCAGGACTTCAATTAGAAGGCTGTCCTGTCCACAAGTTCAAAACCTCTTGGTGCATCTTTTCCCTAGACTCTTAATCTCAGTGAAAAGAAAAGGTTTGTAGAGATGAAGAAAATGATAAGGGACTATTTAAAAAGCAGCTTGGCATCCCCCATGCCACTTGGGGCCAGCTACATGGCAGACATGAAACGCACTCTTGAACAGGGTCAGCTGGTGAAGCTGGACAGAGGGAGTCATCAAGCTCTGCACTCTGCAAAGTCACCCTCGGGCACACACACGCTGCCTCCTGCCCAGGATCCTGCCAGTGTAGCCATGCTCAGGTGGAGGTGACGGTAACCATGCGGGTGACTCCGCCATTGCATCTGCAAGGAGTGATCTCCTTGATAAGTCAGCAGAATGTGTCAAAATGAATACAGAAGTCAGGTTGGCGAGGAGCAGTCGCTGTGCTCTGAGAGCTCTTTGTTTCTCTCCGGCGTGTGGGTGCGCAGCCTTTGATGTTAGGATTTTGGCTCATTAATAACTAATTTACATTTCCCAGACAGCAAATTGTGATCTGACACAAATTTATAAAAGAATTCCAAATGGTGAAACTCTTTTTATACAATGGGTCCTTTGTGGGCTTTTCTCCCTCTCCCTCTCTCTCCCTCTCCCTCTCTCTCTCTCTCTTTTTCTTTCTCTTTCTAACTTAAGGAGTTTGTGATTAAAATTTTAATGCAATCGTTGAAATCTCCTGGGCTACTTGAAAATGAAAGTACCATCTTATTTCTTCCTTTTCAGAGATCATGACAACTGGCTGCTCCTCAGTGGATGCTGTAAATGTTACAACTGCTTTTTCCTCTGCCCTGAGCCTCAGATAAAATAGGATGTCCTCAGGGAGCCAGAGGAAGGACCCGGTAAAGATGCTGGAGGCAGCGACTTCCTTCAGTGGCTTTGGGCGCTTCTCGGCAGGGTACCGGATCAGATTTCATTTTGAATAACATTGTCTCATCGACTCTGGGGACTCCCAGGGCTGATGCTCACTGCTCCAGATGCCTAAAGCGCCAATCCCAGTTATTCTAGAAGCACAGATGGACAGGACAGCCATAGCTCCTGATCCTGTTGGCGAAATTTGTGGAAGGCCAGTTGCCCCGTGGTGGGTTTTGATAGCTAGTTTTAACCATCAGTTTAGTATAGCCTAGGATTACCTGGGAAAAGAGTCTTAATGAGGAAATGTCTAGAATTGGTTGGCTGTGGGCATATGTTTGTAGGAGATTGACTTAATGGCAGGGATTAATGGAAGAAAATCCACCCCACTGTGGGCAGCACCAATTCTCTAGGCAGGGGGTCTTGAATATTATAAGAGAGGAGAAAGCAAGGAGGCAAGGCGGGACCTATGAGTTTATTCTCCTTCCTCTCTTAATTGTGGGTGATGTTTTAACTTCCTCCTGCCTTGGTGTCCACTAAACAATGGGCTGTAACCTGGGGTTGTGAACCAAATAAGCCCTTTCTTCTCCAAGTTACTTTTTTATCATGACAACAGAAGTAAAGTCTGGGTTTTCCATACTTTAGTTGGTGTTTCTTTGGGGCATATGGGGGCCAAGAGGACTCTCTCTCTCTCTCTCTCTCTCTCTCTCTCTCTCTCTCCCCTCCCCTCCACCCCAGCTCCCCAATCATTTGTCTTTAAGAAAGACTTTGTCTCCTAGTGTGGATGACTCACGGCTCAGTGGGGGAGGCAGGGCAAGGCTCCCCTTTGTGCTAGGGTAAGTAAATGCCACGTGCATGTCCAGCCACCTGGAAATACCTTTCCTGAATGACAAAAGGTTTGTGTAGGGACAGAAAGGAGACAGACCAGAAAAGTAGATCAGTCAGCTGGCTGTAGGTAGGGCCGTGGGGAAGAGCTACAGAACAAGATCGGGGTGCTAGCTCTCTAGTGGTGGTGTCACTTCTGGCAAAGGACTTGGTTCTACCGAGTTACTCTTTGTTTGAAGAAGGAGTTTAGGCAGCAGCCATAGGCTTGTTGTGCCGTGGAAGCAGCCAGGATGGAAGGTCTAAGGTGGCACCACTTGAGGTCAGACTGTAAACGGTCCCGCAGCAGGAGCTAAATTGACAGCACACAGAAGCAAGGAGGCACTGATTCCCTATGTTATCATCGTAATAACAGAAAGAATGCATTAGGAATTCCAGGCAAGAGTCCCACCTGGATACCGTCCCAGATTCGGATTCATCTGTGTGTACCTTTGGAAATAAGCCTTTCACAAGGAGGCTCTCCCCCCCCCCCCAATTTCTTCCTTACAATTGAAGAAATCTGAAGTTCGTCCTCCCAGCTTTGGTTGTAAAAAGCAAAAAACCAGAGCACCCGCTTCAGTGGGTGTAGTTCTGTGGAGAGCTAAGAAGGGATCATTGCCTTTGACGTGGTCTTTAATTCCGTTGTGCCCAGAGTGTGTACCCTCCAAAACCACCAAGAGACCTGGTCCAATGCAAAATCAAAGAGTCTTTTTAATTGTGAGTTAACTTGGGTCCATTGTCCGACCAACACAGAGGGTGGAGTAGGAGAGACCTCGAGGGGCAGTGGGGCAGGGCATACACTGTGGGCAGAGTAAGAGTTGCATCTGGGGGTTTGCTAGCTGCATAGTAACCGTCTCAGGATTGATGCACCTCCCGGCGGGGTGGAGGGAACCTGTTCTGAGCTGATTGGCCAGCTGCACTGAGGGAAGGTTGCTATACCTAGAGCCAATGGGGGTGGGGTGGGGGGCGATTACTGCTTTCTACCATTATCAGTAAAGCACATTCAGGGCCCGACATCTAACTTCTGATTGGTTCCTTACCACACGGAGGATACCTGGCAGTTTCTTCCCAGTAATTAGGACAAGGTTGGGCAAGGTCGGGGACTCAGCACATCCTGCTAAGACAGGGGCCTACATCTTGCTGGGTCTTTTTTGCCGCCTGTTAAGGCTGCCAAAGCCAGAGTGGGGGAAGGGGCTGGGGTGAGGACCTTGGTCCTTCAGTTCAAACAAACTTATTCCAGGAGGGGCAGGGGTCACACCTGGGTCTTTTCTGTGACTTGGGCATGTGGGCTGGGGAACAGAGAGAGGACTGGATTGTCTCATTCTTCCTTTCTGGTCTACCTGACTTTAAGTGATGTTTGGAGTCCATCTCCTGTGATGAAGTGTCAGGGACTGATTGTAGTGTCTGCAGACCATTTTGAAAGCCACAGGGATGAAGGAACATTTTGAACATTTAAGAATGAATGCTACTGTCGTGTTTAGTAGTTTTATTCTTTTGGGTCTTGAATAGCTCGTGAGACAAGTGTGTGTGTATGTGTGTGTGCGCGCGCGTGTGAATGTGTGCATGTGTGTGTATGTGCACATATGTGTATTTACTCGTGGAATCCAGATGTCAGCCTTGGTTGTCATTCTTCAGGAATCATCCACCTGATTCTTTGAGACAGGATTTCCTACTGGGACCTAGTTCCTGCCTGTCAGGCTAGGCTGACTGTTTTAATTGAAAACCTCATGCCTTTGGCCATCTCACTGGCTGCAGCTCCATCTTTTAAGCCTTAGAGAGTGGCCTAGTAGGAGAGGTGATCCAAGTAAGGACCCAGGAGGGGTTATGTAATGACAGGAGCAAATAACGGCAAGGGAAAACCTTTATCTGTGCACATCTACTTTGTCCTTGACGAGTGATCTCAACTTCCAGAAGAACTTGGACCATGGGAAGGCTTTGGAATGGTATCTGTGAAGAACATACATAGCAACTGTGACTTGTCCAATATGCTCACACAGCATGGTTAATAAAATCTGTCTATCATCTGTATCTATCCATCTATCCATCATCTATCTATCTATCTATCTATCTATCTATCTATCTATCTATCTATCTATCTATCATCTATCTATCTATTCATCTATCTATCTATCTATCTATCTATCTATCTATCTATCTATCTATCTATCCATCCAGCTATCTGTCCGTCCATCCATCCATCCATCCATCCATCCATCCATCTATCTATCTATCTATCTATCTATCTATCTATCCATCTATCTACCAATCTATCTATCTATTGTAGTGATGGAAAAATCCCTTGGGTGACAACTAAAATCATCACATTTGTTGAGTTACATCAAGTAACTGGTATGTCCAGACCTAAATAGCATATGTCTTGCTGTGTGGATCATATAGTTAGTGCTGGGGAGTTTGTACCTGGCACATGGCTTCAGAGGGACCTTTTGCCAGACTTCTGCCTAGTTTTGTAAGTCTGCTGAGGGTCAAGGCTGCCTCTCAGGTCTTGGTACTTCCAGGATGCTTATGGACTGATTAACCTGGTATAGGTGGAGCCAAGCAGAGAATTCTTGTATGTGCTCTTTGATACCACGGGGCTGTGGCAGGCTAGAATTTCCACAGTTTGGATTGCTTTGTCAATGTAACTTGACAGCATTTTTAATTGCATGCAACTCCATGACTTGGGCATGTGATGTACATGTGTAACTTGTGCTAGCATCAGTTTTGTACCTACCTGGGGTTCCCGGTGCTCTGCTCAGTGGCTGGGCATAGCTCTACGCACACACGGGAGGTCATGAGCTAGTTCCTATGTGATGATCAAGCTCATCTATGACTTCAAGTTGGTTCCCTCATCATCACATTCTTATCTCTTCTTTTTCCAATGTGAAGTTCAGATAGATAACTGGGCCATCCTTTCATTTGATGCTTTTAAAACAAATCAGCTTAACCATTAATAACTGCAGCATTTTGTTGGGTGTAGTGGGTCTTACCTCTTACTACACAATGATGGGCACTTCTGTGGAATGGTGATTGCTTGTTTCTCCTGAATCCTGGAGGCCTGTGTGAGAGCCACTGGGGCTCACCTTTATCCAGCCTTTGAGTAGAACGGTAATTCAGTAAAGCAGACTCAAACAATGTATAGCAGAGGCTTCCCTGAGGCCTTTGATTTGGGAAAGGTCATTTCTTCTTGTTTTTGTAATTACACAAAGAATTGTTCTGATTCTGAGAGAAGACTTCTGAATTTAGTTTAGAAGGTATTTATTTTGATTCCTGAGTAGATATGCTTCTCCATGCAACCATTCTGGTAGATATTCCTAAGTAGCTCATGTATGGTGAGGAACAGATTGGACTGATGGAAAAATGCCTAGCTGGGAGTCACAAAGCTCTGGATTTGGAAGACAATATGGTGTAAGAGTGTGGGCTTCAGACCCAGATACCAAGAAACAAATCTCAGTTCATCAACCGCATGACTAGACCAGCTTTGGTTTTCTCACCTTTGGGATGAGGCTAGCGGCTGCCCCACAGCATGGCTGTAGAGGTTAAATGGGGTCATAGAGATGTTGATGCTTTCTAGATTCGTGTCTCGTATTCCTAGTCCCAGCCCATCTCCTGAATTTCAGACTTCCGTTCTCACCAGATGGCTGTGTGTCCTTTCTGCCCACTGTGTTTCACGCCATAGTTATCTTCTCTACTAGTCCCTCTCAAACAGTCCCCCTCCTCCCACACATTTGCTTTAGTGATGGGTTTCGTCATTCTCCTTTGTCCAAGCCAGATGCCTGCTGTCACTCTCGCACGTCTCTCCATCTTCCATCCTGGAATGGCCTGTGCATTACCTAATCTTTTGAATTCGGCTCTCCCAGATGGTACCATTCTCTAGTTCATCTATTCCATCAACGGCCACCTCCTCGTTCCAGTTTTTCATTTCTTGTCCAGGTTACAGGGCAATGAAAACTTATGCTACCACCAGGGTAAATCACCTTCTGTTGAAGAGTTATTGAGAACCCTCAACACTCCTCCATAAATTCCCAGGGGATATTCTTTGATCTGTAAAAACCGAATCCTCATGTACAGAGTCCCTTGGTTCTTCTATGTGCTTGTCTTCAGCTAGGCCCCCAAAGGAAACACTTCATGTTATACCAGAGAGCCAGGTTCTGACTTCTGCTTAGAAGTATCTCTACTCTACTTTAGATACTCCCTCACAGCTTGTGGATTCTTAGCTACCACTTAGGAGGCAGCTCCAGTGTCATGGAAGAGCATCCAGAATTCTCCAACCTGAGTTAGACAGAGCCTTCCTCTCTGGACTACCATGTAATAGACTTAAGAACTTAGGGTCTTGGTTTTCTTCTGCTCTGCATGTCCTTGAGGTTAGGGATTGCTTTGACCAGCTTGCCTACATCAGATGTAGTACAGTGCCAAGCAGAGATGAACTAGATGGACATCTAGCATGTCTTTATGGAATGAATAACCAGAAAATATAGAAAGTGACCAGACAATATGGTAAAGAATCTGGTGTTTGGGAGGAACTCCTTCAAAAGTTCCTTACTTTGACCTTGTCACTAAATAGCTAGCTTACTTGGGTAAGGTCCATTGTTCTCTTGGTCTCAGTTTTTTTTTTCATATAAGTGATATTCATAGATAATTTGATAAGAAAATATATACACAAAGCTTCAAATAAATGTAAATCTGTAATAGAAAGAACTAAAATGAACAAATAGTGATTAATAATAAAATGGTATATATTCAGTAAGTAAGTAAACAAAAGTATGAAATGAAGAGGCCAGAAGCTTGCACCACCTTATAGGGTGTCTGTTTAGTCTTCAGAACAGCATGACACAATCATGTTTGTGTGTTTGCTTTAAATTTCTCACTTTGGACTAATGGCTAAATGAAAAAGTTTAATTTCCAAAAATTATTTTGACCATAATACTCTTCCCTGACCCCTGACTTACAGAATCGTGCTAATGACTCCCTTTCCTTGGGAGGAACCATGGCAGATGGAGGGCTGAAGACATTTAAGATCCAGAGGTTGGGGAGGAATAGAAAGGCACAGTGTCTTCTGACATGGCAGGACCACAGACCCAGACACTGACTGATGGCAGCTGTGATTGCCTGCACAAGACACAAACTATGATCCATCCAGTCACCATTTTCACTGGAGCTTAGGAACCCTACCTCCAGCTGAGAACACTTGACAAGTGATGGCTTATGGGGAGGGTTAGTCAGTATTCTTTAAGGGTGTGGCCCTTGGTAGGTCAACCACATGCTAGCAAATGGCCCCACACCCATGAATATGGCTAGCACTAATTGGACTCCGTGGCTTATAAAAAGAAGCAAAAAAGTGAACATGAAGTTGGAAGGGGATGGTGAGTGGACCTAGGAGAAATTGGGGGTGAATATTATGAAATATATTATATGCATGTATGAAATGTTTAAAGAGTTAATAAAACTGTTAATAAAAATATTATAAATTAATGAAAATATTATAGCTAAAAGAGAATGGTGTTAGTGAGACCCCTGCATAGACCTCTCTAAGTCTCTATTGGTAAGCTTAGTGCCAGGGAACTGATGGAGGGGGAGGGTTACGGTGTAGGTACTCAGAGGGGAGTCACGGTGCTCACAGAGCCTAGCATTGAATATCTGCTATTTCCAAGCACCTCACTCATTGTATTTGGTTTCATTGAATACAGTGATCTGTTAGGATATAAAATTTTAAGTTTTTCAGATGGAGAAACTGGGGCATAGGAAGCGACATGTTTGGCAGAAGATCACAGAGAAGACATAGTGGGTCTTGTTTTCTCTCCCAGTGTCTGTGTTCTTTCTACTCTACCTCCATATTTTTACAGGAACTCTGGTGCTGGAGAGTAGAAAAACTAAAGAGAATGCCACATTCCTGGCAAGACAGACTGATGTAGCAAGATGGTATTTATGATCTTATAATCTCAGATAAGTTTGTACACACAAGTTTATTAATTATCACAGTTTGTCTCTGACAGTCTTTTTGGCTCACGAGTGAATAATACAGTCATGTTATGAAGTATAATCAAACCTCAGGGACCTTTGCAGGGACTTACCAGCAGGCAAAGCAGTGTTTGTGCATCGTAATGATTACATGTAAATTGCAGTCTCACATTCTCATTTAAGATGAAAGGACAGTTAATGGAACTTCAGTATTTTTCTCATTTTTTGCTGTTGTGATGATCCAGTCTGGATAGTGATGGGTCACTGAAACATGGTCATCGCTCTTCTGCACTTGAGCTACCCTCAGGATAAAGCTGTTTAGGGCAGATAGTAAAGACTGAAGTATTTTGTAATAGTAAGGCTGCTTGTTCATTTCCCGGCCGCCCAGACTCCTGAAATAATCACATAGAAACTATATTATTTAAATCATTGCTTGACCTATTAGTTATAGCTTCTTATTGGCTAACTCTTACATTTTATTTTAACCCATCTCCATTAATCTGTGCATCACCACAAGGCCATGACCTACCAGCAAAGTTTCAGCGCATCTGTCTCCGGCAACAGCTCCATGGCTTCTCTCTGACTCCACCTCCTTTCTCCCAGCATTCAGTTTAGTTTTTCCCACCTACCTCTATTCTGCTCTGCACAGGCCCAAGACAGTTTCTATTTATTTATTTATTTATTTATTTATTTATTTATTTATTTATTTAAGATTTCTGCCTTCTCCCCGCCACCACCTCCCATTTCCCTCCCCCATCAAGTCCCCCTCCCTCATCATCCCTAAGAGTAATCCGGGTTCCCTGCCCTGTGGGAAGTCCAAGGACCACCCAGCTCCATCCAGGTCTAGTAAGGTGAGCATCCAAACTGCCTAGGCTCCCACAAAGCCAGTACATGCAGTAGGATCAAAACCCAGTGCCATTGTTCTTGAGTTCTCAGTAGTCCTCATTGTCTATTATGTTCAGCAAGTCCGGTTTTATCCCATGCTTTTTTTCAGACCCAGGCCAGCCAAGAAATGCCCTATCATACAACAAAAGTATATGCTCAACTATGTTCATAGCAGCATTGTTTGTAATAGCCAGAACCTGGAAACAACCTAGATGCCCTTCAATGGAAGAATGGATGAAGAAAGTATGGAATATATACATATTAGAGTATTACTCAGCAGTAAAAAACAATGACTTCCTGAATTTTGCAGGCAAATGGACAGAAATAGAAAACATTATCCTGAGTGAGGTGAGCCAGACCCAAAAAGAGGAACATGGGATGTACTCACTCATATTTGGTTTCTAGCCATGAATAGGGGACGTTGAGCCTATTATGCGTGATCCTAGAGAAGCTAATTAAGAAGGTGAACCCAAAGAAAAACATTTAGGCGATGGAAGGAGACAGAGACAAAGACCCACATTGGAGCACCGGACTGAAATCTCAAGGTCCAAATCAAGAGCAGGAGACAGAGCACGAGCAAGGAACTCAGGACCGCGAGGGGTGCACCCACACACTGAGACAATGGGGATGTTCTATCAGGAACTCACCAAGGCCAGCTGGCCTGGGTCTGAAAAAAGCATGAGACAGTTTCTTTATTAACAATGGTATTCACAGCATACAGAGCGGAATCTCACATTAGTATTTCAAATCCTCTTGTGTTCAGACTCTGTTACTTAGACTGGAGGGAAAGTGGCCAAAGGGCAACACTATACCATCATTTTACAGTTTTGTAAGCTAACCTCCAAAGGCCAAGTACCTGGATTCACTGATTGTTTTATCTTTTTGCCACACTGAGGTGTAAAATCACATTTTTTTCCTTGACATTTTCATTCCCTTCTGCTTTCTTTCTCTTTTTCTCACCTTTCATCCTTCCTTTTCTCATTCCCTCACTTTCCTTCTATCAGTTCAGCTAAGCCCCATGTGTCAATGCTACTTTATGGCTCCTTCTACTCCTGCTGTGTTTGTGTTGCTGTTGAGTCTGTCCCATCTACACTGCATTTCCCCCTATTTTCTAATGTATAACTGACTTGTCAAAAAGCCATGACTGCTATTCTAGAAGGAAGCAAAGACAAACATACAGTTATATCTGCTGTATGCCAACTCTATCATCTTTCTTTCTTTCTTTCTTTCTTTCTTTCTTTCTTTCTTTCTTTCTTTCTATCTATCATCTATCTATATCTGTTTGTTATTAGATTGAAGAACCCTGTAGGTACAGAAGAATGGTAGAACAAATCTGATTGTATTTGGCACCTTATGCAATGTTTCCCCCAAATGCAGGTACTACCATCACTGCACGAATGAGCCAGGCTGTCTTCAGCTGAAGACATCTGCAGACTCAAAGAATGCTATCTGCTCAGCACTGAATACACAAGAATTCATTGTGCTTATTGGCATGCAAAAAAATCAGATACTTGCTGGAAAATGCTTCAGCTTGGAGCTGAAAGGCTTCAAAGGCTTATAATCCCATCCCCAGGCTTGGAAGTGCTTTGGTGGTGTGATGATAAGAAGCAGCCGAGCCTGGCATGCGGTGCCGCATCCTTTCAGGTTGGCATTTCCTACTGCAGAGCAAACACAGCCCCTGGTGCTCTGACTTTACGCAGGTTATCTTTGTAAGCTAACCTCCAAAGGTTAGAGAGAACTTTATTTCTACCAGACAGACTGCACTGGTTCAGTTTGTTCTGTATTCAGGAAATTTCTCTCTCTCTCCCTCTCTCTCTTTAGAATCACAATGACTTTTATCACTTCATTTTTGCTGTTGTGAGATTGAATTCTAAGAAGGGTATTAGTGTAATGAGGCACTGTGGTTGAAGTTATCGAGAGTTAACTTCATAGTTCTTTAACCTTTCTGTCTTCTGCTGTAGATGAACTGGAAGAAGTGTTTCCTGCTTTGCCATTCACTACCTAGTCCCTTAGACAGAGTCTCTCACTGAACTTGGAACTAGGCTGATGAGGAGCAAGCCCTAGGATTGTTCATGTCCCACGTTCCCACTCCCATCCACCCCAGGTTCACACCATGTGATGAGGCTACAGGATGTATGACTGCATCCAACTTTTTACGTCTGTGATGGGGATTTGAACTCAGGTCTTTACATTTGCACGGAACTTTCTCCCTGGCGTAGGAGGCAAGTTTGGCTTTCACCATGTAATCATGGCAAGCCTTTTTTAAAAAAAACTTATTTGACCAATGAAATATGTCTATAAAATAGGAAATCAGACTTCAGAAAAAGAAAACTCTCCTTGTGGGAGAGTTAATGCATTATTCAGAAATGATGATGTCATCAAAGTATACAAATAGGTGCTGCTTTTTAGCTAAATTCTTTCTCAGGAACTTCCCCAGGGAAGCTTGTTTAATAAAGCACATCTTCTACCTTTTCCTTCTATGAACATCTTTGCTATAGGGAAAACACCCTCACCGGGGATAAAAGGAACTTTGTAGGAAATACTTTATAACCCAATACTGATCACTGAGTGTTAGCAACATAATAAACAAAAAGCCATTTGAGCGTTAAAGTTTGCAAACTTATATACAAGCAATATTATCAGTTACATGTTTTGCTTTGTTCTCTCAATCAGATGTGTAGCTTCTGAGAGCCAGTCTTTCTGTGTTCAGCCTTCACAGCTTGGGAACAATCTAGAAGAAACGCCAAGTTTTAGGGGAAGCTGGGAGCTTGCCCCAGTAGCCCTACTTACTGTCTCCTCTCCCCTCTGTGTTCTTGGCATGGGCAGTGGATTTCTGCATGCATCTCCTCCTCCAAAGAAAACAAGAAACCAAGTTACCAATCCGGCTTTTATTTTACCAGAGGGAAGAGAGCTTTGTTACTTTTGCCTCATATTCCCAGAAGAGAAACTAAATACAATCAATGTGCAAATTTAGGAATTAAGTAGTTTGCTAGTTTCTTCTTTTTTACATGCTTGTGTTCTGAAGAACCAGTGACCTAGTTTAGAAACCAAATCGTTATTCTTAATAAGAACGAAATAGAACTCTAAGGAGTTAAGCGCTGGTGAGCGACTTGAATTCAGTGAACATTTCTGTTCAGTTGCCATCTTATTTCCAGAGCCAGCCTCCTTGAGCCCTTGTCTCCCCAGTTCTAGATCTATGTACCTTTATTAAAGATTGTTATTGTGTGTGAGATGTGTGTGGAAATCGGAGGGCAACTGTGTGGAGTTGAGTCTCTCAGCTTTTACATGGATTCCAGGGATTGAAGTCTGCTCTTCAGGCTTGTACAGGGAAAATGATTTTACTGTCACACGGTGCCTGTAAACTCTGTGGAAGTGAGTTTTGTCCAGGCACACGCAGCTCTATGCTTGCTTGATCTAAGAGGTAGGGGATACCCGAGTTGCACACCGAGATGGCTCCTCATTGAACTGCTGAGATAGCGTCTTGAAGCGCCTTGCTGTTGTCACTGGGCTCTGACAGTTGTTACATCCCCATGGAGCGATAAAACCAAAGGTAAGCAGAAGCTTGAGCAGTTCTAGACAGAGTGAGGTGACCATGTGACTCACACGGCTGTCTCTGTCCCTTTATTAACTTTAAATGCACCTTTAACAAAGGCTGAGTCTTCTAAATCTGACTTGCCCCCGTCAAACAAGCATGTTCATGGGAAATTTGGATCAATATGGGGAATAATACTAGAGGTGTATTTCCCCCTTAAGGAGCCTGTGAGCCACATGCTACAAGTCTGCTACAAGTTTTCAAAATTCAATGATAGCTTATGACAGAAACACACAATAGGAAGCTTTTAAATTGAAATTTTTTCAATAAAATGCCCTTTCTCTTCCTTGTCATGGTAGACTGCTTGTTTGGGACACAGTCTGGGGTGACCTCCAGCTGTGATGGCTTCTTGGGTGCTCCAACATAACTGTCCTCCCTCTGACTCTATGCGTGGAGAATTCTGATAGAGCAGAAAGCACAGAAGTGCGGAGAGAGTGAGGCCTCATGGGAAGGAGGGAGAGGGAGAATGTCTAGAGCACCATGTCTCTTACTTGGATATTAGCCGATTCTTTGGTATCTCTCCTTCTCATCCCTCGTCTCTGAGCCAATAAAATGAAAGAATTTCTGTTTTTCTTAAGAGAGTTAAAATGAATTTTCTTCTGGCTCTAACCTACACATTCCTGACAATTAAAAACTAAAAATTCTACTGTGGTTACCAAGCTTCCTCTTCCATAAGAACCTGCTGTTGGGGAAGGCTTAGCTAGCTCTTATATCCGAAACTAGCCCATCTCTGTTATTCAGTGTATTGCTACGTGGCTATGGCTTACTGGGTAAAGTTCCCTCCAGCGTTCAGTGTCTGTCTCCAGCGGGGCTACGTGGCTTCTCACTGACTCTACCTACTTTCTCCCAGCATTCAGTTTAGTTTTCCCTCCTAGCTCTGTTCTGCCCTATCACAAGCCAATGCAGCTTCTTTATCCATTAAGCAATAAAAGCAACACATACAGAAGGACTTCCCACACCGACCTACCCTGAGCTGTATAATATTTTCAAGTTGTCAGTGTCCCATGTTAGTCATATCTACATCACTGTAAGATATTTGAGCTATATACAACCCTTAAAGAAGGAAGGTTTGTTTTTAGACCCTGTTTTCACCCCACAACAGTTTCTACACTGGGATCAAGTACTCAACACATGAGACTTTGGGGGTACACCGAGGTCTGTCTAAATGAATATGCCCTGGGCAGTGGACCCCAGATAAAGACCTGCCTAGAATATTGATCTACTTACATCGACATTGATTCATGTGGCAGAATTAGGATAGACAGTTTGATAACTAGCTTGATTCCTGTCTTATATTGACCATGAAGCCACAAAAAGCATAAAACAACTTAGACTTTTAAATATAAATTATCAACAAGATGGCTCCTCTTCCTCTGGTGCTTTTGCTGATACAGAGGGAATTATGTCAGGGCCTTTATTTATGTTTCTTGGTATTTAATTTAATTCTGATTTAAAAAAATCCTCCTTTTGGTGTTTTAGAATATAATTGACTCCTTAGTGTGTCCACTAAAGTAACTTCTGTTTTCTTTTAATTAACAAACAACAAAGTGGGAAAAATCATTAATTTTTAAATGTATATGGTTATGGTGTGCTTTTAAAGAAACCACTGAGGTGTGGTCAATATCCATTTAGGAAGTTCCAGAAGGAGGTGTGTGGCTAGGCCATGGTCTGTCTCATGTGGACCACAGTTCCCTTTCATGACCACCAGAACACTTGGTACTTCCTCCATCCTCCCGGGTCCAATGAGGACGTTAATGTTCTCGGATCACTTCTTCAGTGCTTTCCGTGGTAATTTTGGGAGTGCCCAAAGGCTTCTACTCATTCGAAGCTACTTAACATTCTCTGTATGCCTCCGAATCTCCCCAGGCCTTCGGTTTCTTCTCATTTGAATCACATTATCCTTGATGCAGAAGATGGGAGCAAAATAAAAATGTAGTTATTAACTTTCTGCGATACTCACATGACTAAAACCCTCCTTGGTGTATCATCTTCCCCCGTGGATGATAAAGGAGACAGAATGGATAGTCTACTTTGCTTTTGGATTGCTGTAATAAACACCATGACCAGAAGCAGTGTGGGAGAGGAAAGGAGTTATTTGACTACATTTCTAAGTCATGGTCCATCACTGAGGGAAGTCGGGCAAGAACTGAAGCAGGAACCTGGAGGCGGAAACTGAAGCAGAGAACATGTACAAATTCTTCCAGACTCACAGTCACTTACCTATGTGGCTGAAGCCCACCTGCCTAGGGATGGCACCGCCCACAGTGGACTGGGCCTTCCCACAGCAATGAACAACCACAGACATTCTCACAGGCCAATGTGACAGAGGCAGTTCTTTAACTGAGGTTCTTCACTCTTTCCAAGCATGTCAAGGTCACAACAGAACTAACTAGGACCATGGGAAGGGTCCACGGCACAGTTAAGATGGTTGTGAACAATAGCCCCAAACCTGCTGTTGATACAGAGTAACCCCTGGGGATGAGCTGTTGGTGGATGCTGCTTGTTTATTTTCCCATCTGTCCAGACCCAAAATAACCACACTGAAACTGTATTAATTAAAACACTGCTTAGCCAATCACTTAAGCGTATTGCTAGCTAGCCCTTATATCTTAAATTAACCCATTTATATTAATCTGTATATTGCCACATGGTTATGGCTACTGGTAATGTTCCATCCAGCATCTGGCATCTGTCTCCTGTGGAAGCTGCATGACCTCTCCCTGACTCCTCCTTCTTCCTTCCTCTGCTTGCTTGGAATTCCTGCCTTGCTCTATTCTGCTAAGCCACTGGCCAAAACAGCTTCATTCACTAACCAATAGAAGCAACACATATACAGAAGGACTTTCCCACACCAAGTAGCAAATGTTTTGGCAATGTTCAGCAAACGCTGTCTCTGCAAAGGTTTCTAGTGCCGCTGCCTCCACCAGAGAAGAAGGGCAAAGCTTCATCTCCAGAGAAAGAGTATCACTATATAAATCCTAGAACCCGAGGGCTTCATGGCAAGAATTCCCGAGTGAGTTCCTGGATATCAGAGGAGTGTAAGGGGGACATGGGAACTAAAATTCAAGGAGACCAATAGTTAGCAGCAGGCCATTGCACCCTTAAACAGTGTCAAATGGGGGAGAGGGGCTGTTACACAAGCCAGCTTGAGCAGACAGCAGATTCTGTAAGCTGGGCTGAGCACTAGTGGGAGATGGCCTTGAAAGGCAGACTGAGGAGGCAGACATCCTTCTTGTAGGAACTGCTGGGGAGCAGAGAAAGACAAGGTGAACTTGGCCACTTAGGAGGATTAATTTCCGCTGAGTTTTCTTTCAAAAGCCAATGCTTTTCAATTCTTCCTTTGTGTTGTTTTTCAGACATAAAACTTGAAGGAGTCCTTTTTGCATCAAAGGCGGGCCTTGCCCGGGAGGCCTCGCTCACCAGCTTTTCCCTACTGTCCCCTGCACGGCATCTGCTGCTGGAACTTTTGACATTTTGCTCCTCCTCGATTCTGGATTTTAATGCCAACAAATTAATGTGTAAGATGTCGTCAGAAAATGACTTCCACAGGGCAGAGTGACCTTGTGTTTTGGTCGGGAGGAGAGCGGCAGACGCGCTAATTGCTGAATGATAATGAACCTTTCTATGATCCTCTGAGGCTCTCAGAGGAATCAAAACAAAATGAAATTAGAGTGGTAATATCAAGCAGCCAGCTCTGCAGGGGCACAACAGGTGGCGACAAAAGCCAAGCCTCAGTTTCCCTGAAAGGGTTGGAGACCAGATATGACTTCTGAACCGAAGGGTCTGTTGATGGCTTTTTATTGGTTTTACTCTTATCGTAGCAGTTTATAAAAATAGACATTTCCGTGGGGCACACATAATGTGCAGCTATACATTCACGAACACAGGTGCATGAGTGCACGCACACACATGTATAAACATACACACTCACCTCCATGGATGCAAACATGCACAGATACATAATAAACTCTTTTTTGTGGGGGGTAATTTCCCCCTTCTCTTTCTTCGCTCCAAACTTTTGCCTACTCTCCTCATTATTCTCTTTTGCATTAAGGACTTCTTTTTGTTTATGTGTGTGTGTGTGTGTATTCCTAGATACAGTAATATAACTTCCTCGGTCCATGCCATGTTATCTATATGTATATATTTTCAGGGATGCTCTTTTGGTACTGGATAAGCAATTGCTGTTTTCTTCCCTGGGGAAGACTCTGTCTTCTGCTCTCACCACTTCCTTAGCTGCCTGTGGTTTTTCACCTAGAATTGAGACCTGGACAAGTGAGCGTCCCCACTTCCACATTAGCTTGTCTGTTGATGTCTTCATTCAGGTTGTATCAGGTAGCCATACTAGGGGGCTTCATGGGTGTAGCTTGCAACATTTCTAGGGCACACAACCTCTGTCATCTGCAATCTTTCTACCCCTTCTTCTGATATGCTTTCTGAGCCATCGGTGCAGGAGATGTGTTGTAGATGTATCAGTTGGGAGTGGACTCCATAGCCCTGCATTCTGATCAGTTCTGGTTTTCTGTGACGGCCTCCATCTGTTACAAAGAGAGGTTTCCTTGATGGGGGTGAGAACTACATCTATCATGTTATAAGGACCCACCAGAGATGACCACCAGGCATAGCTTATGGTCAATTGAAAGTCTTTATTATAACCAGCTGAGCCTACGCTCAGATAATTAGTACCTAAGGATAATGTCAAGTGTTTAGGGTAAAGGCTTTTTAAAGGCAAGAACTACATCCTGGTATCTTGCTTGGCAGCTGCAGGGCTGAGTTTTGTGCAAGCAAGCAGTTTAACATAAGCTAAGACAAGTTAGCTGGGGCAACTTGACCTCAGGTTTCTAAATAGAGTTGGGTAATTTCCCATGGAATCCTCCATCAAGGAGATCAAATTCTAGTTAAACCTAAAATGGACCGAGCAAGAGTACAATATGGAAAACCCTCTGCGCTTTCTCACCCTGCCATGATCCGTGGATATAAATATTTAGAATGTAGTTAGGGATGATGCTGATTTATGTAGGTTGTCCTCCTCCAATATCCATGACTTCACTAGCCTTGAAGTTGTCCAGGTTTCCAGTACCAGGCGTGATCTCCTTCTTGTCTTGAGTTCAGTTAGGGAGCTGTTGGTTAATGTCAAGGTATGTGTGCCACTACTTCACCCTGAGGATTATTGCACCATGGTGGTCGTAGATGCCATACCTAGGTAGGTTATTTATTGGCTATTTCTTTCCTTTGGAAGCATTCATGGCTCATTGTGGTACCATTAATACTTGTCCTCAGGGAGGAGGCTCTCAAGTTAGATATAGTTTGGTTTGTTTATGTCCCATGCCCAATGTGTTCGGTGTCTTCAGCAATAGGAACTTACTTTCCATGTCTGGGGAGCCTACCAAGGGCAGCAGCAACAGTCTACAATGTTTTGGGAGTTTCTTGAGCAACCTTGACCAACAACTCAAAAGAAAGCTTCCATATGTGTTAGGCACAACCTCAAACCCCAAAAAAAAAAAAAAAAACCCACTCCCTTTCGCTTGATGATTAATGCGAATATAGATAAATAGACGGCAGGAATATAGCTCATTGCTCTGGATGCTGGAGTATTGTTGCCCTCAACAGCACTCACTAGACTATTACCCGTTATCTTTTAACCATTATTATTATTTTAAGGCAAGATCCTTCCATGTCACCAAAGATAGTCTGGAACTTGTTGTTCTTTTGCCTCAGCCTTCTAGATATTTCTCTTCTTAGGCTAAAACTCTCTAGTGACCTTTTCTGATATGGGGCACAGGGAGCGACAGACAGAGAACAAACAGATTCGCAGTATTTCTTTAATGAGCATAAAGGGTGCCAGGGATGCGTCTTGTGTACCCTCAATTTCCTCTGCCTCCATAGTGAGGAAGGGTCCCCCGTGGTCCGGAGCTCAGTGACCTCCTAATTTCCATACTTTCATTAGTCCTTGTATGCCACCTTAATTAGTAAGACAGGAGTTCTCTCTGCTCCACAAAGGGTGGCCACTGTCACCTACCTGGAGGTTTTCATCAAGGTGAATGCTCTTCATGACCCTCACCTTCACTAATGTCTGCTGTCTTAGTCAATGTTTTATTGCTGTGAAGAGAAGCCATGACCATGTCAACTCTTATAAAAGAAAGCACCTAATTGGGACTGGCTTACAGGTTCCATTTAGTTCATTATCCTCACTGTGGGGGACATCCTGACAGTCTTACACAGTGGGAGAGAAGGAGCCAAGAGTTTTACAACCTTATCAGCAGGCAACAGGAGAGAGAAAGAGCACTGGGCCTCACTTGAGCATCTAAAAACTCAAAGTCCACCGCCAATGACATAATTCCTCTAAAAAGGCCACACCTCTTAGTCCCTTGTGAGTAGCCCTACTCCCTAATGACCATGTGTTTAAATAGAGGAGCTAATGAGGGACATTCCTATTCAATCCACCACAAGCAAATGGTGTCTTCTTCCTGAGGCTCCTGGGGCACCCATTTACCACCCCCATTCTCATTCCCTATTTTATTTTTCTGACTGACACATGTCTATTACACAGTGTTTTGCTTCTTAATATTCTTTTTTCAACCACAAGTGCAGATTTACCAGTATTATCTCCCTATTCTTAATTTCCTTCCGCATACATTTTTGCGTTCATCTCCTTAGGGATTGAGAGTGTCTTCAGAGGCATATTTCTTCTGTATGTAGCATGACTCCATTTCTTACAACAAATGGTCTCCTTTGAACTGAATTTCTGTGACTGTATCTCAAATAGAATCTCTAAACAGTCGGGTTTCAGGGAGAAACAAGTTTCCTAATTCTAAGTGCACATTGAAATCTGAGACTCTGGGTATTATTTCTCACCCCTCAGTTGCTTATTATTTGGGGCAAATTATTTGGAACATTTTTTTTTCTTTTTTTTTTTTCCAAGACAGGGTTTCTCTGTGTAGCCTTGACTGTCCTGGAACTCGCTCTGTAGACCAGGCTGGGCTTGAGCTCAGAGATCTGCCCACTGCCTCTGCTTCCCAAGTGCTGGGATTAAAGGTGTGCGCCACCACCGTGCGGTTATTGGGAGCATTTCTATGCCATGATTTCTCCACTTGAGATTGACACCTGATAGGGTATTGAGTTCTCACTACTTCCTGCACTTCCTTATCTGCTTCTCGCGAATTTACGGATTTATGTGAGTTCAAGGTCAGCCTGCTCTGCAAAGGGAGTTCCAATACAGATATTCCAAATCTACAGAGAAACCCTATCTCGAAAAAAAATGTGTCTACGGGGAGTCCATAGCCTAGTGTATGAGAGACCTCACTGATGAACTATTTTGCCTGGCGCTTGAGGATTTGAAAGTGTCTGACAAAGGTGTTCGGACCCGATTCAAGACAGTTTTCATTTACATGCAATTTAAAAGCACATTCAGAATGATTCCCGCCTTTTAAAAGTATCTGTTATTATTCTATGGTGTGTAGCAGTGTAGAAAGAACGACGTGGTTAATATAATAATACGATCTTCAGTCATTTTTATGAGACATTTGCGTCCTTTTATGCAACACCTAATTGACAGTTGGCCCTCCAGTCCTCTCCAATGGAAGCGCCTATTATATGGAATTTATGGCCACTGCTTTCTAAGTCAGTTAAATGATATGAGATGAAAATCTCCTTTAAACGGAAATGCTCAACGGAATCTTTCTCTGGTTGGAAGAATCACGTTTCAGGAAGGAGCTATTTATTGTACAGCTGAGAAGGCAGGACTAGGACCTACAGCATGGGTCTTTGCGTGGTACATCCGAGCGCTCCTTTTAGGAGTGGGTGCCCTGCTTTGATGAAACACACAGATCCCAGCCTTACTGTTGCTCTTCTCAAGTGTGGCAAAGGGCTGACAGAGAAGCACTCGTTCTGGAGGCGGGGGACGCATCTGTTCATCCTACGCATGATCTCTTGTGCATGCTGGCTTCCTCAGCTGATAGCCCTTACTTCCTGTCCTTCTCCTGCAGGGTCAGCTCCAATGAGAAAGTGCTCCTGGCTTGTTTATGGATCGTCTAGCCCTTGGTAAGCACTTAGCAAGTCTTTGCTGGATGAATTAATGAACCAGTACACTGATTGCCTTGGCCTTATGCTTACTGTAATTTTGATATAATTTTTTACCATCTGAAACCTGTTAAATATTTAGTTTACAAATCAGTGCATTCATAATGAAGCCCAAGAATAGATGCTCATTTATTTTCAGTAAATGAAGGCGCTATTGTAGGCTAAACACTGCCCTTTTCTGCAGCTGATTACTGGTGAACGTTGTTAGGTAACCATGTCTTGGCAGCCACCCTGATCCTACCTTGAGGTTGCTAGTAGATCCAGCCTTAGGGAAATGCAGAGCTGAATGCATTCTCGTCCTCTCTGATCTGTTCGTCAGTAATAGATGAGGGAAATGCAAGATTGATTGTTCCTTCTCTGTATCGCCTTTTCGACATCATCTTTTTCTGTCTTCTTACAGAAATGAGCAATGTATGGCTATTTCTGTCACTTGTTTCTCTCTGAAACCTAAAACCAAGTCTCTGGATTCATGAAAAAGAGCTTGGGATAGTTTATCCAAATTCCTGGTTAAGCTCTTTGTCCAACGCCATTCAGAGTTACTGATCTCATTTGATCCACATGATTTCAGCTTGAGGTCTTTGTCTTAGAAATATTGTGGACAGTGAACTAGAACATTACATGTGCCATAAGACTGCTCTTAGAAATCTGGGAAGAAACCAGAGAGGCTTCCAGAGAACTCATGCTAGTAGCAAGACAGACGAAGAGGACTACATGTAGCTGCAATGTTCTTTCTGTATCTTTCATTTCTTCCTTTATTTTATACCTGTAAGTAAAAGCAGATTGCAAGGCTGTATCATGAGCTATTGGGAAAAAGAAATGTCCAAGGTGATCAGTATCTCTGCAACAAAAGAAAGGGTTAAATGGGGTATAAGGCATGGTCAAAGAGATGTGGGTAAAACTTTATTGTCATGTGGGGATTATGGTGGAAAAATGTTTTAAGATGAAGGATGGGAAATTAGATAGGTGGGCTTAATACTTGATATGAGAAAATGGCTTTGTGGGATATTCGTACACTGTGTGAAGTTGTATAATGTGATTGGTTTAATAAAGAGTTGGATGCCCAATAGCTAGGCAGGAAAGGTTGGGCAGAACTTCCAGGCAGAAAGAGGAACTCAGGGTTAGAATCTAGGCATGCAAGAGACGCCAGCAAGATGGGAGCAAGGAGGTTGTGGAAGAGAGATTAAAAAGTCACGTGGCAGAATGTAGATTAATAGAAACAGGTTCATTGGACTTATAGGAACTACTTGGGAACAAGCCTAAGCTCAAGGCCAAACTTCATAATTAATAATAAGTCCCTGCGTTTTTATTTGGGGCCTGGCAGTCCCACAAGAAAGACTTACTAAAAAGCGATAAATGAACTATGATATAAAGTTATGGTTTTCTAGTCAGTGATTTTTCTTAGGCAGAAGATTGGGATTTGATGAGAGTTCAACAGGTTTAAATCCTATGACCTAAAGTTACCATCCTTGACTTTCGTGTCTACTGAACGCTGGAAAACAGAGTCAACATGTATTTAAAGTGCCCCATGGTGAAGGAAGGGTAACCTATACCAGACAATGTGCTTAGATCTGAAATCAAATCATTTTGGAAGTCAAGAGTGATTGTGCCTTCTTCAACCATGGTATCTTAGCCAGTTCCTGCATGGTTCCTGATTCTGGCTTCAGATACTAATATTTCGAAGCTTAGGGACTAGTGTGCAAACTGTCACCGTACCAACAGTAACAATGGCCCGCCTTACTGGGCATTATGTCCCAAGCGTTTAAAGAATATCGTCCCACTCAAACTCACAGTTTTGAGTGAAAGATCATATTATTATCGTCCCTCCTCACTCAAAACACCATGTCCTCCAGTATCCTGCTTTTATAATCAAGGGACGTGAGGTTTTTTGTTGTTGTTGTTGGTTTTTTTTTTTTAAGTTTAGTGGTTTATCAAGGCCTTTGTAATGTGATTCAAATCAAAGAAATTCTTTCAATTAGCAGAGCCAGGAGGCCTTCTTCCCGCAGCTCCACTCTCGACCACTTGTAAAATGGCTTCCCAACTCCACTCTTGACCATTTGTCTTCAAAATCAGTACTTCCATTTTCCTTTAGTTACAATAATGCGTCTGGGCAGCAGCAAATATAAATAAATGGGTGGTCTCTAGTTATCTGAGTGTCCTTAATCACAAGTCTTAAATTTCCTGGTGGGGGGGGGGTAAAGGGAGGGGAGACTAGATGAGATTGATGGAGTCTCAGTTCCAGCCAATGTTTGAGTGGCTGCAGACGCCTCCTCCCAAATATGGATGCTGAAGATCCGGTAGAGCTCAGCTCACACAGGATGGCGATACAGGGTCCAGATACTGGAGATTTTTACAAAGCCTCCAAGGTATTCTGGTGGGCGGCCAAGGACACACCCCCACGCATCTTCCTCTGCCTCCTCAGACTTGCTCATGTAAATAGTCACATGACGTAGACATGTGACTCTAATGATTTCCAGTATTCTGGTGGCTTTGTTCTAGTCCTGGCTCTCAAGTGGGACTCTGTGGTCTGAGATACTAGCTACAAAGCCACGTTTCAACGGAGCATTAAAAAACGAACAAAAAACTGGACTTTACAGGTGAAAAGTACAGATGTGGGAAAGATGCGCTTTTAAAAACGAGAGAGAGAGAGAGAGAGAGAGAGAGAGAGAGAGAGAGAGAGAGAGAGAGAGAGAGAGAGAGAGAGAGAGAGAAGAAGCTGCTTCTGCACAATTTCCCAGGAGCCCGAAGCAGCCATGGTACTTCGTGTGCTGAGATAACCTGGAGTTAGGAAATGGACTAAAGGCCAGCAGGATCCGCCTCAGTCTGGCCGAGAAAGTGCAGTCGCTGGATGTCTGAGCTATTACGCAGGGATTTGAATGCGGGGTGCAAGTGCAGCACGGAAATTATTTCAACAGTGAGTTTGAGTGTCAAGTGTCCTGCTGGGTCTCTGGGATCTGATACTCCTGTGGGGGAATGTGGCAGCTGTCGGGAGCCCCAAGGAGCCCTGAGCCCCGCTGCATGGAGGTGCCACTGCGGCCAGTTAAAACTTGCCCTGGGGTTTTGTAGCTGGCCTTTCCCCACAAACACTACCAGGATGCCTTTATTTCAAATGATTCAGCGGTAAGAATGTGTGAACCCAAGCCGTCCAGATGGAGGTCAGCCTGGTTGGATTCCCTTTAGATCCCCACCTTCTCTCACTTCAGCTCCTGAACTGCTGAACCCAGGGCTGTTTGCCTTTCCGTGGCTGGATGACATCAGCAGGGAGGCAGTTCCCGGGGCCAAGGGAGCCAAGTCCTCAGACACCAACTCGGAAGTAGGACAAGTACATTTTGTTTCTGCGATTCAACCCAGAGAACTGCTTGGTCCCGGAGGCTTGTGCCAAATGTGTTTGCGCAACCTCGGCAGCGGTACCCAAAATGCAGTGCAAGATTTGGCCCAGAGATCTCATTCCACTGTGGAATGAAGGGGAATGAGGTTGTGGAATGAAGTCCGTGGCAGGGCTAGTGTCGGTGGCCTTGTCTATGTGAAGTGTGGGCTCAAACCTCAGGAAAGGTTAGGGTGCTGGAAGTCATGGTACCAGGCCTTTGGCTAGGCTCGTCATGGCCCATTGCCTCAGCATATAGCCTCGCCAAGGCACACAGCCTCGGGGAGCATTGAGGTGGAGCTGGCCAGGGCACAGTGCCATCTTGTTTTGGCCAGGAGCATGTTCCTGGGAGGGAGTGGGGGAATTGGGGAGGAGAAAAGCTACCAATTTGGCTGTTGCTCCTGAACATTTGCTCTGCATTCTTAAATCTTCTGAGCTAAAGTCCCTATATCCCAGGCAATGGGACAAGATACGCGCACTCTACACACGTGAATGCATGCGTAAACAGAGAGACCCAAAATATCTTAGCAGATAAAACCAGCACAGGTCATCCTAATCCACGCTCCTTACCATACTGACCTCCAGATCTTCATCGTAAAATGACCAAAGGTCACCGGACGTAGAGCCCACTCATCTACTTGTAGAACTAGATGACAGCTCTCGGTGTCTTCCAGAGCAGTCACAAGACCAACAGCAACATCTGCTTCACCTGGGACTTCTGAGAAAATACAGAGTCTCTCTCTCTTTCTTTTCTTTTTGGTCGTTGGTTTTATGTTGAGGTCTTTGATCCATTTGGACTTGAGTTTTGTGCATGGTGATAGGTATGGATCTTTTTGCATTCCTTTTTATTGTTTTTTTTTTTTTGAGCTATACATTTTTCTCCACTCCCCTCTCTTCCTTCCCCCACCTTCTACCCTCTCCTGTGACCCTTACGCTCCCAATTTACTCAGGAGATTCTGTCTTTTTCTCCTTCCTATGTAGATCCAAGTTTGTCTCTCTTAGGGTCCTCTTTGCTGCCTAGGATCTCTGAGGTTGTGGAGTGTAGGCTGGTTTTTCTTTGCTTTATGTCTAAAAGCCACTTATGAGTGAGGACATATTTTATCTGTCTTTCTGGGTCTGGGTAACCTCCCTCAATCCATCTCTGGCCCTTTGACTCATAATCTGTTCTTTGATAGCCTCATTTGTGTGATCAAAAAATTTGGCATGGGGAGGAGGATGAGATTAGGATTACACTCTCTTGTCTGCCATCCTCACTAGCTCCTGAACATAGAAATCATGGAATCTAAGGAACAAAGATGAAGAAGGAAGAGGAAGAGGAAGCAGGAGGAGCAAGAGCGGCAACAGCAGCCAGCTCCTTTTAGGATCTCAGACCCATAATTCTGCTGGGAGCCAGGTATAGCAGATCGTGCCTTCAAAACTCTCCTGGTAACCTTCCTGCAGCCGGGGTCAGGAATTGTTGGGGTAGACTGACTTGGCAGGTGCTTTCCATCTTTGCTGAGTCTGTGAACTCATTCACAGGGAACAGTCTACACACGGGTCACCCCACCTTACGGCCGATGGGTAAGAGTCATAGTTTCAAGAGAGCCACCAGCTCCCATAGCTAACTGAGGAGATGGGAAGAACTTTATGGTGTGCTAGGAGTGTTTCAAGGCTTTGGAATCCTCAAGGTTAGGAAAAATTAATGGCCCAGAACAGTTGCAACTCAGGAAAAGTCCTTGCGGGCGCCTCAGGATGGACAGAATGGCCAGCCTCTCTGAACATGCCACCTGGAGCACCAACAGGAATGACCTGGCCATCTGGCACCGAGGGCTCTGAGGACATATTGTGTTTATTTCACCTCTTCTGAGTTTTTTTCTTTTCGAGAGGCAAAACTCCAAACAACCTCTATGTTTTCCCGTCTCCAGAGTCCCGCTGTCCGATTTGGAACCTTGCTTACTCTGCCGTGGAACCATCTGTTTGAGATATCAAGACAAAATTCATCAGGGAATGCGTCTGTCTAGGTCAGGACAGGACAGCTGTGTGGCTCAGGCCACAGAGCCAGCCCACGCAGGCGCTTGTAACTTTAGATGGTCCGTATCCAGTGGGACCCACTTATTTACTGGCTTTGCAAAGCAGTCCAGAGACAGATGGGATTTCTTGTGGAGCCTTGCCCTGCCACTGAGAGGCAAGCCTGGGCATTTGTATTGTCACCTGACAGCTAAGCTTGTCAGGCCTTGCACTGGACATGTGAGGGACACGTGCTCAGTCTGGGTGCTACGCACAGAGAACAGGCAGCTGTTGCCCTTCCTGGCTGCCCAACTTGTGCATGGTCACGTCCTGCTCTGCTAACTGCCTTTCCCCTCTCCTCTGCTTTGCTTTCATGGCATGAGAGCTGCATGGCTAATTATTTTCTTTTCCTCTCCCAAAGCTTCTTGGGTTGTTCTCTTCACTCCCCTTTCATCTCTTCCTGGCCCACGTACAGGGTCCGATAGCTAATTCTTCTCTCTCTCCCCCAAACAGGATCCTAGGGTAGTGGCTAGTAACGTGGGGATGGCTTAAGTTTGGGGCTGGAAATCAAGTCCATTCTGGGTTCTTGGCACCTGAAGTAATCCACGTTCACTCTCTGCAAGTGATTGATTGGTGCTCCAGGGACTACTGGCTGTCCTGTGACTACCACGAGACAAACCAGGGTTGTGACAATCAAAAACGGGCTGAGATGGGGAGAGCTGGTGTCTTCCTGCAGATCAGTGAACAGCTAGATATGCTTAATATGGTCGAGAGGGCTCTCCGTTCTTTTACAACTTCGGATTCTCCAGAGCATTTATTTTCATTTTTAAAGTTTTGAATGAATTAACTTTTAGTTTTATTTTTCATGCACTGACTAATCTATAGGATTCAGTGATATTTTAAAACATGTATATATGTATATATATATATATTACACAATGACAAATTTCATGCCATCGCTTCAAATACCAATCAGTGAATATCCCCACCCTCGCTCACTCCCTGATCTAACTAACGCAGAGTAAGTAGATACAAGCATGTTTTACAAGACAGAGCTTAGGTTAACAAGTCTTGTCTTTCCTCCCTCCTTACATAAGCAGTGTCTTAAAAAAAAAACATGCGTTTGATGTATGTGCATGTATGTATATTATATTCACACGTGTGTGTGTGGTAGGTGTGAGAACTGAAGCTGACATTGTCTTCCTTGATTGCTTTCCACTTTGTTTATTGAGACAGCATCTCAATAAACCCCGAGTTCACCAATACCGACTAGCCTAGACAGCCAGCTTGCTCCAGGATCTTATGTCTCTGCCTCCCGTGAGTGCTAAGATCGCAAGCAACCACTGCCTGGTTTTTATGTGGGCTTGGGGGATACAAACTGTGGTCTTCACACTTTACTGGCAAGTGTTTTATACATTGATTTACTGAGCAAGCTCCACCCCTGCCCCCAATTCTTTGAGTCAAGGTTTTGTGTGTCCCAGGTTGGCCTAATGTTTTCTATATAGCTGTTAATGGCACTTGAACTTTGGATTTTCCTGTCTCCTTACCAGGGATGAACCACAGTGACCACTTTTATGAGGTACATTTACATACTAAAAAAGCAACTGAACTATATCCCCAGACTGCTGGGTCTTAAGAAATATCAAACTGGCAAATCCTCTCTTCCAAGATGCTGGGCATGTTATTGCCCAAGTTCCCAGGATCCCTGTAAAAGAGAAGAAAGAGGGTGATCTCACATCTGTGGAGCCAGGAGAGGGAAGCCAGCATGAGGGAAAGTGTTAGGGGAAAAAAAACCCAAAAATGCAATTTCCCTGCTCCCTTGAATTCAGTGGCTTATTAACTGCTAACTAAGCTTTGCCCTCTGGTTGTCCCTTAGGGGCTGGCTGTAACAAGCAAGGTGGAAGAAGCAGGCTCAATTGTAATTACCCATTAGCACCACTCAAGTGCTGTTCACACACACCCTCTCCTCACCGAGGCTCTCCGCGGCCAGTCCCTGTGCCCCAGGGCCAAACTTTCCATTGTTTATTCAATTACGTAGCGTCCCTAGCTAATCGCTTTTACATTTGCCTAATTCTTCTACAGTGAACTGCCTCTGGACTGGGGTCCATTTGCATATCTGTGTCTTAATTACCTACCCTCTACCCGAGAAGAGGATCGGAGCTGCTGCCTTTCTTTCTCACTGCCCGGCAGCCAAGCTGGGCTGCTGCAGACTGGGAGTGGAGAAGCTGAGGCTCTGCCCTGCTTGGAGATTGTGGAGTTCCTGCATCTGCTGACTTCCGGGGGGGGGGGGGGGGGGGAAGCTACCTGTTAAATCCAAGCAACCCCTGTGTCCTTTTCTGTAGAAGCTACTTCCATTCTTGGCCCAAGAGTGTGTAGCTCAGTGGTATATATAGCACTTGCCTAGTGTGTGTGTGTGTGTGTGTGTGTGTGTGTGTGTGTGTGTGGTGAAGACTTGAGTGTCACCCACACCACAGAAAAAAATGAAAGAAAACAAAGCCCCAATCCAACCTAATGCAAACCAAACAACAATAAAACCAAGCAACAACAGAACCCTAAGCAAACCGAAACCAGCTAAAGCCCAAACCAAAGCCAATTTTCTCCCCTCAAAACCAAAGTCAACAGAAAAACAAAAGAATGTGTCCCTTTCAGCCAGGTCTCCAACCATGGCAATATATGGGGAAGGGAAAAAACACTCTTTTTTTTCTGTAAATATTTCCCTAGAAGATTTAAATTAGTGAATGAGTGTGTATGAACGGAGGAGCGTGCACGCCACAGTGCGCACCCGGATGTCAGAGGACAACCTTGCAGGAATCTGTTCTCAGCTTCCACGGCTCCTGGTCTTTCTTGCTTCCAGCTCGACACAGGCTTTTGGCCAGTGGTCCTGTCTCTGCCTCCCATGCTGTCTTAAGAGTGCCGGGGCCATAGGTACTCACTACTGCATCCAGCTTTTTTAAAAACTGTTTTTTATTGGGCTATATATTTTTCTCTGCTCCCCTTCTTTCCCCTCTCCTTTCTTTCTATCCTCTTCTGTGGTCCCCGTGCTCCCGGTTTACTCAGGAGATCTTGTCTTTTTCTACTTCCCATAGATTAGATCCAATGAGGGTCCTCATTGTTGTCTAGGGTCTCTGTGGTTGTGAATTGTAGGCTTGTTTTTCTTTGCTTTATGTCTAAAAGTCACTTATGAGTGAGTACATATAATATTTGTCTTTTGAGGTGTTGGTTACCTCACTCAATATGATGTTTTCTAGATCTATCCCTTTGCTTGAAAATTCCAATATGTCAATATTTTTTTCTGCATGTAGTACTTCATTGTGTAAATGTACCACGTACATTTTTTTTTTTGAGACAGGGTCTTATATAGCCCAGGTTGCCCCCAAACTCAAAATACAGCTGAAGACGACCTTGAACTTCTGATTCTCCTGCCTGTACCCCTTTAATACTGAGATCATAGGCATGGACTATCTTGGTTAGTTTATGTAATTGCCTGAACCCAGGACTTCTTGAATGCTAGCAAGCCCTCTACCAACTGAGCTAAATCCACCTTTACCTGGATGAACTTTGGGAATCTGGCTTCCCAACACACTACTTTGTCTTCTTTGTTCCTGGCTTATCCCATCCTTTTTGCTAGGGCTTCCAGGTAGATGGAGGCTATTGAAGAAAGTTAGAGAATTCAGAAAATGAATTTTTAGCTGGCCATGGCTTAGTAGATGAGCATGGAACGTTCCTCAGGTAATTTTTAGTTATATAAATGTTGGGAAAATTCAGGAGTCTTTGCATGTTTACTGTTAGCCCCCTCAGGAGCCATAGCAGAGTGTATCGTGAGCTCTTGTCTATGGGAGTGGTCTCACTACACGTTTTAGTTGGTTTTTTATTTTGTTTGGTTTTTACAAATCTTTGGGTAACTTTGCTTCTCTGTACTTTGTGGGTTTAGCTTCTGTTTTTCAAAACTCAAATACACTATATTATATCCACAGTTTTACTTTTCATCCTACCTAATTTTTATCCCATCAAATATTGCTGCTGTAATTTAAGTTGACTACTATCTATCTCCATTTCCCCTGCTGGGATACGATAAGCATCTCAAATGTGAAATTTGCTGAATAGAACTTATCATTTTCAACAAACTGTGCTCTCTAGTTTACACTTTTCTCTCAGATGGCAATGAAATGGCTCACTTGACTCCTCAAGTTAGATATGATTATCTATCTCATGAAGTTTCTTCTTGTGTATTTGGCAGATAGCCCAAACTGATTCTGATCATTCTTACAGCCTGTCTAGACAGTGGCTACAGCCTCCACACTGTTCTCTCCTTGACCTGTAATCTCTGAAATAACTTTGACCATGCTCTCCTGAAATCATGTTTTTAATAAACAGACACAGCCATCTCTTGCTTCAAGTTTCCTCTTGACCCTCATTTAAATTGGGTTTAAATTCTTCATAAAAGTTGCAAGTTTTGTTCTAATTAAACAAGTTGGATTGAACCCCAATCCAATTGCTCAGCCTGAATTTCAGTTGACTTTTACCCAGGTCTTCACAATCAAGCCATAAAGCCATCAGCACTCCTCAGATCTCACACAGCCACACATGGCTCCAGGTTCGCATACTTCCTCTGCCTGGGATGCCCTTTTCCCCATTTCTTAACCCATCTGTCATTCAAGCCTGCTTGAAGACACCAACGCTTTAGATTTATTTTTCAACTACTTCAGTCAAGATTCTGTCTCTTACACCATTCATTTTGCCCATGGTTCTCTTACAGTAGAGATGTTTATAATTTTCAGATTTGTGATGTAGGTGGGGAGATCTTGATGACATATGAGTTGTTCACCTTGGGATCTCCAAGGTCTATACAATGCAGATGCCCATCACTTTTGTCTAAGTACCAATCTTAGCAGTGATGATAACTAATTCAAACCCTTTGAGAATATTGGAGAGAGAGGCAGTGAGAGGAAATAGAGGCAGATACCAGTGTATGAAAGAAAAAGTCTTTTAGATGTTATGGGCCTGTAGGCTAAAGGTGAATGCCCCAATGATATAGAAGAACATTGGGTGACTGTCCATGTAGGGAGATGTCTCCATCAATTCTAGAATTTTGGAAGTTGCTTACAATGTACTTCCTGTTTACTTAGTTAATATTATATCCTTCTGGAGTCTTTGATGGAGTTGAAGAATATGTAGTTATAATTATAGTTTTCCTTAGTTGTGATAAAAGATAAGGTAGATATAAATATTGTAACTATAATTCTTGCTTGATACCTGTTTTGTTGTATGTAATTTTACTATGTTAAAGTTAAAGCCTTCCTTTTTGTTTAAACTGAAAAGGAAAAATGGTATGGGAGATCCTTCTGTGTGTTGTTTTTATTGGTTAATGAATAAAGAACCTGGCTTGGCCTATAGCAAGGTAGAACTTAGTTAGGCGGGAAAACTAAACTGAATGCTGGAAGAAAGGAGACAGAGGCAGAGAGAAGCTATGTAGCCCCAGAGACAGATTTCAGAACTTTACCTGGTAAGCCACAGCCTCATAGTGATACATAGATTAATGGAAATGGGTTAAATTAATATGCAAGAGTTAGTCAATAAGAAGCTAGAGCTAATGGGCCAAATATGATTTAATTAATAGTTTCTGTGTGGTTATTTTGGGTCTGAGCTGCCGGGCAGCCAGGAAGCAAACAAATGGCTTCCTACAACAAGCTACCATTTACTAAGGATATACTCTGTTAAACAACATTAAAATTTGCCACATCTTTTTAAAAAAAGATGTGTTTTTGTTTTTGTATATGTGTGCATATCTGTGTGAGTGTCTGCCACATACCTGCAGGTCACCAAGGAAGCAGAAAGGTGGCCTTGGATGCCCTAGAGCTGGAGTTACGGGGAGCTGTGAACTGCCTCAAATGGGTGCTGGGAATGAAACTCGGGTACCCCGAATGAGGTGCAAATGTTCTTTAGTACTGAGCCATTTGTCTAGCCCCAAATTAACATTTCATTAAAGGCAACTATGAGTGAATCAAGGCCTATCATCAGAAAAAGGCCGGAACTTATTTTAAATTACTTCGTGCCCATCTGAAAAAGTCAAATTATTGTTTAAGCCCCTCAGACATTACACCACTAATCCTTTTCTAATGATCTCATCCTAAGAAATAGCATCAGCAGGGGGACTGTTGAGCCTCCCCTCCCTGTAACAACATAATGAGCAGATTTGGGTATTTACATAATAACTTCAGATGATTTCAGAGCATTTTAGACAAAATATACAGCCACTTAAATGGATGCCAGGGCAGCCATCTCGGCACTCATGGGAATTAAATGGAGATGGAATTGGGAAGAGCAAAAGTCCGGGAGTGTTCGGGTGTGTCCCTCTTGGCTTAGGTTCTTACATGCCCTTGGTTTGCAGCGAGATGTCATGGTTAGAGAACTGGGTTCATAGAAAACACAAGCACTGAAGCTTTGAGTGAAATATAAAAAGAAATTAGTTGGTGCTAAAAGCGACTAGGTTCCAGAAACGGTTTTGAAAACAGCTAGTAATTGTCATTTTTGCAAGGGAGACCATTGAGCCTAATTTGACACGACTTGCGATGTTGTTCATTTCAGATGCATGTGCTGCCTTCCTTTAGTGTTTTACTTCCGTGACTTTTCTTTAACCTTCACGAATTGAACACTAGGGTTACTTTTACCTGAAGACATTTGCACCCAAGCTTGTTATGGTCTTTGCTCCTCTTTATTCTTGGGAATCATTTTCTTGCCTTTTTCTCTGCAGTCCCTCTTTGTAAGGTCCTTCCCTGAATGTCTGTTGGAACTGTAACAATGGCTCTTGGGCTCTTCCTGTTTAAAAGTGTGTTAATGTCACTCACACTTCAAAGAGAGCTCTGCTGGGCTTAGAATGGTTTTGTCTCCCTTGTTGCTGTTGAGCCCGCTGTAGGCCGCCATTCTGCTGATATTTGTCCTGCTCTCCCTTGTGCCTCTTCTTTGACTTTGGTTATTCTGCAGACTCACTGTGAAGTGTCCCTGTGAATATGACCTTCATGGACTTCTTGAGGCACAATATAACTGTCACACATCAACTCCAGGCAAGTTTCACTCCTTGTCTGAATATTTTCCTTTGTTTTAACTACCTACATCTGCCACTTAAAATTTTATGATCAAATTTGTCTGAGATTTCTACTGAAGTCTATACCTTTTTATTTATATTTTGCACGTTAGAGTGAAGTTCAGTCATAATCCTTTTAATATAATAATATATACATATAATAAATGTAGCTATTTCACAACACACACACGCACACACACACACACACAGAGCTAAAGACAAAGTAACCTACTCCAGTCTCTTTCTCAGGTATAATTTATTTTATGTTTTTGTTTGTTTTTTTAAGTCTAAGTGTTAAGGAGTATTTTCCATCTCTGTCCCCACAGCCTACCACTAGGGTTTTATATACAGGATGAAAGATGAAATGCTTTCAACAAGGCAAAAGGACTGTCTATTTTGAAATTACTCCCTTTGCCTGGAATGCACTGACATCTTCACAGACTTACCAGCCCACCAAGCTTTTGGAATTCTGTAGAAAAAAATACCTAATGTAAGTCTTCTCTTCAAGCTCGAAGATGCTGACTTAACCTTTCCTTCTTAAATCTGTCATTTTACAATATAATAAAGCCCTCAGGACAGGCAACAAGCTCACCAACCCTGAGGTTATCAGCAGAAAACTAGAGCCTATGCATATGTCTCCGCCTATATTTGTGTGTCTCTGTGTGTACATGAACCAAAGAGGAGCGAGATCTGTGGGCAGAGTGGGATGTGGGAGACAGACAGCTGCCTCAGTGGAGGGGAGAGATGGGGAACACCCTCCCCCTTGGAGAGATAAAGCCTGCCCAGGGTCATCTCTAGCAGAACAGGCAGGGATGGAGAACTAATTCCCATCTACTTCTTTGTGTTCCTGTGGGGGTCCCCATTATGTGTGGGCTAATGATCTGGAGGAGGGCGTTACTAATCCACTAATGACTTGGAGTTACATTAACTTTGAGGCTTAGATCATCAACATGGAAAAAAAAAAAAGGATGTACATTGTGTGAAATTTCTATGGCAGCTGTGACACGTTACCGCCGTGTAAGGCTTAGCATGGCCTGACGGGAGTTTGTTAGGCTAATGACAGGGGACAGGGCAGACTGCAGCCCTTTGCCTTGTCGGCTGGATCGTGTCAAACTCACCCTCTTCCACCCAGTGCTGTTCCCTCTCTTGACTCTCTACAGCTGGGAAAACGTCTCTCATTTGAAAGACACTTATTTCCCAGGAGGCACAAGTCAAGGCATGGTTCCCACCTCAAGGTCTTCAACCTCAGCCACATCTATAGCTTTCTTCTACCAAGTAAGGTGAAAGACATGTTTATAAGATTAAGGGATTAGAACGGTGATTCTCTAGCAGAGAAGCAGAGATACCCCCAACTGTTCATTAGAAGCTCATGGTATAAGTGCCCTTCTGGACTTGGTCCAGAGAACCCATTTTGGAGAACAGGTGCCAGAGTACTTGTTTATGAGCCTATGAATTAACATTCATTGTTTTTAGCTCAAAATCAAAAGTCAGATAAATTATTTCTCTGGGTGATGGTGTGTCCAGGGAGGAGATATTAAAAGAGGTAAGTACATGGCCTCATGGTTAGAGGGGATCATGAGATTCCCTAAGAATAATTGACAAATCATGTTTGTGAAAGCATACTCCAAGGGTCTAATGAGGAACAATGGAATAATATAAGTATTACTCCATTTTGATCAGATACAAAAGTGAAAACTATTAAGACTGGGACTATGGGAAGTGGAAGAATATTCCCTTAAAGATACCCTAGTTCTAAGCTCCAGAACCTGTCACCATATCACCTCTGACTTTGGGGGAATGTGGCAGAAAATATTATAACTTCTATGTCATGAGAGAGACTGGGAAGATGCAATGAAGGATTTTGAGAAGTGGTTGGGGAAACTGCCCCCAACCACCTGTGGGAGTTAAAAGAGGGGGGCAGAAGCATGCAGAGTCCAGGATTTAGCACCAGACACACAGGGTCAGTGGTGCTGGCCTTTGACACAGAGCGGGAGGCAGGAACAGGAATGTGGGCAGCCTCTAAGAACTGGAAAGGCCAAAAAGTGGAGAGTGCCCAGGAGCCTCCGAAAAGGAAGCCTTACCAATGTCCCATTTAGATTTTCCGTCGGAGTGACCCAGTCATGGACATCTAAATCCTTCAATGCAACATAATAAAACACTTTTTCAGACAGATTAGTTTTTGTCTGTTTGGTTTTTTGTTTGTTTGTTTTATGAGACAAGGGATTTCTAAGTAGCCCTGGTTGTCTTGGAACTTGCTCTATAGACCAGGCTGACCTCAAACTCACAGAGATCCCCCTGCCTCTACCTCCCAAGTACTGAGATTAAAGGTGTGCACCACTACCTGGCCTAGACAGATTCTGACTATGTAGCCCTGGCTTGCCTGGAACTTGCTGTGTAGATCAGGCTAGCCTCAAGGCCATAGAGATTGGCTTGCTTCTGTCTCCCAGGTGCTTGGATTAAAGGTAGGCACCATCATATCCAGAACATTTGTGCTGTTCTAAAATAACAGGTTTGTGGTAATGTGTTGTGGGATTAGCAGGACAAATGTGGTTTTGAGAGTTTGTGTCTTGTGATGGAACCTGACGCTGAATGACTGACCCCTTATATTGCAACTTAAAGAATGAAAGAATAAATGAAAGTATAAATGGTGGGACAGTTGTCTCATCCTAGAACATTTAAGATGAGGACAGTTCTTTGCTGCCCTAAAGCATTTCCCTCCTTCATGAGCTTCTTTTGATTAAGGAACAGATACCCACAGAATACACAAACACTCACGGTCTCCCTAAACACACGTGTATATACAGGTACAAAAACAAACCCTAATTTCTAAAGAACAGACAAGTTCTCCCTGCCTCTCTGCCTTCTTAAATTCAGTCTGGGTTGAGGAAACAGAACGCTTTGCATTTGGGGGCCGTCGTGGTCCTGGTGGGATGGTCTGGTGGGAGCTGATGTTACAGCCCAGACTGGGAAGTGCTCTAAAAGCAGGTGACCTTAGACTCCTGGTTCAGCCTCTTCTGCCTGGACGGAATGTTCTGGTCTGCAGCAGTGGTTGTGTAACTGTTTAAACCGTACACCTTTGCTCCAGGGAGCTAGCGCAATGCCCTCCGTTCTGTTCTGTGAAGCATGCAGTAGGGTAGCTGTGCATCCTTAAATGAACAAGGGTATCACAAGTTCAGTTTTGTCGTGAAATTTCTAGGTTTGTGGCCATCGAAGGGGTGAATTTTGGAGGCAGGCAGTGGGTGGAAACAGCTAGAAAAACAGAAGTTCTTTCTTCTCATTCTGGGGTTGCTTTCCTATATATGTTGTCTAGTGAGCTGGGGACAGGAGCCTTAGGGAGCTGAAACTGAAAAGGGACAGTGAGAAGGTCACAGGAGAAATACTGACGGAGGAGTTTTACCCCAGAGCTAGTGTGAAAAGGGGAGAAGCTGACTATACTGTATGCCATTTATTAGATGTTCCTTAGTCATGAACTGGGCCTAATCATGAGCCTACCCAGCTCGACTGGGATCCTCCACAGGGCAGGAGAAACAAGAATCCTCCACTGTTTCAGCATTGGCTGGGACTAAGATTTTCATGACTTCCCGGCTTTAGATTGACATTTCAACGCTTCTCATCTTAGACTGTTTAGCCTATAGCTTGCCTAAGGTGACAGAGTTCCCTAAAAGAGAATGATGTTTTCATTTGGGGCAAGTTGTTCAGTTTGTCTGTGATTCAGATTTGCACCTGTAACGTGGGGATAATAACGCAATGCACAAAACGTTGTTTTGTGACGGCTTAGCAAATTGTACATGCAAAGCGCACAGGGTATTGCTAACCCCAGAGTACATGTTCTATAAAAAGCTACTCTCGTTATTGGTAATACTCATGAACTAAGATTACATGTCGGAAATAAGGCTAAATACTCCGGGACAAAGATGACTACACAGAATCCTGCCCCGTATACTGCTATAGCTTCTCACAGGGAAAGACCCAGAAACAAGCAAGAATAAAGTTAGGAATCTCTGAGGCTGTGGATCCATGATGGAGCAGTTGTCTAGCGTGGACAAGGCTCAGTATTTAATTCTACTGCCATGAAGGAAGCCAAAACCAAAGCTATGAATGCTGCTAAGACTATGAACAGGGTAGAGCAGGTTGCTCACTGGATCTGGGAAGGTTTGGTTCATAAGGAAGTGGTTCCCTATCCTCTGAGTTCAGTGTGGAGAAATGAAGGGTGAGTAAGTATTCAGGAGACTGACGGGTGGGAAGGATATTTCAGAGAGAATTGCATCCATTTTCTTCTTGCTCTGTTGCACACTCTCACAGAGGAGACTGACTACAAAGTCTGACACACAGACGTGGGGTATCTGTAGACCTAAGTAGACTATTTACACACCATAGCTGTGACCTTGCTTTGGTTCATACAGACGTGGGGTATCTAGTAGACCTAAGTAGACTATTTACACACCTTAGCTGTGACCTCGCTTTGGTTCACAGAAAGTGGACAAATAGAAACCTGGACATGCTTAACAGAGAGGAGAGCTGCCACTCTGTTGTAGTGAGTGGTGGGGCTGCGTCCCCAGCACCCGGCAACCCGCATGGCTAGCTTATGTCCCGAAATAATTACACGGAAACTGTATTCTTTTAAACACTGCCTGGCCCATTAGTTCCAGCCTCTTATTGGCTAGCTCTTACATATTAACCTGCGTCTGTGTTGGGTGGGAGAATCATGGTGACTGCCTGACTCAGCTTCTTTCTCCCAGCATTCTGTTCTGTTTACTCCACCTACCTAATTTTCTGTCCTATCAAAGGCCAAGCAGTTTCTTTATTAATTAACCAATGAAAGCAACAGATAGATACAGACACTCCCACATCAGAGAGCATTTACAAAAATCATCCAGTGTCTGCAATCACAGGGTTTGCCGGGAACCCAGGGAGACCCAGCATCCCAGCCCCGCCTCTCCTAGTCATTGCATCTCTGCCAGTCCCTGCCTTTACCTGCAGCAGTGCCAGAGGCAGGACAAGAAGGGAGCCCCAAGACAAAGGGCTCTACCGCAGATGTGGGGGGAATAAGGCCCAACACTTGTGCTGTTATGGTACCTCCCTGCCTCTGACCTTCCTTTTCCTTCCTTTGGTGAAAAGTACTGATTTTTGTTGGTTGTAGGTAGCACATGGAACATCAATTAGGATAGAGCTCTATGTCTCTATAGTGTCTTCTTGATGGGCGGGGGCACCTAAGTCTGTTTTGCACTTAGTAGGTACTCAACAAATACTAGTTGAACTAAGAAGTGTTGTCTAGCCTGAATAGAGGCTCTTCTTGGGATTTATTTGGATCGTAAGTTATATGAAGGTAGAGCCCAGGCTTGATCTGCTGTTAGGATATTCTTGGAGCTAGGAAGTGGCCAGGACACACTAAATGTACTTAAATCACTTATACCCAAGCTTTGGTATCTTCTTTCTCCTGTTTCTAATGAGTAGCTAGCTGGTGGTGAACACGGTTGTGCTTACTCTGTATACAAAGCGCAAATGGACGTGGTGAGTGAGTGGATGGGTAGGTGGGTTGACAGATGGGTCGTTGGATGGATGGGTGGGGAGATGAATGGGCAGATGGGTCTGTGAATGATGGCTGAATGAGTGAACGTTCATATGTTTGTATTAATGCATTGGATAATTACTGATGCGCCGCTTTTCTGGGGATGTTTTCAGCTGTCATAATATTCCCACAGCTGACTTTATCTGTGAAGTGTGCATCATACATGAAAGCTAAATGCGCAGCTGCAGGTGTGTCTTTCTTATTTCCTAATGCAATGAGGAGACGCTTGCGAGGAGAGGGGGCTAGGTGAGGACTATATCGTTCCAGGTGTATAATGAGATTCCTTGAAACTACCCCGGGTACCCGATCGTGTTTAATCCTCACAGCAATTTGACGAAACAAGTGTTCTTATTACCGCCAAATTGCAAGCACTTAATGAAGTGGAATCACTTGCTCGGGAAATTGCCGAGTGAGGACTTGAACCGAGACTGTACTAATTAAGAAGCCTGGGCCCTTGCCTAACATACAGAGCCGAGAGATATTAGTGTATAGTTGACCAGGAGGCCTCAGAAATGGGAGTGGCTATGTGTGAACCCAGTGAGGCCACTAATCTCTTGCGCTGGGAAATCACTTAATTTGCCTTCTCAGTTTACTCTTTATTTTAATGGAGGTAATCAGATCTTCGTAGCAGGCCTCCAGTGAAAAATCATGGTTATGGAGAGGAAGCTTTGAGGTAAAGATCTGGAGGGAGGACTATAGAGTGCTACCGAACAGGAACGAAGAGCTCCATCTTGTTCTGTCTTAATGAACTGGCTTGTAATGTTCTGAGTTTTTGTAGAGTAGTTCATCTTTATCACCAGAGACTCCTAACTGGTCAAGGTCCTGAGTATAAACCACCATGAGTGCTCAGTAGTATAGGACATCTATACTACGCCTTCTAAGGCTCAGGGAATATCACAGGAGAGGGGGCAGTAAGAAGGAGCTAAAAGACTCGATGGACGCCGTGAGATGTTCTCCTGGACACAGCTTACCTGCTGTGCTCATGAACTGTAGTACCTGTGGTTACATGCATGAGACTTGCACATGATTGGGCCTATCAGCATTCCATCCTAGACGTGGGTGTGGCTCATGTGGCCTCACCCCCATCCCAAGGTGCTACTGGAAGTTAATGTTTTCTGGGAAAGGAGGAATAATTTCCTTTAGTGTCGTATCTACTGTTGAGTTGCCCATATTCCATTAAATAGTCCTCCGCCACCCGAGGTCATGCAGTTAACCCAACTGAACTCAGTGGGTCTCTCTCTCACACACAGAAAAGCCAAGAAGGTCTGAAAGGATGACTCAGGGGTTAGGAGCACCTACTGCTCTTGCAGAGGACCCAAGATCAGCTCTAAGGACCTGTGTTGGGTGGATCAAAACTACCTGACACTCTAATTCCAGGGTTTGACATTGTTGACTCCGCAGGGCACCTTCAGTCACATGAACACACACACACTTAAAAATTTTAAGAGATGAATCTTTAAAGACATGAAAATAGGAACGAAAATTATTGGGAGGAAGGATTTTAGCAGGAGTAGAAGGGTCTAAGAAAGGGTGATAGGATGGTGACGAATATGACCAAATTATATGTAAGCATGAGCATGAGATTATCAAAGAATAAATGTATTTTAAAAATCAAACCAGCATCCACTTAATGAATTCTGGAGAGGAAGTGGAACTCAGTAAATAATTTCCAGATTTAATATTTACTTGCTTATTAAACAGTGTTTTTAGCACTATATTATTCTAAAAGAAAACTGCTGCTATGAATTGATAACGGTGGCATTTAAATACTCCTGGGATGTCAGAAGAGAAAGCGGTGTCATTGCCATGGACAAGTTGTGGGAAAAGAGCATCTCTCTCAACTCATGGGTCTTTTCTTCCCAGGTGGGGTATCTTGGTGCGACTTTTTTAAACACTTCATTTTAACTGACACGTAGAAGCTGTGTGTGTTTATGTCCTCATACCTCTTCTGTCCCAGGCAAGTGCTACCATGCACTCATATGTGCTCCTTCATCCATCCTTTGTTTGTCATTTACTTACGGGGCATTAGCTGGGTACCGGGTACTGTCCTAGCAGTGAGACATACTGGATATAGCCCTACCTCCTAGAGAGACTCAGGGAAGAAACCACGCTGTTAAGTGATACAATCATTAAAAAAAAAAAAAAAAAAAAAAAAAAAAAAAGGTAAAAGAAATGAGGAAAAGCATCAGGACATGGAGACAAGCCAGGAACTTGTCTAGGTAGGTTGAGAGCAAGAAATCTGCCTCAGGAGTGGATTTAAGTGAAATCTGAGCACCAAGCAGGAGTGAATGAGGCTTTTTGTGGCTGAGATCTGTGCTCTGTAGGACACCCTGTGGGGTGAAGAGCAAAGCCGGATCCCAGGGGCCCAAGGCCATGGACAAACATACCGTCTAGTTTCAGGGAAGAGCTCCAGGTGCTGCAGACAGAGAGAGAGGCGGCAGAGTGCATCCCTGGACAGGTCTTGGGGAAGCGGAACCGCCTTGAGAGCAGGATAATACACGGAAAGTAGTGATAGGGAGGGCGGGGTGAAGGATATCTCCTGCGAAGGCCAAGATTACGGAAGAAGAGTTAAGATTGAAAAAGCATAAGTAGTATTTAAAGTCTGGAGGTCGGTGGGAGTCTGGGTAGAAAGGGCCTTGCATGGTGAGGTTTACACTAGAGAGACTCCATACGGCAGGCGAAGGCAGAACGTGGGGTGGATGGGAGAGCAAGAGCCACATCAGGAACTGACGTAGAACATTTGGGGACCCGGGTTAGAGAGACAGGCAGACGAGAAGGCCTGAAAGGTGCGTGGTTGGTGACCTGAGTAGGAGGTCACAGACACTGGTCAGAAAAAAAAAATTACTTTGCTCATGAAGCAGTGACTGCAATATTCTTCCAATAATGAATTACTTGACCAACTGCCCCAACTTCGGGGCTTCGCACCCCACACCCATAGTCTTGTGAAGCACCAAGCATCCAAAGGTCCCAGTGGATCGGTTTTGAGTTTCCAGATATCCAGTTATGACACGTTTCTTGTGTTCTGTAATATTTATAAACTTTCAGAGAGATCGTCCCCAAATTAAACAGTGAGTGACATTTAGGTGAAGTTCGGATCTCTTGTCACCTCTCCTCACGTCCCTTCTTGACATACAGCTTGGGAGAGCCCATTCTGACTGTGTGTGATTTGTCTTTTAGGGAAATGTCTTTTTAAGTCTTTTGCCCGTTTGATTTGGCTGCATTTTTTGTTTTTTTATGGTGAGGAGGAGGAGGAGCTGCTCACATACTCCAGACTGAAATTTCTTGTCAGATATTTGTGAAGAACACTCTCTTTCAGTTTGCATCTTAGACCCCAGGAGCCTGTGAGGGGCAGGAGAAAGATGTAGTTTCAAGGAGGTTGTATTTGGAAGGCCAGAATGCACCTCTTTGAGACTGTTTTGTTTAAATACCCACCCTGTCTTGGTGTCTCTAGTCTCCCTCTGTTTTATCTTTCTCTCTCCTCTATGTCTGGTGTATGTGTGCATATACACACGTGTATGTGCGTGTATACACATGCGTATGGGGTGCACTCTCCTGTGCAAACATGTGGAGACCAGAGGTTGACACCAGGTGTCTTCTTCAGTTGTTTTTCTTCCTTATGTTTTGAGACAGGGTCTCTCACTGAACTTGAAGCTTGCTGTTTTGGCTAGTCTGGCTGGCGGCAAGCCACAGGATGGACCTGTTTCCACCCCTCAGGTTACAGGCTTGTGCCAGCCCTGGGGTTACAGGCTTGTGCCACCACACTCAGGTTTTACTTGAATGCTAGAAATCTGAATTCAGGACTCTTTGCCTTTGCAGCAAGTGTTTTACCCACTGAGCCTTCTCGTCAGCCTAGGTTTCTACATTTAAGAGGACAATACCCTGACTGTAATCAAAACTTAAACATGTGGGCCATAATTGCACTCTACTGTCCACTCTTTAGGATGTGGCCAGATACTGAAGTTTGTAAATATTCTATGCCATCCTGTTAAGAACGTGACAGAATCTATCATAAAGTTGTTTATTAGAATAATTTTCAGCAAATATATTTCTTTCTTTTTTTTTTTTTTTTTTTTTTTTGGTTTTTCGAGACAGGGTTTCTCTGTGGTTTTGGAGCCTGTCCTGGAACTAGCTCTTGTAGACCAGGCTGGTCTCAAACTCACAGAGATCCGCCTGCCTCTGCCTCCCAAGTGCTGGGATTAAAGGCGTGCGCCACCACCGCCCGGCAGCAAATATATTTCTTTAGTGCCCTTTCCTTGTACACGCGTCCGCAAAAGGAACCACTGATCCACTTGGCCATTTTAACCTTCTTTAAAGGTTTGCTGTTGGTGGTGGGGGAAGACAGCAAAGACTCACTTTCTCCCATCGCCCCCTTTGCTGAAAATGACATGGAAGACTGGAAAAAGTGCTGGTAAGCGGTAGAAGAGAAGCTGGGTATCTGCTAATGTAGTCACTGACCCTGGAGGACCGACTCATTGACCCAAATACCTACAACAAGAGCCACCTCTCATCCTGACCCAACCCAGCTCCAGAAGATCTCTCACAATCTCCTGCACCAGAAGAAGAGGCCGTCCTGGAGCATCTAGTCCCAGTGAGGCTCCTGTGTACATCAGAGGGGCTTGTGACCATGGGCCCCCTTAAGACCAGCATCTGAGATCAGGGCCCTGGCTCACACTGTCGGTACTGAGCTGCCTTGAAGCCTGGCTCCTCGGCCTTTGGCTAGATTGTGAGAACACAGAACAAAGAGCTATTTGTATCCAGAGCATGAGTTCAGTTGAAAGCTTTTGTATGGGCTTTTTGTCTCTGAATCCTCGTGGCAACCTGGGCACACTCCCAGATGCGAGGGACCTGTTGTCCAGATGTTCCTGTGGACAACCCTCAGAACTGGGTGGGCCTAGAGAAGGCCCCACGCAAAAACATTTGTCAGTTTCCAGTCACCTGTTGAACAGAACTGGTAACTCTCTCCTGTGCAGGTCTGTAAGCCAGGAAAGTTTTAGGAAAGAAATAGGTGGGGAGGAGAGAGAGAAGAGAAGAGGAAAGGGGGAGGGGGAGAAGAAGAAGGAGGAGGAGGAGGAGGAGGAGGAGGAGGAGGAGGAGAAGAAGAAGAAGAAGAAGAAGAAGAAGAAGAAGAAGAAGAAGAAGAAGAAGAAGAAGAAGAAGAAGAAGAAGAAGAAGAAGAAGAATTTGCGAAGGATTCAGTGAAAGAAGCCTGGCAAACCCATGTGGTATGTTCTCTGAGCATCTCTACTTTTGCGGTGGTGATTCTTCTGGATGGAGCACAAGTCCTTGGTTGCTTTGAGAAAACATTTTATATGAAGGTGCCCCTGGCGGACAAGTAGACTACCCCTCACTTTAATGGAAGCAAAGGTATTAACTAGTAGATTTTAGCCCCCTATACTCTCTTGAAAAAAATAAAAGAACTTTCTCCCCAAGAGAATGGAGAGTTTATTGTGACTAAATTATTCAAGAGATGTTAAAACGTCCAACATGGATGTGCTTCATTGCTCGTCAAGAGTCTGGTTCAAAGCTTCTCATACAGTAGAGACACAGTGAGTCTGGGCTTCACTTCAGGATTGGCTCTTGAATTGAACAGAGCCACAGAGTCTGAGGGATCCGCGGTGGAGTGGTCTGGTACTGGAAGACATGGCCCCCTGCATGCTATCTCTCCATGTGAGTCACGTTTGTGGAGACCTGTTTGTGGCATGCTTATCTCCGTGTAGAAACTGGAGGACGAACTCAGCTTCTGTGTGTCGGAGGCAGACTCTGTTTCTGACTTTAGGTATACCTAAGTCAAGTGATGGTGTGTTCTTTAAACCAGGTGCTGCTCCATCTGCAGTGGCCTTGGAGTCTCCTGGGGCCTTTGACAAACTGCAGGTTTCATGTGGGTAGCTTGGCTCTGATCTGAAATATTTGGAACAGAGTCCCCTATGTCAAGAAATGTCATATGCAGGTCAAGTAGCTGATGACTGTGCACACTGACAGGGAAAAGTTAGGCCTGAGACAGGGAATAAAATGGACTACCATGTCCTCTTGTCACGACAGGGCGTGGCCATTCGTTCAATGGCCCAGGTGCCAAATGCTCAGTGATGTTCGTTTCTTCCACACATGCCAGACAATGCTCCCTAGCCTGTGTTTTAGGAATTAGGAAAGATGCAAGAAAGAGCTCTTGACCCAAGAAACGGACGAAAGCAAACAGACAAATACAGATTAGCTATGAGGCATGGAACTAAATGGTGGGATAATGTGTTCTGAACCCACAGTGCAATAAACCGGACGAGTCATGGCATCTCTGGAGCAATGAGCACCACCTACCTTTGATTGAGTACTTCCCATGCCCTGGTTTTTGTCTGACACTTAATATATATATAAACTTATCACAGCTGTCCTCTGAGGTAAGAGTGGGAATTTTGGTTGTTGAGAGATTCTGTGCAATGCTGGCCAGTTTATAACCAGAAGAACTGAAATGTCATGCCTACGCCTTCCTGATAGCACGCAGTCTCTCTGGCCTGGCAAGGAATTCTGTCGCACACGGAACACCTACTACCTGTGGAGCTCACTTGATTGAATGCTCTTAACATTTCCAAGAGAGCCAGAACACAGGCAGGAGGACCTATGAGCGCTCATTGGTCTCGCACGCGCTGTCTGGATCCCACTGCTCCATCAATTAGCCAGAACCTGCACAGTGAGCAGGTATGGGGGGATTGGCTCCTGCAGATTTCTTCCTGCTCGCCAGGGCTTGTCTCCTCTAGCCTAGTCAGTTTACCAGAGTGTTCCCCGTGCAGAGATCACTTTGTTGTGAGCATCATCATCTGCCTCCATTGATAGCTGATGTTGCAGAGGTGGCTGTTGTATCAGTTCAGCGCTATGACGGACTGTGGCTGTGTACATTGTCAGCCAACTTCAGAAAGGGTCCTATTGCAGACTCCGGGGAGGCAAGGTAGGGGCTGGGGAAAGCAGCTGGCTGTTTGAGCAGGAACTGGGGCTTCTCAGCACTTCACACTCCATTTACCAGCCCTCTGAGTCACCCAGCACACGCCCTTCTTCACTTCCTTTCCTAAAAACAGGGGTAGTTTTTGCCGCAAGAAGCATGGTTACTCCAGCATTGGCCACAATTCATGGGCAGTCCTGGACACGAAACAAGATTGACTATGACAGAGCCTTAATCAGAACAGAGTTTGCATGCTACAAATCACTTTTTGGTGACAATGGCTGGTTTCTTATTCCTTCCTTTCTTCTTCTTTTTTTCATTCTGTTCCTTTGACTAGGTCTACCAAAAACAGGAAGTCAAATGTATAAATGTTCTTCCTGTGAATCAATGTAAAAGCCACTCTCTTCTGATCCCAAGTCGCTCTCCAAGGCCTCGTGTTACAAGCTCGCGTGAGAACGGAGTGCTGCGTGCTGGGCCCTGGGATGCAGAACTGGGAGGTGGGCCTGCTCCTAACTGCCCTAGAAAGCTAAGTCTCGGAGGCCTTCCCCTCACAGTGAACCACAGTGGCAAAGTGCCTCACTCTAGGGCACCCTAAATCAGATGGCAGGAGCTGCTGACCAGCAGGTGATGCTTTGTGCCCTTTAGCGGTAGCTAAGCGGAATAGCAGCCCTAAGTGGGAAAGGTGTTCCTAGGGGTGGGATTGAGGGTGGGCCCACTTCCATACCTTGTGCCCAATCAGAAGCACATGGACATAGGTCACTCGGCCTCTCTAGTTCACTGACTCACAGGTTGTGAACTTTCAGTTGGTGACGTACACCTCAATTTTCACCAGTGAGTCATGGGTATGGAGGAAAATGGGGTTCCAAATGGTTTCATGATGCCACTGGGGTACAGGGAGAGACACTTCTCTGAGTGTTCAGGGGACAGTCGCTTGCCAACCAAGAGTCACTCTGCACCCACTTGGTAAGACCTCCCTAGTGTGACTTCCGGAGCCCGCATATGCCTGGTTCTCCACAGGGAAGAGGTAGGATGAGCGAGACTGTGTGTGCAAAGAAGTTTGACAGGCTGGGGAGAAATCCTCTCCAGACGGAGAAGGTATTCTATCATGATCCTATCCCCCAACATGGCTCATGGACGCTGAGAATTCCCTGCCCTGGCAGCTGTGCCCAAACCTGCCTCGCAGCCCGGTCACTCTCAGGCTACAATCGTCTACCTGGAGGCTGGGCTCACTTCAGGCTGAGTGGTTCCTTCATGGACATAGTTCTTTTTCTTGTGTACGTGTTAGACTTCCTCTCTGCAACTCTCCAGCTTATGCACCAGAACTCCTCAGTGTTGCCCGCTCTCACGCTCCAAGCCAGCTCCTGTGGGTGACTCGCGAAGACCAGTGTTGTTCTGCTGTTGCCCTGGTTGTCCCTGGCTGTATTTATCTCTTCATGTTTTCATCCAGATTGTATTTGAGAGCCTCCTGCATGCCACTTGTGGTGATCTGAGTTGGAGACGCAGGAAGAAAATCTATACTTTTCATCCTTCTGCAGCTTTAAGTTCAGGATGTGCGGCCTTAAATCAATCTACGCCACCAATGCATATGACCCAATGGCGAGTATGAGTCAAAGTAATTATCTCCCGCTGCAGGGAATTCCACCTGCCTAAACAGCTTGCTTTGTTTCCCACCAGATCTGCTAGTTACGCTGAGCCCAGCTCTCCCTTCCTCTAAGTCTCTGTTCCCCCTTGCCTATGTGGCCATGATGGCCTTCTCCTCTTCTCCTTGCTCTTTGGAGGCTGGGAGTGGCTGTCGTGTCCCATTATCCCCATTAAGATCAGACCTGACCTTGTGCCAATCTCTCCGAGCTTCTGGATTATTTCACTTTCTCAATGTTCTTATTGGGGTTAGCGAAGGGACTCTAGTGGGCATAGCAGACATGGCTCTGTCAGGCCTTGCCCTTCCCCCATTTCCTCTGCCTCTCTACAGAGTACATTCCTAAGATTAGCCACCAGGGGAAAGGCCACTTCCTCCCCCTGAGGCTGACTACCAGCGTCCAGCTATCGGAGAATTGAAGTGCATCAATTCAAAGCCCCCTTTGGCTCACCTACTTAACATGCCCAATTAAAATCAAACACCTCATCCTAACGCAGGATTTCCCCTTTTCCCTTTCCCTTTATAAACCTCTGTTTCTCTATGGGCGCTGTCTGTCTTCTCTCTCTCCAGAGTCAGTCCTTTGTCTCTCCAGGACAGATACTCTTGCCCACATACCCTGTTCCCTTCCCCATCCTCCCACTTCTGTCTCCTGCCTTTGTCTCTTATTCCCTACCCTTTGTCCCTCTGGAGCAAATAAATCTCCTTTGTACCTAGAACTTGGTTCTTGATATCCTGAGACTATACTGTTCCTTTTCGGTGAGAAGGCCAGAATCCCAGAGAATAATATTCTGTGCTTAACTGGAGAGAAAGTTATAAAGACAAGTAAGTGGGGAATAATAAGTAAAATGAATATTTAAAATAGTCTCTCAGGATGTGTGTGTGTGTGTGTGTGTATGTTCATTTAGAAAGAATTTCAATGATTTGGCGTTTGCCTATAAGTTGAAAGTATTTATTCCAACCACAAATTACTCAGAATCTTTACAGATAGGGTTAAGTCTGTAAGTACGCAGAGCAGGTTCCTCCACTGGCTGCATTCACTCAATATTTGAAGACAGGACTATGACAAGGACCAGCCCTCCTTAGATTTGGTATGGTTGTCAAAAAGCAAGGTGCTTTTGTATAGCCGAGTTCTAGGTATGTACAGCCACTGGCTTCACGTTTCTGGAGAAACAATTTTATCAGTGACAATTCCCAGACCCCCAACTCTGGGTTAGTGTTCTAGTAAAGACCTGTGCCACCCCCACCTTCTGACTGGAGAAGAAGGAACAGCTCGCTTAAAGGACAGTCCAGCAGGGTATGCCAAAGCCATGTCTGTAGAACCAGCCCGCAGTCTACTTTCCTGTTTTATGAGCACTAGTTTTCCCATTTGAAATAGCTATAATGGCTTCTATTTCCTGCCACCAAACTCTGATAGACGAATGTTAATTTTGTCTTTTACCTTATTTAAGAAAAATGTCCTGGGATTGCTGCAATCACATACAGTCTGGAGTACACTGCATGAGAATCCAATTCCAACTATGTACCTAATGGGTACCTGTGCATGTGACTTTAAGATATTTAATTATTTGAGAATATCATACGGTGTCTTTTGACTGTTTTATCCTCACGCCTTCCTCTATGGGGGCATAAGATCTTGAACAATCTCAGCTTTCCAAGTTCTTCTCCCGAGCTGTCAAACAAGGCACACCCTGCTTGCTCTGCCCACATGCCCTCAAATGCAGAGAACAATGCAATATGGCTGTTCTCTTTTCTCCTTGGCACAATTCACTCTTACCCATAAAACCCAGCTTCTTCCTCTCAGAACGTGGAGAGTCAACACAAAGTGGAAAGTGAAATCAAAGGCCCCGTCTCACAGTTTATTCAGGATTCCCTAGGGAAATTTCAAAGCAAATGTTTTGAAACCATCTAGAGTGAGAGTTGATATATATACAGACTAATGCAGATACATATATGCATACACACACACACACACATATATGCAGACTAATGAAGAAATGGAAAGGTGAGGTCAGGAAAGCTTGCAAAGTCACATGCCTCTCGAGACAGGCATTAGTATTTTCTCCCATGTCAATCCCATGGCTGAGGAAATCTCTCGTGCAGCAAATAACCATGTGTTGGTGGCAGGCCGTCAAGCTCTATGACACCACTGGATGTTTGTCGTGCGGAAGACTTTCTGTTCGACTTGAGCTGGCTCAGGCAGGTGGTTAAAAGTAAGTATATTGGGGAAAATGTCATAAGTCAATCACACACCCTTTAATATGAATCATTTAGAAATGAGCCATGTGATAGTGATTTTTTTTTATTCTTAACAAAGCCTGTTTGTTGGTGGGACAGACTCGCCTGGCATGTTCAAGCCTCAACGCAGACCCCTGCTCTCTGCCTCATCCACGACCGTGCTCACCCCCACCCCTCCCAAACCCTGCTTTTCTGTCTGGGGGTTCATTCTTTGCCTCCATTTTGTTTATCTTCAGGTCTGTAATCAAAGGCCCTGAACTCTCTGCTGGCATAGAATCTAAGCATGACTGTGTTTTCTGTCTCATAGGAACGAATTATTTTATTACTTTTAGATTTTTATTACCCAGAGGCAACTCCCCCTTGCATTCTCTACAGGTCTACTCACCCTTGCAAAGCTGGTCTTGTTTGCTTAATTTGCTAGATTAGGAAAACAACCCTGGGAGCTAATGTCACTCTGGTATATTCATTTTGTTTATTTATTTGATTCTGGGGAAGTAATAAGCCTGGGCCTTGAGAATACTAAGGTTAACTTAATCCTGAGCTTCATCTTTAACTGTTGTTGGTGTTTCTTTTTACTCTTTGCCCTTTTGGGGGGCCTACCACCCAGCTCCCAAATTAATCACATGCAGGGAGACCAATTACTTATAAATGACCAGCCTTAGCTTGGCTTATTTCTAGCCAGCTTTTCTTAAATTATCCCATGCATCTTTGCCCTCTGGGCTTTTACTTTTCTCTATCTCTGTAATCTTTTCTTGCCTTCTTGTTCCATGTCTGGCTGCATGGCTGGGTGGCTGGCTCCTTCTTTTCTCACTCCTCTCTCCTTTCCCCAGATTTCTCCTATTTACTCTCTCTGCATACCAGCCCCACCTATCCTTTCTCCTGCCTTGCTATTGGCCATTCAGCTCTTTATTAGACCAATCAGGTGTTTTAGACAGGCACAATCACACAGCTCCACATAATTAAACAAATGCAGCATAAAAGAAGGCAACACACCTTTGCATCATTAAATAAATGTCCCACAGAATGAATAAATGCAACACCTCTTAAAATAATATTCTACAACACTCACCTTTAATTATTTTAATTGGCATTTTTAGTTCACGAAAACAGGAATAGAAATCAATAAGAAGTTCATAAAGTTTGATGCAGTCAGTTGGAATGGACCCAGCCTCTATCTTACTGTTAAAGGAAGCCAGGGACAGATGCTGCAGATGCCCGAGGGAAAACCGCAGTGTGGCACTTGGCCTCCTCTGCTGCTTCCTGTCTGTCCTGTGTCTGTGTCGCTTTCCCCATGAGTGAACACATGTTCATCCAGCATGAAATGCATGGCAGGGTAGGCAAGGGGAGCTAAAACAACAGGAAATGATGTCACCACTTGGGCCATAAACCATTCTGTACAGTGTCAAGCGCATGATATATTGGGGCAGGTGTGTGTGTAGTGCCTAATTTGTTCTAATCCTGACTTCAGTGAGTAAATAGAGTGCATTGGTAAATCCCGAAGGGGTCACCCTTTGCAGGCATCCAGCTAGGCGTGCTGCTTATAGCCTTGGAATTAATGAAATTTTACTGCTGATAGGACAGTAAAACAGGAAGAAGAAAGATTTACATTTTTATTTTATCTTATGTGTATGAGCATGATATCTGAGTATCATGTGCAACCTGGAATTGGAGTTCTGCACAGTCACGAATTACCAAGTGGATGCCGGGAATTGAACCCTGGTCCTCTACAAGAACATGAGCTCTTAAATATTGAGTCATCTTTCCCCAGGCCAGAAAGAAACCTTTTTTTAAAATTATCTCTTTCTTTCTTTCTTTCTTTCTTTCTTTCTTTCTTTCTGTTTTTTTTTTTTTTTTTTTTTTTTTTGAGACAGGGTTTCTCTGTGTAACAGTCCTGGCTATCTTAGAACTCACTTTGTAAACCAGGCTGGCCTTGAGCTCACTGAGACCTGCCTGCCTCTGCCTCACAAGTGCTGGTGTTAAAGGTGTGCACCACCAGCCCCCAGCAGGAAGAAACATTTAAAAAGATCTGTAGCTGTTTGCCAGAAGTGATTTCCAGAGTTATTAAAAGACAAAAAGAATATCAATGAATAATGCTACACATTTAAAGAGTTTAAAAGGATCTAATTTTATTTTCTGGGTTTTAAGTTCTATTTTATTTTTAGAATGTATCAGATTTTATTTATTTTGTGTGCAGTTGTGTAAGTGCGGGCATGCGCATGTCCCACGTCCATGTCGGGTTGGAGGACAATTGAGGAAATCGGTTCTCTCCTTCCACCCTGTGGGTCCTGGAGATTATATTCAGGTCATCCGCATGGTAGCAGGCATCTGTACCTAATGAACTGTCTTGCTAGCCCCAAGCACATAATTTTTATAGGTGCGGTCTTCATAGAACTTCATGGTAACCCCATGTAGTAGGTAGAATATTACTCTAATTTTGAGTTTGTGTATAAAGAAAGGAGTTTGTGGTTGAGCACATAGCTCAGGGTTTGAACACCTACCTGAGCAGTGTGAAGCCCCTGCAACATTCTTCATCCAGCTCAAAACAAAACAAAACAAAAAGACCGGGCAGTGGTGGCGCTCGCCTTTAATCCCAGCACTCGGGAGGCAGAGGCAGGCAGATCTCTGTGAGTTCGAGGCCAGCCTGGTCTACAGAGCAAGTCCCAGGACAGGCTCCAAAGCTACAGAGAAACCCTGCCTCGAAAAACAAAGCAAAACAAACCCAAAAAACCAAAACCCAAACAACAACAACAAAACCCCAAAAGATATGGTTCAATAATGTCTCTTTGACCTATGGACACAGCAGATTTCATTATAAATGATTTAGAGACGTGTGCTTATCTGAATGTTTTATTAGCTACTATTTTGTTTCAAGATGTCAGACTATCCCCCTAATTAATTTATGTCACATTAGGATTGGAATAAGTCAGTATCACCCTCGAGCAGGCAGAAACATGAAATGACTGTGTCTGAAGTGAGGATTTTGCTTCTAGGAGCAATCACGTTGGCCTGGCTGTGTATTTGTTAAGCTCAAAGTGTGCACCAAGCAAAACAAGCCAGACCCTTGTAGATGTTTTTCTCTCTCTGCTTTATACAGTCTATCTACCTAGCTGATGATATGGCTCAGTGGGCAAAGGAATTTGTTTCCAAGCCTATGCCTTGACTTTGGTTCCTGGAACCCACGTGGTGGGAGGAGAAAACCAAATCTCACAGGTGGTCCTTTGATCTGCACTGTGCTTACATGCGTGCACACATGCACCCCCTCCATAGGTCAGTAAATATAAAACAAGAAAGGAAGGTTGGGGGCTGGTTCAGCTGGCAGAACTGATTTCCCCAAAGACCTGAGGACATGAATCAATCTCTAGAACCTACATGGAGATGGAGGATTAAAACCAACTTTGTAGAGCTGACCTCTGATCTCTCCACACTTGTACTATGGCACACGCATACACACAAACGCAAACACACGTCACACATCACATGTCACACACATCATACACACATATCACACATCTCACACATACATCACACACGCCACACAATCACATACACACGTCATACACATTATACACACACTAATGATAATAATAATAATAACAACAATAATAAATCAAAAATGTAAAAAGATTATAGCCATCCCAAGGAGACACAGAACTGAAAAAAAATAGAAGACACTATCTGGAATGTTCTGGATTGCTTATGGTGACTGAGGACCAGTCTTGTCTCTTTCCAGTCTACCTGTTCAGCTGTGGGGTCACCAAATAGAAATCAGCTGGAAGTCTAAGCCATGTGATTGTGTGGGAGGCATTTTCCATACTTAGAGTTTATTTGGTTCGTTAAGAAACCGCCAGTCTTCTCTCACTGTCCTGGGGACCAGAGATGACACAGTTTTTATCCCTGAAGATACCACAGTTAAGTGGGGCAAATAGACAGGCCCCAAACCGAAGCAACAGCTAAAACCATCCATAACAGAACAATTACAATGTCTGTGAGAATGCAAGGTAGTAGTAAAATCTGTTCGAAGGGATGGGGAAAACTTCTTGGAGGAGGGAATGTCTGAAGATACAAAAATGGCTTTGGCCAACAAAGAGACGGATATTCCATTCAAAAGAAAGAAAACAGCCAAAGCTACAGGATAATTTGTTGAAATGGACAACTCATAAAATATGTGCAAAAAAAATCCAAATTAAAATTAAAAATATTCATAAAAATGGTTTCTAATCTGAAACTTCTGTTCATACAAGTCTGCCCGTGTGTCTTCCTGCAAGCAGCTCAGCTCCAGAGAAGTGAGTCTTAGGATTTCACACACAGAGAACTTGAACAGGAGTCTTACCAGAATGCAGAGTGTGATCAAGTCTGCTATCGAGGCGGGAGCTGAGAGTCTGTACTGTTACCACGTTTCCAGATGACCCTGGGGCTGCCAGGGTGTGGATACTGAGTGGGAGGAGTGCAGGGGTTGGGCTTAGCCATCTAGGCATGCAGATGCTAGTTGGGGAGCTTGTGTCCCCTGGGCTTGAAGGGGTGATGTTGGACAATAGGCAGCAATGTTCTTAAACAGAGTGATGGCAAGACTGCATCTGCGTCTGATGACAATGTGAAGAAGGGTTGGAAGTGTGGGGACAGGCCACGGGGTGAGAGCCCGTTGCCATTATCCAGGCATTGTTCTAAAGTACCTGACCGTTGCTAGTGGTAGCAGTGGGTATAAGGCAGAGAGTGGATTACAGGAGGTAAACAGGCAAGGTGTGAGGGATTTGAGGCAGAGAGGGGAGGCGAAGACTATGATGCTTTAGGAGCAGCTGTGGCGGAACAAGCTTTGTTACTGTCATGGTGATGTCTAGAATGCGGACAGAGGAACTGGACAAGCCTGAAGAAGAAAGAAGCCTTAGTTATGATCTAGAACTAAGGTCCAGGAAAGCTGGACCCAGACAGGAAAGAGTCACAGAAATGGAGAGGAGGGTGAGATTCATTTTTAGACGGAAGCCACCAGCAGTCAGAATCCAGCACTCGGATACAGCATTTAGAAACACAACAAATCCTTCAGAAAGCTTACACAGCAATGGGACTGACAGACTTAGCACTGAATGTTCAAGATGCTGTTAGGGAAATAATTTCAGAAACACTGCAGAGGCAGGGTCAAGCCAATTACCCTTTTATAATTCTTGATTATTAAAGTATTTACCTGAAACTCGGAGACAGGTTGGCAGCAAACATTTGGTAGTCACTTTCTTTGGAGTAGGGGTTGGGATAGGTTGACTCCAAGTTTAATTTCTATGTTTGGTGTTTTCCCTTCTTCACCAAGGTGAAATCCACAAATATCTAACATCACCATGTTTATTTTGGGGACTATTATATGTCTCTTTCTTCCTTTTGAAACTTATCTTTCAAAATAACTTGATGTTTACAGTCAAATCAAATAGTACAAAATATCCCAAATGTGCCCTTACACAAACCGTCACTCATGTCAAGGTCTTGCACCAGACTGATGCGTGATGTTACAATCTAGGCCAGCACACCAATGACTGTTTATATTAGGGTTCTCTTTTTGGCATAACTTATTTTTAAATCTAAAAATAGAGGGGATGCACTACCAACCCTTCAGAGTTCGATCTTCTCTGACTTCCATTTCCTTTCTGTGATCACTCGGTTGCCCATCGACGCTCACGCCGTGGCTGGACGCCAAGTGTTGTTGTGCAGCGCACAACTCTGATAATGCTTGCTGCTCAGCCTTCTCCGGCGGCTCTCACTCCATAGCCTGGCCATTACAGTAAGTTCTTAATGTGTGCTCTGTCACTGTGGTATCATCTGGATGACTGCATACTAGGCTGACCCACGGTAGAGGCAGCAGGTGCCTACCAGCTCACTATTATGAGCGGGCTGAAGGTTCAGCTGAGGCGCAGGCGGTAAACCTCAGACGGTCCCTTGAGACACTGTCCTGTTTCAGCTCTTTCCTCAGCTTGTCCCTTTGTCTCATGTTCTGTCCGTCCTAAATGCTTTTCTCTGTGGTTTGATGCAAATGTGGGGCCTGGATGCTTTTATAGTCTTGCCAACTCCCTAGGTTGATAAGAAGCATAGAAATAGCAATTGCTGGTGACATTGCTGTTGGCTTTCAAATCAAAGATGGTTCAGGGCATTGTGGTGATGGGTCAAGAATGGTTTTAATCATTTAAAAAAAAGAATTACATACATTTCAGTGCAATCTTAAAATTTCCATGGTTATGGTGGATTTTTCTTTCTCCATTGTTTTGAAAGAAAACTGCAAGAGTGGCTGGAGAGATGGCTCAGCAATTAAGAGCTCTTCCAGAGGACGCGAGTTCAATTCCCAGCACCCACATGGCAGCTCGTAACTGCCTGTAACTTCAGTTTCAGGGGATCTTGAACCTCCACACATACATACATGGAGGCAAAACATTATTGTGCATGACATAAAGATAAATTATGAAAAATAAGCTGCAAGAAGCAAGATATTTGTTGAAACTTATCTTTCAAAATAATTTGATGTTTACAGTCAAATCAAATGGTATTTTGATATATTTGTTGTGGGATATTTGTTTACACTGTGTAAAGAGGTGTCATTGTGATTGGTTTAATAAAAAGCTAAGTGGCCAATAGCTAGGTGGGAGACAGGACTTCCAGATAGAGAGAGGGATGCTGGGAAGAAGAAATGGTTGATCCAAGAAAACTCCAAGATATATACATATTTCCTATAAATTAAGTTTGATTCCAATGCCACACCACCAGTTTCTTACCACCAGTAAAGACTAGAAGTACAAACATGTCCTTCCTTTACCTCCTCTGTGAAGCTATAGTTTTCTTTGCCACCAGAGACATGGAATGATTATTTCTAAGCCTTTTTTATGGTTCTTATTCAATCTAATTTATAGACACTTCACAGCGTGCAGAACATAGCGCTCATTGAACACATCCAGTTGTCACTGGTCTTCCGACGGGAGTGGCTGCTCGCCTCACGAGGTCTATGAGGCTCAGCAGGTATCCATGGACACAGGCTTCACAGGGCTCAGACATGCTCTCCTCCCTAGCAGAAAAGCCCAGGGCTCCGCCTCTAACTTCAGCTCCAGGAGAGTTTCATTTGTTCCAAAAGGTCCAGCTATGAGGAAAAGCGTGCTGGAGGTCACGTTCTGTGAGCTGATTTTCCATCTAGTGGTACCTTATGTTGTGTGTCCTTCCTGTTTTAGATGGCAGGGATGGCTTTATCCTACGCAGTAGCTGGGTTGCTGTTTGTTCAAGCATACGTGGCAATGTTGGTCCTGATTAATATATGTAATCTCATGAGTAATTCCTTCCCTGCATTTGCCCTGAATCTTTGAGACCAAGTCTCATGGACTCCTCCTCTCCAAATCATCCTCTTACTACTGACACTAGTTTACCACCCCTCATTTCTTTTAATCCTGTCTTAGACTTTATTGATGGCTTCCCGATGTTGAATCTGGAGAAAATTTATTCATGTGTCAATTCGGCAGCTAGCATTTATTAACCACTACAAAACTGAGCATTTTACCATGCAGGAAAGATATTTAGTAGAGCAAAGCATTTGCTTTGTGCCCCAAGAGCTGCTTAGAAATGTGGAAGGGGGAGTCATTTTTATTCCTTTTAATCTGAAGAGGACGACCCGTCCATCTGACTACATTTGGATAACCTCTGTGCTTTGGGGCAGCTTTACCTAGTGTCCAGCTCTCTGTGCACCCATGGGTAGGGCCCTCCCTTTTTTCACATCTGGGATGTCGAATACGCCCAAGGAGACTGGTAATGATTTCCTTCTTGGCTCTAAGAGATTCCTGGGTTTTTCTGACATCGCTCTGTGCGGAAGGGGATTGGCCTGGCTATAAAGACATACTAGTAGTTGAATGGATTCTACTGAGAAAAGGAAAAGAAATTCAGGCACACAGCCGCTAACTCAACCAGATCTACCTTCCACAGCAATTGTTCAACCCTCAGAGTGGCCTGTGCCTTGGGCAGGAAAGGAAGAAGCCACCCAGAGAGGCATTTCCTAAGGCAAGATTAAGCAGAGATGGGGGAGACTGAAGTTGGTCAAAAGGAAACAGAGGAAAGTGCGCTGCCTCCAACAGCGCGATTCCAGGAAAGGACAGAATGATGGGAACCCAACCACTCAACATCTCCGCATAAACAAAACTCCGTTATCACCACCTAGTCAGCCAGGGCCTTCCTTCTTCAGGGCTCTGCACCTCACAGCCAAGAGCCCGCACGCTCCAGCTCAGGCAGTGCTAGGGACAGCCAGGGCCTTCTTCAGGGCTCTGCCCCTCACAGCCAACAGCCTGCACACTCCAGCTCGGGCAGTGCTTCGGCATCTTTTTTCCAGTGACACACTGCGGGGCTGAACCTTCCTCCCGCTGGAAGACCTTTCTCATGTCTTACCCGAATCCCTCACGCTACAGCTGAAGTCCAATCCTGCCTGCATAGCTGAAACGGAAGTGGAAAAAAACCCGTCACCCTTTCCTTTTTCTGAAGCATCCAGGCATTTGCTGGCTTCAAAAATAATTTTCCCACTTTGGTCAGTAGAGCATCGCTCCGAACTGGTAAATTCCAGAGAAACTTTGTCCGATCTCTACACTTAAAAGGCACAAGTTGTAATTATCCAACAGATTAAAAGTGCAGCCACAGTACTGCCCTCCCCATCGGGTTTGTTCAGGCAAATCTTTCGCTCTGGACTCTTAATTTCCACCCCGAACACAGCTCACTGCTTAAAGAGTATTTTGTTCTCTGTCTCTGGAACCCATTGTGTTTTGCACCAGAGACAATGCGCTGCTCATTCAGCTGCGGCCGTCGGGTATGAAACTCTCCACACAGGTCCACGCAGACTCTCCGAAGGAAGGGACACCAAGTGTATGCTCGCACATGCGCCGTGTGCACGTGACTGCGGGGACCCAGGACCCACTCTGTTTTTCCTAGCATCCTTAAGCATTCACGACCTCTCTCTTGGCTCTGTAGGCTGTCCCCACAGCCACCCTTCCACCCCGTGGAACTGGAACTGGATAGTTGTTGGCACGGTACTGAGGACAGCAAGCCAGATTGGGCGGGGAGAGCATTCCATTATCATAACACAATGCCATACTAGGGTACAGAATTCCTTTCATATTAATTCTTATACGAGAGGAGTCTTCAAGCTCAACTTTTACACTGAAAAGGGAGGTAGGAGGCAGCCAGCTCTTTGTTGTGTTTTTGAAACCGGAGTTACCATATTCATCCAGCCGAATGACGTGAAGTGCTCTCGCGTGCGCCACCCAGCTCAGAACATCTCCTGGTGGCCTTGGCTGTGTGACTCTGAACCTGGCAGCCCGTGCGGCTCTTGGGAAACCGGTCCTTCTGGAAGACTGGCTTGTTCTCCTCGCCCCATGACCAGAGTGCTTTTGGGTGTGGAGCCAAAATATTACAAGGACTCCTCAGAGGCCTCTGATTTGAGCAGCAGGCTAAGCGGATGGGCTGCCAGTTGGTCTCCAAGTGAAGTGTCCTCTGAAGCCCCCAACCAGTCACTGCCAGAGTGTGGGTGAGAGGCTCTCTGGCAGGTCTAAGGGAAGGCAAGGTACCCTCCTCCCTAGATAACTCTTCCTTCTGCATCTCTTGCTGACTGACAGGCAACATCATAGAGTACACATGGTTGCCTCGACACAGAAACCCGAATGTTCTTTCAAACTTGGTTATCATCCCCTGGGTTTGGTGGAGAAGCTGGTGGGCGGACTCTAAGGAAGGTGGCAATGTAGGGTGGACGCCAAGAGAGGGGCAAACTTTGTCTTCATTGAAGTGCAGACAATGAGTTTAGCAGTCTTTGTAGCCAGTCCATCTCTGTTCAATATGATATTCTCAGTGGTGTGAGTAGAAGCGTACCCAAGGAAGTTCCCATGAATTCAAGAGAGCTCTAATATGCCTGCGACAGCAATTTACACTGTCATTTTTATTCATATATTACTTTATTTATTTATTTACTTTAATTCATCTATTCCTTATCAGAGCAGACATTTATCTAGACGTTATAGTGACAGCACAGAATCTCTGTCTGTTTTAAGGGTGAATAAGGGAGGTTGTCCGAACCTGGACTCCGCAGCTCCCTAGAAGCACCTTTCAAGTGTTCCACAAGTAGGTGCTTCCTAGACACCATCGCCGCTCGCTTACTGCGACAGGGGAATGTGGATGCTTTCCCATTTCCCTTGAGTTTCTAAATGCAGTCCCCTTTCCCCAGGTTTCCATCTGTGCAACTTCAACCCTAGAGTCTGTCGGGGGGGGGGGGGGGTCATTTGTACAGGATTCGGGACTGAAGAACCGTGGCGAATACCAACCGAGGAAAGTAATAAAATCTATGAAAAATTAACATTGCTAAAGAGGATTAGCGCATCTCTTTCTCCTCAGGCTATAGCGCTGAGGGTCACCAGCAAGTGACCATGATTTAATGAAGTGGCACTCCCTCTGATTAGCCCAAAGCCAGCCTGGCGTCTTCCACAGTACAGCTACCCTGTTTTCTGAGCATGCCAAGCAAATGCTGAACATTCTCCCAGCCTGAGGGAGCTGGCAGTGGACAGGGAGGACATTCCACTGAAACTGGGCCATCGGGAGCCGAAGACAAAGGCAGCTGATTCAAGTGCACCAAATTGGAGTTTCTCTAATCAAATATATTAAGTCCGCCATCATTCTTGATTGTTTTAATGGGAAGAAGGGGCAGCTGTGCCTTTCATTTCGTGCCATGGGGGAGAGAGGAAGGGGAGGGGAGGCAAAGTCAGCTGGAAAGGGAAGAGGGACGGGGATGGCAGAGAAAACTACAGGAAACCGTGTCCTTTGTCCTAACCGTAAAGTGATGTCGCATGCTGCTCAGCTCCACATGGAGAGTTCCCAGAGCTGTCACTCGCCGAGAATGCCCCGGGACTCTGCTTATAAAACACAGGAGTAGAAAAGTAGCCCAGGAACAGACTTGGGGCCCAGAACACTCAGCAAGGAACCCTGGTGACCAGTGTTAAGCGGTGTTCCACTGGCCACATGGAAACCTGCTCAGCAAAACCTTTCCCCTTGATATTTGTGCTCTGTGCAAGAATTAACTCTCAAGACCCTCAGGGAGCAACTCATTTCTACTCCTTTTGTAACCTTTTGGGCTAAGGGCAGAAGCCACAAAAGGCCCCTTTTAACCTTATGAACACTGAGTTTAAAATCCCACTGCAGAAAACTGGTCCAAGCTATTTACTTTTTAAATAGCTTAACAGATGGCCCAAGAGAGGCTTCCTGCCCAAAGTGAGTGGTGCCTGTGAAGTCTTGATGTGCACCTTCGACTTCGGAGCTGTGTGTGATGTCACTTCCTCAAATCTGCTGTGTTGATAACAGGATGAACCTGAGTAAGATAGGAACCGAGCGCTCTACTGTGAAACCACTTATGTGGGCCCACAGCAGGCGGGCGACTTCAGTAGATCTCGCCAGTGCTTCTAACACCCGAGTGCAAGGTCTCAAAGGGAGTGAAGGGCTACAGCCTACAACTCTGGCCTTACAGACTCTACAGTGAGTAGTTCAGGGAAAGGGCTTGGGAAGCTCGTGCCTGTTACCGCCTGAAGCCAGACTGTTTCTGAGTTGGAATGTGAAGGCAGCTGGCTGTGTCAAAGGGCCAGAGAATAAAGGCATGGTGTAAAATGAAGACCCGATTCACCCAAGAGAAGATGCTATTAAACCGGACCCTGCTTCCCCAGCCGCTTCCTTGGACACCCCCCTTAGAAACAAATGAATCTGTTCCTCCTCTGAGAAAGAAGGGTGGAGAGGTTCCTTTCAGGAAAAAAAAAATGTTATTTGGCTCTCTTTAAATGTCCTCATTTGAAGGGAATTAAAAGGAAATGTCAAAAGACAGCATCTATACACTCAGGGGCATTGTATCAAGTGACACAATGCGGGCGAAATGAAGCCCTCATCCTTTGGGGGAATCTAATAACTCCATCAATCAACTCGGGCCTCCTGTCATCTATGCTAGGCCTCCAGCCTCCTCCAGCAGGTCCTGAGGTTGGTCGTGAGACAGCTGGATGGGGAAGAGATTTGCCAGCGTCTGTGGTCTTTTCTGCTTTCCCTCCCTCCCTCTCGCAGGCACAATCAATGCCCCTTTGTCCTCAGGGCCCTCTTCCCTCCGGGCATGGCCTGAACAGGCAGGGTGGCAAAGGCCAAAGGAGCAGCTCAGCTCTCAGCCCTGTTCTTCAGCAGCCCCAAGGGGCCTGAGCCTCGTTCTCAGCCTGGGAGTCACGCCCAGAGCTGGCGGGCTCCAAAGAGGTGTCTGCTGTTCTCCTGGAGGGTGTGGGTGGTGCTTAGGTGGCTTTCTCTCCCAGTCTGTGGCTGTGAGAGGAGAAGAGGACGCACAGGGGCTGAGAGCAGAGTGACCGATTCCGTCAGCATCCCCGATTCCATCACCAAATTTACGCAGGAAACCTTTGGCAAGTCCCCTTGCCTCCTTGTGGCTTCCCGGCAGCCTTGGAGGCTGGGTAAGAATGACAGACCTGGTGTCTTTATGTCTGGTGATGTGAACGGGATACTGCCAGTGACAGCTGAGGATGTGGTACAAGAGACACCGGCATCGATGTCAGACGGCCTCTGGTTGGATCCTGACCACATTGCCATATGGTTTTGTTCAAACTGTAAAGCTTCTGCTTCTCTTCTGAGAAAGTATCAGGTTAGTTTCTATCGACCACACAAGCACACTGTGAGTTTAATGACTGGACTCAGGAGGAAGGGTGTGGATGGATGCCAGCACACACTCCTTCTGAAACATCAGCCCTCTTTGTAACCTGTCAGTGTTGACGTCATAAAAAGCCCCACTCACCTAAAAGCCTCAAAATCTGAAAGAAGTCGTGTTGCCCATTCATGTCATAGGTTCTAAACACTAATTTCGGAGACGAAACTGAAAAAAAAGTCATTTATTGAAAGACTGGATTATAGAGCAGTTGATCTTGCCAAGTAAGTTGGTTAATACACAATGCCCACTGATCTCGTTATCTCTCAATTAAAATTGGTGTGTGTGTGCATTCATGTGTATGTTTTCATATATGTGCAGTATGTGTGTGTGTGAGTGCATGTACACACACATGTGTTTGAGTTCAGGTCCATGTATGCCATGGAGCACATGTGGAGATCAGAGCACAGCTTGCAGGAACTGCTTTTCTCTTTCTACCATGTAATTCAGGGTTGGAACTCAGGTTGTCAGACTTATGTGGCCATCACTTTCACACAGTGGGACATCCTGCTGGCCTTAGCTTATTTATTTATTTATTTATTTATTTATTTATTTATTTATTTATTATTGTGTATACAGTATTCTGCCTACATGCATGCCTGCAGGCCAGAAGAAGGCCCCAGATCTCATTACAGATGGTTGTAAGCCACCATGTAGTTGCTGGGAATTGAACTCAAGACCTTTAGGCGAACAGGCGGTGCTCTTAACCGCTGAGCCATCTCTCTAGCCCTTAGCTCATCTCTTAAAAGAGACAAAGGTCATAATAGTCATCATTCTTGACTGGGAAAGGACCCTTATTAAGCTGACCTATGTAAAGGACGCAGGTTCTTTAGGAATATACAGGTTCCTTTAAAAAATTCTTTATCTGCGTGCATAATGTGTGCTTATGAGGGGATACACAAGCAACGGTGAGCCCGTGGAGGTCTGAAGACAGCTGTGTGGAGTTAGTTCTCTTATCTGACCTTTACATGGGTTCCAAGGATCTAATTCAAGTTGCCAAACTTAAGTACCTTGACCTCTGAGCCACCTCATCATACATATGCGGAAAGATAAAGTGTATTTTTCCTCCATTTTTAGCCTACTGCGGGCCTGGGGTGGTTTCTCTACTCTGTCACCTGTACATAACTAGTCCTGAGAAGACTTTTCTAAGGAGCAGTTAGGTAGTTAGCCTGTCCTTGTGTGACTGTGTTAGTAGCCCACTATATTTTGATTCTTTTTCCTCTTTAGCACAGCACCTACGCGTATATCATCTGTGTGACATGATGACTCTGTGCCCCCAGAACTTCCCAGAAGGGAACAGAAGAACTTGTAGGAACCGGTCATTCTATTCTGCACTCCGACTGCCTCCCTCCTTGGATCCATGTGGAAAGAGCTCTCCTCGGATCCTGGAAGAGCAAGCTGAGCTCATGTCTAAAAGACAGGCTCCTCCTTTCATTGGCCTTCATGGCATTTGGGGGTACCTGGCTATATTGGCTCCTTTGGGCACTACCCACACAGAAGAACTCCTGTGAACTCACATGGCATGGGCACCTTTGGGGTTCGTCAGATTAGATTCTCCTGGTCCTTCAACCACACTTCTATCTTGGCCCAGTCCTGGAAGAGAAGAGCATCTGAGTTCAACCGTCCCTTTGCCCCTGTCTTTCCCTGGCAGGATCAGCAGGGCCCCCAGCCTAGGGAGGACTATTTCTTTTGAGCAGGCGCCTGGGCTGTTCTCATCAGCTGGGAATACAGCCATACTCCCGCCTCCATCCCTGCCCTTGTGGAGTGGAGGGCTAATTGGGTAGGCTAGATATGAGAAGCTGGACGGATCCCCACCTCCTACTGATTTGGGTTCTTACATGGAGGCCCCATGTGTTGTGAATTATAGAAATGCCAGCCACACCCACAGTGAAATGCAAGCACCAAAAAGCCTTTGAGAGCCAAGTGTCTGCGACTCTAAAATGCTGTCTCTGCTCGGGCTGGCTCTACGAGGCCGGCTTCCACTAGGGCCAGTGAGCCGGAGCTCCTGGCGTTTGTTGGGCACCAGGTTGCCCCATTTCTGATGCCTTTCTTTAACTTTCTTTTGCCAGCAGCTAGGACTGTGCCAGTGTCACCCTCTCCCTACAAGGTCAGGGACGCTTCTCCACGGGAGGTCTCTTTGCCGGCAGAAAGAAACACACAGAAAATCCATTAGGCCTAGCATCAAATCTTGCTCTGGTAAGAGATGCCAATGCCTCTTGTTGGAATCTGAGTCATAACCCATAGGCTTTAGGAGATTAGAGAGCAATCGGGCTCAAGGTCCCCCCTGGCCAAACGCAGACATTAAGTCCCATGCTACCTCTCTGCTCGCTCATCTGGGCCTGGGTCATCCAATCTACAGATGGCATCGAGGCCAGCTCCCTCTTTTCTGGACCTGTCCTGGTGGGGGAGGAAAGCAGGTATGGCAGCGTAGTCACGTAAATGGGTTTTGACTTCTTGGGTTTATGAGTTTCTTTTAAGGTGATTTTGACTACAAAGAACACTGCCTGTCTTCACTGGGAGACTTTAGTTCTACCAGGGCGCTCGTCAAGTGCTAGGGGCCTGCCTGAGGTTGATGTGTTGCCTCTTCATGTGGTTCCAAGTTCTCAAGCTTTGCTCGTTTCTGATGTGGTATCTGTAGCCAACGAAAGCCCTTACCCTCCTGCTCCTTGCTCTGGCCCCCCGTGCCAAGTTATCAAATGAGAGTTTTTGGTTTCTGTCTTCGACATTTCCTCTCTGGGAAATCTCTTTAGGGCTGAGAACATACTTCTTCAGTCATTCCAAGGAGGGGCGATGTTCACTCAATGGGGGTGAGGGAGTTGGCGGCAAGAGGAAGCCTGATATGAAAACCTGGGAGGTGGGACCAGGTGCTCGCCTTCTCTGAAATATTCCTGAGTGTACACTCAGTGTCAGAGATATGCTATACACAATCCTCACACACAGGAACCCAGCCCACACTCCACCTGAGGACTTCCAAGCTACTCGAGGACAAAAGATTCCATCTTCCTCTTTGTAAACTTGTGTGTGGGCGTGCGCATGGGTGCACACATATATGTACCTATATGTGCACATTTGTGGACATACGTATGCACGTGCCTTTTGTTTGGGACAGAAGCTCTCATTGGTCTACCTCCAGGTAGGCTAGGCTAGCTGAACAGCAAGCATGGAGGATTCTTTTGTCTCTGCCTCCTCTCCTGCTGCCGTTGGAACTAAATGCATGCATCTGGCTTTTCACATGGGTTCTGGGGTGCTGAACTCAGACCCTCACAGTGAAGGCAAGTACTTTGCCCACTGACTTACCTCTTCAGCACCCCAGTAGCCTCTCTTGAAGGTCACCTACACCCTCTAAGCTGCCAAATGCTAAACAGTACTCAAGACTTTCACTTCCCTCCAGTTCTGGGTCCTATTAACCATCACACCTTTAAGTCCTCATTCTGCTCAGCAGAGGCCTGTGAACTGGTTAACCGCATGCTGTGGGGGAGGTGACACCCGGCCGTGGGGAGGTGACACCCGGCCGTGGGGAGGTGACACCAGGCCGTGGGGAGGTGACACCAGGCCGTGGGGAGGTGACACCCGGCCGTGGGGAGGTGACACCAGGCCGTGGGGAGGTGACACCAGGCTGTGGGGAGGTGACACCAGGCCGTGGGGGAAGTGCCGTGGGGAGGTGACACCAGGCTGTGGGGAGGTGACACCAGGCCGTGGGGAGGTGACACCAGGCTGTGGGGAGGTGACACCAGGCTGTGGGGAGGTGACACCAGGCCTCAGTTAGAAACAGTTCTTTTATCCCAGCGTCAATTCTCATTCTGCTCTGATTCGTCATTAGTTTGTGACCCAGGTCAGTTAGATAGCCTCTCAGGGACACAGTTTCTCACCTATTAAGCAGATTAAACAGAGATAATGTCTGGAAGCCTAAGTGGCATAATTTTCAGTCCATCAGGGAAGAGGGAGGTTGTCAGCCACATTGATTTAAATAATCAGAATGCTTAGCAGGAAAAGCAGTGTTGAGTCAGTGTGTAGATTAAGGCAACTGCCAAGCAGGTCTGGTCTCTAATTCCCAGGATCAGAAAACGGGGCTCCCGGCAGCTGAGGTCCGAGATGCTTGGTCCATAGGCCGTCAAAGACCACAGCTGACAGTACTTGAAGCCAGATATGCCTTGTCCTGGAATGACTTATGGAATCCAGCAGGAGGCTCGCAGCTTTTGAAGAGGGGACAGATTTCACAAAAGAAAGAAGCATTCTAAAACAAGGAAGTAAACCAAACGGAACCACGCCAGCCATAACATTGTCTTTGCTTCGGTTGGCCAAAGGCTGTCGGCGGATAGTCCTCCACAGCTGTGGTGTTCCTTCGGGTCGCCAGCAGTTTCCACATGCAATAGATACACTGAGGTTTTTCCTTAACAAATTAAAGTACACAGAGGCGTTCAGTCTCTGACCTTTGGTGGCTAAGTTTGATGTTTGTGGTGACATATGGCAATCAAGGGTGGATGGACTTTTCCTGATCCATTCCATCTCTGGCTACACCAGACCCTTCCAATAGTGCCTCGTAATTACTGAGTGACTTACAGACTTCTTCCCATGACTGATATCCTCTTCATCTCCCCTGGGTCAGAGACAGACATGTTTGGGTCCCTCTCCTCAAATTTCTATGCTAAAATCTTCACCTCCAAAGCCAAGATACCCTTTGGGAAGTGATCAAGTCATGAGGTCTGATTTTTCATGAGAAGGGCCAAGATCTTTATAAATGAGACCTCGGAGATCTTTCTCGTTCCTTCCTCCCCAGGAGGACACAGCGACAAGTGGGAGTGAATGGGGAATTGGTCCAAGGCATATACAGTATTTCTCTGGCTCTTTGATCTAGGACCTTCAGCATCAGGAACATCAAGGTACACATTTCTGTTGCTTCTGTCAGTTGGTTATACGGAATGTTACTTACTATGAGAGCTGGAACAAGCTAACACGTTGTCCTGCCTCATGAGCCCCCACTTTAACATCCTGTCTCCTCACAGAAGCTGACTAGGCTTGGAGCCTGCTCTATCTTGAGCTTTAGCTGTTGCTCTTTCATCTGTCGGAGTGGTTAATCTCTTTCTTTATCAAGAGTCTTTTTGTGATTCCATCTTCTTGAAGAGCCTCTCTACTATTGTCTCAAGTAAATGCTCTGTTAGGTTCTTGCATAGCAAGCCGTGTCTATCTTTGTAATTGGGACTTTTCCGCAGCCCACAATTATTGACTTAATGTGCTTGTGTGCTCCTGGGGGCCAGAGCTTCTCTCATCTCACACCCTTAGGTAGATAACATGGATAATAGAATTGTTACTGAATTAAAAAAAAAAAAGCAATTATACAAGCCCAAAATATATTGTTTGCTTTAACAGGTATTAACATACCCATTAAAGACTGGAGACAGCATCTAACCTTGATAGTTAATCTGAAAAAAATAAAAGGATTCATTGGGCAATGCTTTAAAAACGGTGGAGCACTCTTCAGGATTTAGAAAATGCCAGGTTGACCTAGGCAGTGAGCTCTTGTGGTCTTAGCCTTAATTCTCTATTTAGAACCAACTGATCTGCAGTTTCAAATTCAGATTCTCGAGTTCCTACCTGTGTCACCCAAATGAAGTTCTCCAGGGAGGGTCCCGAAACTAGGCGCTGTTACCAGGCTCACCTGGTCATTCTGAGAATGCATGCAAAGCTGGCGAGGGCGGGACAGAAGGCCTATGGCTACTTTACTCATGCTCTGACAGAATACGTGACAGAAACGGCCTAACAGGAGAGCTGAACCTTGAGTTAAGATTTGAGGGGGCTGTAGTTTATCACGGTGGGGAAGGCGAGGTGTATGGGGAATTTGTGGTACACTTTGCCGCTTCTCAGTGGACAAGGGAGCAAAGAGTACAAGGGCAGAATTGGCTGGGCTGCACCCCTCAAGGCTCACCCCTATAGGGAGCCACTTGCTCTGACGTAAGCCCCTACTTCCTGAGGATTCCACAGCCTTCCTGTACGTCGTCCCCCGCTAGAGACCGAGTGTTCGAACCCATCAGCCTGTGGAGGACAGCAGTTCACATGAAAACCACGGCACTGAACGGAAGAGTGAGGAGGGGGGGGGGGGGGAGAGAGAGAGAGAGAGAGAGAGAGAGAGAGAGAGAGAGAGAGAGAGAGAGAGAGAGAGGGAGAGGCTTAAGGATGTCGTTTTTTTACGGTTGAAGTTGCCAAACCGTGCACAGCACAGGCAATCGTAGGAGAGCAACTTGACTTTCGAATCAAACCTCTCTCCTGCTTCCTTCCTTCTGTGATATTTGAAACATTTGTAGCACAAGGAAGAGGGCCAAGAATTTCTGAATGTCATATGATGCCACCTGGATACTGGAACAAGGGCCATAGACATGAGCAGTCGACACAGCGTGATGGGTGGGTGGATGTTATTAGCAGTGTCCGCACTGTGGAGGGAGTAGGAGAGACCATGCCACTCCATTTGAGAACAGAAATAAATAGGCCACCCTGTAGGGCCCTGAAAAAAAACAGGTCTCCTGGGGTGCTGTCTCTTTTGCTATTAAAAAAAAGTAAACAATAAATAGTCAAAAAGAATTCTGGGGCCTTCCAACCTCAGGGTCTCCATTAGCTTGGGAAGATCCCTCAGGCTGGAGAAGCAGGGAAGGAATTTGAGGTTGAGGGAGGTTTGGGGTCTCTCAGGTGTTGGAAGGAAACCAATGTCTCCTTTGGAGAAAAGGGGTCTGAGGGAGCTGAAGACATCTGGACGGGCATCCCTGTTTTTCCTCTGGCCCCAGGAGAGGGTCAGCCTGCTCCTGCCCTGGTCCCCAGCTTGCAGTTTTCTCCCTAGGATGAGCTGTGGTTGGGTTATTGCAGGGTGGGAAATCTCTGTGTGGTAACTGAGGAGAGAATCGGGCAGTGGATGATCAGTCAGCCCTGTCAGAGTGGTCAGCTGACGGCTGACTCGTCCATCTGGGGCTAAAGACAGATTTAGGGGGAAAGCTGCTCAAGGTACCTCAAGACAAGACATCAACAAGGACAGTCGGAGCCATCAGCCGGGTTTGGGAAGGTTTGCTCACCTCTGAAATGATAGGCAAACAGGGAAACTCAGTCTATTTGACTCTCTTGCTGAGGAAAAGACAGAGATGTGTTTCCATGGCAGAGGGAAGGAGTTGGTGATCGGCTTCATTTTGTTTCTTAACTTTGTATGTTTTGAAAATGATAATAAGATAGAAAAATCTAGGAGGCAAAGGCGGGGGAGGGGCACTGATTCCATGTGTTGTTTTTAGTCATTTTCCTCAACACTAAAGGTGAAGTAGATGGATTCCTTGTATTCATATGCACACACACACATACACACACACATACATACACACACACACCACATACATGCACATGCACACACACATACACACATACCATATACACGCATGCATACACACACATACCACACACACATACACACCATACACACATACACACACCACACACAAACCACACTACATATATGCACACCACATACACATACACACCACACATACTCAACCATACACACCACAACACACACATACACACATCACATACATACCACACACACACACTACACACACCACACACACACATACCACATACACACATCACATACACACCACACACACCACAATACACACACACACCATACATACACACATACCACACATACACACCACACACACCATACACACCACATACACACATACCACACACAGACCATACTACACAACCATACACATACACACATACCACACACACACACACACCACACACATACATACCACATATACACACACACACACACTATACCACACCCCCCCCACATCTTTAAACTTGTCCTTGAAATTAAAGTGACCATAGCTGCTTCAGGATCCATCATACTGTACACCCACGGTAATGGAATTGAAGCCCCGGCAAAGTCAACCCTGTTAGATGTGGCAATACGCCAGTGATTGATCATTTACTGCACATGGCTTTAGACCTTGTCTGCCCTGAAATAATCTGTGATAAAGTTCTGTGTGACAGAACTTGAAACTCTCACTTACCATATATATATATATATATATATATACCTTTATATAATTTAAACTAATGTGATCTAGAATCGTATTATATGTTAAAAAAGCTCCCTTATAAGATATGCGGTAGCTCAAGGAAACTCAGTTCGTGTTTTCTAATCATAATATAGTAGGCCCCACAAAACAAAAATAAGGAATGGTTAGTAATATTGCTAAATATTTTTCAGATTTTATGTGGAGTTATTTTTAACTAAACATTTGTAATTTTTTCTCCATTTTTTTCTGCACAATTTTTTAGGGTTACAGTTATCACATACAAGTTTGCCAAGTGTGTATTACTAGCTAATTGTTGAATCAGTGCATTTCTTAAAATTAGTTCTTTAAATAGCCAGGTCTCCCCATTTTAGCTGTTGCATAAGAAAATAATATAAACACTGACACCAGACAGGTCTTCCTGACCCTGGAAGACTGACACCAAGGCCGTTGTTATGTTTACACTCAGATAAGAACAGCGTATGTCCCTGACATGCTGTATCTGGGATTTTGAAACATAACCTATGACTTGGTGTTCTAGGTATAGAAGGACTTCATGTCCCTGTGCCCACTCTGACCTTTGTTCACTGCACACAGACAGGTGAGAGCATCCCTTTGGGTTCAACTATTTTATTTTGCTCCCCTTGGAACCACGCTTCTGGACTGGATCTGCCTTTGATAATGGCCTGCTGTATTTCTAGTGAGTCATTCTGGAGTACCAGGGCATCCCATAGTATTTTGACTGTGGACATATTCTGGGTTGAATTGCATTCCCCTTCCCCAACCCATGTGTTGAAGCTCTGACACCCAATGTGATCACAAAAGTCTCTTTCTTTCGTTTTCCCTGATGTTTTTACAGTGATGGGTATTGAACCTGGGCAAGAGTTCTACTACTAAACAATACTCACAGCACACACACCCCTCTTTTTGAGACAGAGTCTCGCTAAGTTTCTTACACTAGTCTTGTATTTACTTAGTAGCCTGGGTTGGTCTTGAATTGGTGATCTTCCTCTACCAACCTCCTGGTACAGAGATTATTTCTAAGAGGAAATTTAGGTTGATTAAATTATTAAGGGTGGGGTCTTAATGTGAAAGGTCTGTGGGCTATAAGAAGAGCGGAGGGCTTGAGGGAGACAGCTCAGTGGTACTCAGAGTACTGGCAGATCTTGCAGAGGATGGAGGGTTGGTTCCCAGCCTTTCCACGGTGGCTCTCAACCATCTGTAGCCCCGGTTCCAGGGGGATCTGATGCCCTCCACGATCAATATACATATAAAATAAAAATAATAAAAAATAAGGGCAGAGGTTTCTCTCTTTGTCGCGAGAACATAGCAAGAAGTTACCGTCTGAAAGCTGGAAACAGCATCCTGCCCAGCATCCTACCTGCCTGGTACCCAGATCTTCCAGCATCCAGAGCCAGATGAAAATAGATCTCCATTGTCTAAGCTGCTCCCTGGGGTATTTTGTCACAACCCCAAAACTAACTAATACAGATATGAAGCTGCTATAAAAAGACTGTCAAGGGGCAATTTCTTCTAGCAGAAAACATCTTGTTCCTTTCATGTCCATCCTTAAAACAGCATCCTCTATCCCTTCTTCCCACGATGTTACTTCTATTCACAAAACACTCTTTCTTTACTAACATAGAACATTCGTCAAAGTCTCACAATGGGCCCAACTCTGTGCTCATGGTTTCTGTAATGCTTGTTATATGAGCAAGACACTGATTCGAACTAATTAAAATCATTAATCTTCATAACAATGCAGGGAGGCTGTTAATAGTATCACCCCCAGTTCATATTCACTAAGCTGGTAATTAGGAAAATTTAGCGAGGCAGGTAGCGGAGGGCAGATTTGAACCTGGCAAACCTGCTTTCAGTGCCCTTGATGTTAGCCACTTGTTACGCTCCCGTGAGAAGCCTGTTATATTTTTTAAGCCACTCTATGAACTCGCAAGGTAGGTGATATTAACAGCCTAATCTTGCTGTCAGAGAAACGGAGGCACAAAATGTCCGTGTAACATCCCCAACATGGCACATTCAAGCCTGAGCTCTTCAGTCAATGCCAGAAGCTTCTAGCCTTACCACTTGCAGGGTCCTCTAAAGGCAGTAATGCTGGAGACAGTTTGTTTCCTGAGGATGATGTCTAAGGAGTTTCCATGAAAAGGCCAATATGGGTGAACAGGTGCTGGAGACTGGGGTGCCAGCTTGCACAAAGTAGACAAGGTTGGTGACACTCTTTTGGCCATGTGTCCCAAACCTACACCCGGCTGCGTTCCATGTGCCTTCCCAGAGATTCGCATCTCAGAGGCAGGGAGGGGCCTTGCATCCCTAGGCTCTGAGTCAGACAGAGTCCATGTGTTTGGGAGTCAAAGCGGCTTTGTCTGACACGGGGACAGCTTCTCCTGCTCAAAGTCTGCCGTGCACCTGCAGATCTCCCATTAAACTGCCTGCCGAATCAGGAATAATGATTCTCAGGGGGAAGAGATAGTATTTGCATTTGAATTAATGTTGAGTTCGGAGTCACTGATTCCTCATCAAGAAGGATTTAGAGCAATTGCTGATATCCTGGGGATCTGTGACCAGCTCATTATTTCATCTCACAGGGTAGTACTAGAATTTGTAATTTTTTTCAAGTCTTCTTTCAAAAGTTTGGCTCTTTTTACCCCCATGATCATAATTATAATAATTTTGAAACATCAGTCTGCTCAGATATCAAGGTGTTGAATGGATAATTTCACTTTAATGAATTTGTCTCATATGGGCTTATTTTCCACATCTGTCCTAAGCTGAATAGCTAACTGGTTAATATGAGAACTGTTCTGTTTCATTAGCTTCTCCCTGTTGATTTCCTTGAGTTGGAACCGATACACTTCCAGTCGCGAGCCCTGTCAGCGCTTCCCTTTCAAGCAAGCCTGGATCCAAGTTCTATTCTAAGACACTGATGCCAAGGAAAAATAAAAAATAAAATAAGAGTTTTCATCTAGATGAACTGTAGGCTTCCTCATTCCTAGTGGCTTCTGTGAGATTAGCAAGTGTTTGTTATGGACGTCATAAACACTGGTACCCGAGACCATTGTGGGCAAACCGTCTGAAGAAGAACACACATCCCTGACAAGGATGGCTGTGAGTGGAGGCGAGGAGATGGATGGAGGGCTAGCTGGTGAATTCAGGAAGGGAGAGAGAGATGAAAGAAGAAACTAGGGCATTATGGAAACTTGGAAGCTTTGTTTAAAGGGTTTCCATTTGGACTGAAAACTCTGCAGTCTTTTACGGAGGTGCCTTGGTTATTGTGTGGTCCTGGGAGAACATTTGAAACCATGGTTCCAAGTCAGATGGGGTCAGGCGATGTCACAGGGTCCTGGAAGAAGAAGAGGAGGTCCCTTGCCTTTCTGGACCTCCTAGTTCAGCCCAGATGTAGAAATGGTTAGTTAGGACACTCTGGACTGTGAGAGAAAACCTAAGCCATACAGGAGGAAGTCCTCCTTCCATACATACGGGACATACAGGAAGCTGTCCCATCCCTCACAACAGGAAGAACAAGTGCCCTTCAGTGGCTCTGTCATGAATGTCTTTCTGCTCTGCTGTCCTTTGTGTTAGAAAACCATTAGTCTTTCCTACACAGGATTGGATGAAGAACACTGATAAACACTGAGGTGGCATTTTGTTCTTGTTTTGTTTTTACCATGCCCCCAAAATGGGGCTAGCAGGAGAGTCTCCATGCGTGAAAGGAGCTTTCTTCCCCTAGGGTTTGGTTGGCCGAATAAGTTTTGTCCTGCTTTGGGATCTGTAATTGCTATCAAGGGAAGGTCATGAGCTTTCCTAAATCTAAGTCCTAGAATCAATCACTGGCAAGAGATGTGGATACACTCCATCCTGATGTGCCAATCAAGGTTAGGACCATTATCGTTCAGGATGTGGAGGGACAGGACGGTAATTAGAGAAACGAAGTAAGGAACAGAGAGTGTCAGTCAGCTTTCTGTTGCTGTGACAAAAAGCCTGAGGTAATCAACCTAAACACAGGATAGGCATGTTTGACTCAGTTTCTGAGGTCTCAGGTCATGATCCCTTTGCTCTGTTTTTTGGGGGTCTGTGCATAACACACCATAAAGAGAAAGTGCAGAGAAGGAGACCTCTTTACCTCGTGGTGTATAGGAGTCTGGAGTTGGGGGGGTGGAGGGAGAAAGAGGCTTTGGGATTGAAATCCCTTTCAAGGTCATGCCTTCAGTTTACCAACACAGCTCTGCTGAGCCCCATATCCTAAAAGTTCTGCCATCTTGCAGTAGTGCCGTGGACTGGGATCCAAACCTTCAACATGTAAGTCTTTGAGCTTATCATGGAGGCAAAGATAAAGAAACGGTGCCCTCTCTGCTAGTTCTTACTGAAGAGTGTCCCCAGCATTGCTTTAAGGTGGAGAGACTCTTAGATGATGTCTAGTGGACTAAACTGGAGCGACTTCCCCTAAGGCTCTGAAGCTTGCTTTACTGCAGGTGTTTATGAAGTGTACAACCAAAACTATGAAACAAACCAGAAAATAGACGGAAACACCAAGGGCTATTAGAAAGAACTGGGGGGGGGGTGTCTACATAACAAGTCTACTGGGTGTGTGCCCTGCCCCATGTCCTATAAGTCATCAGAGGGATGGACCCAGGACACCCCAAGAGGTCCAGCCAGAAGAAAGCGAAGGAAGAACGAGCCGTGGCTTCTGTGTGAGATGCCTTCCTGCCTAGGCAAACCGATTCTATGGCAGTCACACGCTTCTCTGAGTACATCCTTAATTTTACGTGCTTTATATCAAATACGCTTTTTTGTTACTCGTAAACACTGGGGACCATATCTAAGTTGTGTATTTCATGTACTTTTTCAGTTTACCGTTTGGGATCAGGGATGGAATGTTGTCTCTTTTAGCAGAAGGTTTGGAATGCAGGCAGAAAACAGCCACTTTTCCCCAGGTTCTGGTGGCTCTGTGTTATTGGTTTAAGTGGCTGTGAAATTGATGCCAGGTGTTCAAAGATGAGTTCGATGTGGGCAGAGTCACGGGGTGCGCTCCAGCGGGACAATCCGGAGGGGCGGGGGCTTCCGTCCAGCAACAGATGTGCAGCACAGGCTTTCTGAAAATCCAAACTTTGACGTGGGATTCCGAAGGCAGTAAGGTGGAGGAAGCTGCTTGGCTGAATAACAGATGTCCTTGAAGGTCAGTTGGGTGTCTGAGGACAACTGAGAAGAAGATGCTGTTATTGTTTTGACCTGACCACCCCAAAAGGTTCTTGTATTAGAGATTTTACCCCGAGCGCGGCTGCTGGGAAGTGTGGAACCTTTAAGCAGGGGATTGTTGGGTATCTTCCTCTTTGCCCTCTGACCCACAGGTGAGCACGGTCATGTTCCCCCCACGATATACTGTTCCTTAAGAGACCCAAGAAGAAACAAAGCCATTTCAACATGGACTGAGACATGTAAACTCATGTGTTGAAATAATTTTTTCTCTATGAATTGGTTATCTCAGGTGTGCCAGTTAATTTGATTGGATGTTTGAGCAGCTCAGTGAAGCCTGTCTTTAGATGTGTCCACGGACGTATTTTCAGTGACGATGACATCATGAAATTGTAGCATAATGAATGTATAGATCTCTTGATGGATTCATAACGTGATGGCATTGTTTGGTGCTGGTGGAAGGTAGAAGGTGGGGTCTCGCTGGAGGAAATAAGGTTACTAGGGTATGTCCTCGGGGAGGGGGGGAGGCACTACCTGCCCATCACCCCTACCTGCATGCTTCCTGTCTCTGCTTTCTGGTGGGCCATGAAGTGCACAGCTCTCCTCCACAGCTTGCTCTTGACTCCATGATGTGTTTGCCCAAGTGAATGCATGTAAGAAACAGTGCACAAGGACCTCTGAAACCCAAGCCAAAGTGAATGCTAGAGCAGCTTACCTGTCAGGTCTTTGAGTGATGGAAGGCACACAGGAGAATGGGTATTATGGAAAGTTTATGAGGCCTCGTCACTTGAATCTTTGTGTACCTTTCTCTTTTCAAATGGCAACCAAAACACTGTGGCATACCCAAATGGGTCTCCAGAACCCACAAAGTTGTTCCGGTCATGAATACGTGAGGATGACACAGTGCCCATCTGCAAACAAGCACGTAGGCATCTGGGGGTGAGGGAGCTCCTGATGGCACAGAAAGGGGTCGATGGAGATTGGAGGAGCTTGCTGAAGGGGTGTGGAGAAAAGTGGAAAGAATGGAAGGTCCCAGTTGGTGACACAGAAGCTTTGAAGTCTAAGGCTGTCCTGATTGCTCTCAGCTTCTAGACTAGAAGCATCTGGCCAGCAGACTCTTCCTTCTGAGGTCTGCATTTGTGCTGAGCACTGTAGCATCTTGTGAGCCTCCCTGGCTGTGGCTCACTAAGTGTCTCTAGTGAAAGGAAGGCGGTGACAAACACAGCAAGCTCCTGAAAATCACCAGCTTTCCTGTTGAGATTTGTACTCCTCACTGGGAACAATCAGAGTTAAATGAAGCTCATGTGTCAGGGGTCACAGGTTTTCAGATGGACCAACAGCCTCATCCTCAGAGCCCAAGGCAATGACTTACAGCTGAAGAATGAAGTTTGGACCCAAGTGTAAGGAAATTGAAGATGTGATTTCAGGATAAAGAAGATCTAGGTTTAAAACTTTAGCCACTTTATAAACACCACACACACACATCCCACACCAGATTGAGAATTGAATTGGATATAACTATTTATAATAAAATAAAAAAAACAATAGTTACAACAAAAAAACCTCAAGGATCTATTGTGTGTGTTGATTGTAATGCTGAGGGTGGGCAAGGATCTACCGTGTGTGTATTGGTAGTAATGTTGAGGGTGGCAAGGATCTACCGTGTGTGTATTGATACTAATGTTGAGGGTGTGTCAGAGCAAGTAGCTTTGGTGAACACCATTTGTATCCACTTCATGATCCCACAGATCTCTTATAAGGTAAGAACCATCTTCATTTTGTAGATGAGGAATCTGAACAACTGATTCCAGAGGCGAGCAAAAAGCATTTCTAGTTTGAAAGCTTTTGCCCCTTCCTCTATAACCCATATGTCTTAGCTAGGGTTTCTATCTCTGTGACAAGACACCATGACCTTGGCAACTCTTATAAAGAAAACATTTAGTGGGGCGGCTTACAGTTTCAGAGGTTCAGTCCATCATCATCATGATGAAGAACAGTTGGCATACAGGCAAATGTGGTGCAGAAACTGAGAGTCCTGTATCTTGCAGGCAACAGGAAGTCAACTGAGACACTGAACTATGCTGAGCATAGGAAAACTTCAAGCCAACCCCCACAGTGACACACTTTCTCCAAAAAGGCCGTACCTATTCCAACAAAGCCATACCTCCTGATAGCACCACTCCCTATGAGACTATGGGGCCAATTACACTCAAACTACCACACCATATGAGAATAAAGTGGAGTGCATGATACACAAAAACTCCCATGAACTCTGATTTATCATGTGTGGTACTGTGTGTATTATACATGTGTGCAGCCACCACATACTGTACAGAGAGATATTAACATAAGGGATCGGGTCACAAGGCAGCTGATATTTCCATGGGTCCTCTGAAACATTTACTTTTATTGATGCTAAGAGTTGTCTGTCTGTGCACCCCCCCCCCCCAACAGAGTCTTGTTTGTAAGAGGGTGTGACTGCAGGCAGCTGTCAGGCAGCTGTTCTGTAACTGGGAAGGGTCTGCAGAGGGGCAGGTGCTGGGAGCATTCCAGCCTGAGACAGGTTCTCTGCAACAACTCCCTCTGTCTGTGTTAAAATGCAGGTTCTGATGAGGAACCTTGGTGGGAGAAAGCTCCAGAAAGTCCCAATGTCACTGGCACTGCTGGAGAGCCAGTCTCTGGGTGTACAAGCTCCAGAGACAAGAACTTTATACTCTTTTGGAAGTTTTAAGAGAGGAACTTCAGGCTCAAGAGAGCCAACGATGGTGCTAAGGTAACCTGTGCCCCAGGAGGCAGGGAGGAAGGATGAACAGGACCCTTCTCACCTGAAAACAGAAGAGCGTGTGACAGGGGAGGAGGTTTCAGCAAAGAAGAGTTTTGGAGTCATGTGTAAGATTTATTTCCTCATGCAGAAGGTGGTAAACCTGTGGAACTCATTGCTTCTGAACATTGCTAGATTACAAACCCAAAGTCCGCAGATAAAACAGTTCATCGTATAGTTGGAGCTCACTGAGGATAGAGTCTTGGAATTCATTCAAACTTTTGACACACACACATATGAGTTCAGTTTTCAAAGACAAAAATAAGGACTTGGGATTCACAGAAAAATCTCCTTCTCCTTCTCTCTCTCCCTCATCCCTCTCTTTCCCTGGAAAATCCAGTGTGGACACCGGATCACTAGTACTTACGGGGGTCTGGGGTGATTCTGAGAACCAAGTGTTGATCATTCGATACAAATGCTGGACTGGGAGATAAAAGATCAGCGTCTATCCCTTTACATCCCCACTGGGCAATGCCTGACTCGCCCTGCTAGGGGCCCAATGTGGAGATGAAGAATTACTGCTCTCTTCTGTATTCCTGAGCCATTCTGTATTCTGTTTAGAGTCTAAACCATTCAAACCACCATGCTCTATCCACTGTGTGGACTAAAACCACTCTTGTATGCTACATATCTGTAAATGGTTGGATGCGGTAACTGGGTAAATAAAAATGAATGAAATACTACCTGCTTTCATGGATATTACTGCTGAGAGCGAAACAAAGGGTGGTAAAGCTGTGTTTGGGGAGCTGCTAGGAAGGATGGGTCCTACCACTGGGGAACACTCAGGTTGGATGGATCATGGAACTTCTAAGGAAGTACAACTTCAAAGTTTGAACCCTTAAGACCAGTGAGAGTTGGCCTGGCAGAGGGCAGGGTAAAGGGCATTCTAGAGGTAAAGATATCAGACTAGGGAGAAGCTTGGAAGACTGGTGTGGGTGTTCTGATTGGAATAGAAGCATTCTGCCTGCGGGAACTGGAGAGACAGAGGGACTTCTAGCCCAAAGGAAGTTCAACTTCCTGCTAGATACACTGGATATCAACTAGAAACTTTTGAGAAGGAGGGAGGATGCCCTCGCGTGTTCCAGGGCTCTGTCCTATCCCAGCTCTCGAATGTATATGACACTTGGGGCATAGTCTGTGTCTGACGTCCGGTGATGACCGGCAAGGATATCATGTGATGGGTGGGGACTGCTTCTGGCTTCCACCCAGCGTGTGTCTTTATCACACCTGCAAAACACGGACTGATGTGGTGACAGAAAAGAGGGTTGCCACCGACCCATGAAAGCCCATGAATAGACAGAGCAATCTATTTCTGTCGCCCAGTCTCTGGCTTGGAGTAGGAACCACAGGTCCACATGGACCCTCTGGTCTGTGTCGTTAATTCTGCTTTGTACTTAGAGGCTTCTTTGACGAGTCGTAAACAGAGTGGCATAGAAGTCTCAAAACCCACTTTATATTCCACATTCTGTCACCTGCATACAGTATTCCCCCGGGATTGAGGGATAATTTAGATTACTATCTTCTAAAATGATTAGCCTCTTAGTAGTAAGCTGGTAAATCAAGCTGGGAAAACATTTTTTAATGGCCTATCATGATGAATAGAAAAATCCATTTGCTTTGTGTCTTCTTTAAAATATATCAGCTTACGATGAATTTAGTTTGAAGCAAATGAATTCGTATTATTGTCATTTATCCTGGCCCTGGAGCTTGAAATCTCTCAGCCTTTAGAAGGGAAGCGAACTTTCTGCTTTTTCCTCTGCCCAGCAATATCCCTCTGAGATGAAAGGGTTTGGCTCTCAAGCCAGGAAAGGGAAATCCTCTGGTTTTAGCCCCTCGGTTTTCTAGACAATTGCTCAGGGAATTCTCTCGTGGGTTGGAAACAAAAGAAGACAGAACCTGGAATTCTGCCGAATAGTTTTTAGAGAAAGAAATAGGTCATCTTATACCCCTCTTAGATGAAACATATTCAGAAGGAGTTCAGAAAGGGGGCATGAGTGCCCCCTGACAACTATTCACTTCGCCAACATACCTGCAAGGTGGGATTCTGGGAAAAGAAGGTGGGAGTTCGTGTTTGTCTCCTCAGAGGAGGTCCCATAGCAGACTAAAGAAGCAAGTTTCCAGCGACTGTAAAGCCAGAGCAGATGAAGCCTGTTGACTCCCTAAGGGTCACCTATCTTTACCTGTTTAACCAACAGTTTGGGCAGATATGGGGCAATGGTCTCAGTCTAGCTCTTTTTGTTGTTCTTGTTAATACAAGAAATGTAACAGCAACGTTACTCTTCTAAAGGGAAAACATTTATTTTCTGGCATGCTTTTTAAAAATCATTTTCACCCACTGGGCGGTGGTGGTGCAGGCCTTTAATCCCAGCACTTAGGAGACTGAGACAGGCAGATCTCTGAATTCAAGGCTAGCCTAGTCTACAGAGTGAGTTCCAGGACAGCCAGGGCTACACAGGGAAACCCTGCCCTGAAACAACAAAACCAACAACAACAACTACAAAAAAAAAATATTTTTCACCAATTTAGCTATTTTGATGTGAGATTTTTCTCTATCACAAGGAACTTCACTAACTTTAGTCCCAGCTTGGAGTTGATGGAGAAAATAATATTCAAAAGGTGTGCATGTAACAACCTGAGGGCACCAGCCCATGATCTATTCTCAGGTCCCCGTTTCCCTGTGCCACTTGTGGTTGGAAGGGAAAACACAAGCAGATAAATAACGTAGGAGCCCAGAAGGGAGCCTGGGCCTGTGATGCACAGAAGCAGGGTTAAAGGAGAGCTCTGCTTCATTGTTAGTGATAACAATAATTAAAGGGCTCTGGAACCTTAGTGGTCACCCCTGCGATGTTTAATAGTAATTATCGATAATTACATATTATTATGTCAGAGATATATAATTATATAATTGTTATTATTAAGTATGATGTTGGCCATTGAGGTTTCAACCCCTTCTTCATTTGTGGGTCCTCTTTGGGGCTGGTAATTGAGATAATAGGGGCCAAGGTAGAGAAGAGGGAAAGTAATTGGGTGAAGGCAGGCTTGCTTGGCTCCTACGGAACCCCGGGAGTCATCGGCCTCTGCACCGGAGCGGTTTGGTTGGCATCTCCGGCTGACCCAGGAGATAATTATTCTCAAAGAATTTCTGGCACAGAGTGTTCCGTCTTCATCCCCCAGCCCTGCAGACCGTCTGACTGTGGCATTGCACGTGAGCACTTTGTGTGGCAGTCCACCTCACTCTTCGTTTTGGGTGGGTGCCTGGGAACAGCAGGAGAGTTGGTAAGGCAACACCGGATGGCAAAAGACAGCCAAGACAGTGTGGACCTGGAGGGCAGTTCCCTAAGCTCCTGACCTTGTGTTTTTATTGATTCTCTCAACAATTCCCTGAGGGGAGGCAAGAGAGACTCAGAGAGACCATCTTTAGGGGTAAGGTGAGAAAGATCTAGAGGTCTTGTGCTCTGTGACTGGAGGCTAACTTCATAGCATCTGGCGTGTCTGCGGGGAGAGCAGGGGTCCTCCTCTGGAGGCGGCTGAGAAGACTGGACAACCTGTGTAACATATCCCAGCATGGCCCGACTTGTTAAGTGTTCAGTGAATGAGAACACTTGTTAGAACACGGCCCGCCTTTCGCTCACAAGAGACCAGGCCTTAGAGAGCCGGAGGCTCACTCCACAGCAAGTAAGCAGCCAAACAGACAGCAGCCGGGCTCTTTCCATACTATTGGGAATGCTACACCAAGAGGCTCTTGTGGCCCTTCATAGGCGCCTCTCCGTTGAAACGGCCTCCTGGGAGCCCCGCGGTGATCAGTTGAGCAGCTTCAGGACTGCTCGGTTTCAGTGGAGCCCAAGACAAGCTGAGGCTTGTTCGCCTCTGTCTCGAGTGTTGCCCAGGTCGCAGGGAGGGAGTTGCTAGGCAATGGCTGGGAAGCTTTCCACGGAACAGTGGATTAGCAGAGAAGAGGGCGGGTTTGGTGGGAAGAGCAGAACTGAAGAGGCAGAGGCAGAGCTGGGTGGGTGTGGCTGGAGGCTGCTCACCTGGAGCAGCTCAGTCTCCAGAGGGGTGAGGTGATCCTTACCAAGAGTTACAAATAGAGGCACTGCCTAAGTGGCAAACAACTGAGCTGCTTAGTGTGTTCACAATATCCTTCCAAATGCTCAGATGAGCCCATCCCCCAAGATGCACAAATTTAGGGAAATAAAAGGAACAATGCCGTTAGCTGCAGGCTGAGGTCTGTAGCTGATAAAATCTCTTCTCTTGGAGAGAAAACCACTCAAGATTAGACTGATACGAGCAGAAAAATAAAGGATAACAGGACTTATAAGTATTATATTTCTTTGGTTCTTTTTCTTGGGAACTTAAGAGTGTTCTCAAACGTTTCCTTTTATTTATAGAAGTCCAGGCAGAGGTAGAGCTGGGGTCTTGTACTGTGAGCAAAGTCACCTTTGAAAATAAGTTGGCCTTTGTGTGTGCATGTGTGTGTGCTACTAGGATTGGACCTAGGTCCTTATGTGTGCTGGCTTATTAGTGCTCTCCTACTAAGCTACGTTCTCGTCTCTCTTCTCACCTTTTATTTGGAGAGAATAGTTCACTAAGTTGCCCAGGCAAGCCTTGAACACTTCATAGCCCGAACAGGTCCTGAACTTGTGATCTCTCCTCTTCTATCTCTCAAGCATCTGAAACTAGACGTCTATGATTCAAGACCCAATATTTAAAAAGGTTCTGAAATCATTTTTATTATATCTCTGAATTAGTGCTTCTATTTCTGTGTGATTAACCAGACTAATTTTTGGCTTCATAGGTATACATATTTTTCAATCTCTCAGAATAAGAACAATAAGTTAATGATTTTTTTTTTCTTATTTTGCTGTTTAAAAAAAGGAAGGTTGTGGTGAAGAAGAGGTAAATTTAGGACTGTTATTAGATGTGATGCTGGGAACCGAACTCAGGTCCTCTAGGAAAAAAAATGCAATTAACTGATGAGCCATTTCTCTAAGCCCAGGAGGTAAATTTAGAACTGAAGTGACTAATTGGCCTGGGAACAGAACAGTTGAAGAATAGAGTGATCATTTTGAGCAGATTAGTTTGTCCAAAAGTGATGAACACCTGGTTCTCTTAAGTAGCATTTAACAGTTAGGGATTTTGGCAAGTCTGGGCTGCGCTAGCAGCATTGAACGGCACTGTTAAGAGAAGATTGACACTTGGCATGACTACCATCCCCGGGTAGAGGTGCTTTGTCTGTGGTGATCATGCCTTACTGTGTATGTCACGTGGTGTGTCCATGCAGGGGTCAGAGGAGGATGCGCTTCATTTCGTTGGCTGACTGCCTGATGCTTCAGGGAGCAAGAGTTAGATGACTGGGTTCTGACCTAGGGCTATAGTTAAGCCAACAACATGATCATTCAAACTGAGACTTTTGACTTTTGAGAGTCAGGGCAGTGGCTTTAATGGCCACTGTGGGACAACTGGTCCATACGGTGACCCTACATTGATCTTTGTATTAGTTATGTCTGTGATTAACTACTTTAAAAGAAGGTGACTAAAGGGAGGGAGTTTTGTGGTCATTGTTGCTGTCGTTTGGGCTCGGTTGTCTGGTTTATTGATGGTTGTGGTTTCAAAGGGGATATAACCCATCCCGGTCCTGACAGCATGAGGTTGTTAGTCACGCTGGACCAGCCAGGAAGCAGAGAGATGAAGAGTGGGGTTCGGCTTGCTTTTTCCTTCAGTTCAGGATCCTGGCTTGTGGAATAGGGTCGCCCACCTTCGTGACGGATTTTCCCTCCGTAGTTAAACTTCCCTGGAAACACCCTAACAGATCCACCCGGAGATGTGTCTCCTGGGAGATGCCATCCTATCAAGTCGCCCATCAAGATTAACTATCACAGTCCTGGTAAGTCACTTGTAATCTCTTCAAGTCTCACAGTCATCATTTTAAACACAGCAAAATGAAACATACCTGTGCTGCCTGAGCAAAGGCTTGGAAGCTCCTGCAGACGATACGTGTTTGAAAATAAGAGGGCATCTTACAGATTCACCGGTTACGTCCAGATTTCTGAGAAAGATCCAGAAGCTGAGCAACCTCCATCACACTCTGTAGATAGGATCCAAGAACTTTTAATAACAAAGAAACCCATCCCTCCTTTTCCTAGGCCATTGCTTATGGAGCCAGTGCTGCTGGTAGACTTATATTTCTGTGTAAACAGGAAAAGGGGACCGCCATCGTTAGCCTTGTTTTCCTCTCTTGATCAGAAAGTGAGGAAAATACACTTCTCTCACTAATGCTTTGAGACTTCTAACCAGCATCACAAGAATTAGCAGCAGAAAACAAAGGAATGACATCCAGCCTGAGGTTTTGGTGTGGTTTTGAGAATGTTTAGAGAGTGACTAGCTGTCCAAGCTTGTCTGTTTCGCTCTTAACTATTTTGGTGGTCACTAAGGCAATAATTGAAATATAGCTGCTTTTGTACCATGTAATTATTTTATAGCACAAACTCTGAATATGTTCCTTTTGCTTCACTGGAAGTTTGCTGTTACAGTGTGGGTTGTGATCTCCTTCACATAGAATGGGGACGTCCTATAGTACATCTAGGGGTCCCAGAACCTGAGTAGCTCACATTTACAGATGCTCATTTTAAGTTAGAGATAAAAGTTAGGGTTTAAGGTCTCTTTCTCTCTCCCTCCCTTACACACACACGGACACACACACACACACGAACACACAGACACACACACACACACGGACACTTGTTATAATTACATGGTAGAACCATAGTGTGTTGGGAATCAAATGCTGATTAATGTTAATTTTAGGATAAACAGAGGAGGAGAAAGACAGGAAAAGCCAGTGGACTCCAAGGATAAAAATATTCCCGAGTTGAGACTCAGCATCTATGGCTGCACAACCCAATAATTACATCTGAATTGTGATTACCTGTTCTTATATAATTAACCCTGGAGGTTCATCTGGATGGCTAGAACTTCTGTCCTGGAATGTACCAATCTCTGTGGTTCACAGACCACTGAACCGAATCCAGAAATGCCCACACACTCCTCACAGCCCATATAGAACAAGTGGCTCCTCTTTCTGGAATCTAGGAGGCTCAGTGCTCATCAGAGACTGAGTCTGCTGGGAAGGTAATAGCACCAAAGTTGTAGGTGCTTGTCAAGGGCAATGGGATTTGGAAAGGAGACTCAGAGATACTTACAGCTTCATTTAATTAAAGCCTCCCATTCTCAACTCCCTCTCGCTGCCTCACTTGGGAAAGCCTAGAAAAGAACACGTTAATCAGCCCTTCAGCATTCTCACACTGATTAGAACAAGCTGCATCCCAAACAGAGCAAAAGTGAGAGGCCCAGGAGAGAGACAGAAAGATCTTTCAGCCTGTGGAGATGAAAGGAGTTTACAGGCTTTAAACTCAAACTGGGCTGAAATGAGAGGGGGGTGGAGGGTGGGAAGGAGTGGAGAAACCATGTGCTTTCTTCTCTCCCGGAAGAGAGCTTGTCACTCATCATCCGGAGAACGAGATGATGCTGAAGTTAGTTGCTCATCAGCACTGCCTTCCTTCCATTGTACCAGAGCTGTGTCTGTGTTTGGAGAAACCACCTCATCCACAGTCATCTGCCTCAGAAGACAGTCTTGGTTGCTCATGCTGTGTTTAGGTATTGGTTTAGGCAAGACTGTGTGGAACAGTTTTGGCATGCGAAGGAAGCTCTTCTATGGGGTGAGGTGGAAGGTTTATTTTATTCTCTGTGTGGTGTATATTCATGTGTGGCATATAAGCAGATGAATGTGTGGGTATGTACCATGGCGACCAGAGGAGGATGTTGGATGTCTCCCTTTATCACCTTTGGCCTTGTTCCACTGAGCATGAAGCTCAACACTGTTTATCTAACTGGTGGCCCGTATGCCCCAGCAACCTTTCTGTCTCTGCCCCACATAGCCCTGGGGTTACAGGCACTTGTGTAGCGGTGATAGGCTTCTTATGTGGACATTGGGATTCAAACTCAGGTCCTCATGATTTACTGCAAGTATTCTTGCCCACTGAACCATTTCCCCATCCCCAGAAGGCCTATTTTGTATGTTAATCTCTTGCTTAAAGAAGAGATCATAAAGAAGAATTAGGATCCTTGGGTTCTGTTGACAGTAGGCTTCTCATATGGTGGTGGAGTTGGCTACCTTACATCCATGAGATGAGCTGACTTAAGTATAGGGCAAACAATGAGGAGGACAGGGCAGCAAGGAGGTCAAAGAGCCTATTAATGTTCCTTGGAACTATCCTATCTGGGGCCGTTGACAATGAAAATGGCTCCTTTGCTGTTTATGGCAATAGAGTCAGGGTTCCATTACTAGAGGAGAGAGCCTCCCAGCCAATAGAACACTTCCTTAGGTGAGTGTTTCTCTTTTATAATAAATGTGCTTTTCTCACCATGTAGGGAGTGTTGGATCCTTAGAAAAGCATCCTCTGATCAGTAACAAGCATAATAATAGCCCGTGCTTGTTTAGACTATGTGTTCCACCAAATACATTTACAGTGATCCGTTAGGACAACTCAGGGAGTCAGACAAGGGGGAGAGTATTACTCCTGTTTTCAAGATCAACACAAGGAGGTAAGGTAACTCACCTGACATGCCCAGTGGTGTTGATACTACAGCTAGGCTAAAAACATAAGCTTGGCAATGAGAAATATTTTCTAAGTTAGAAACAGAGAAAAAATTGATCTATGTGGAATTTAGACACTGCCAGAAATAAGTTTACATTATCACTTAATCTCTTTAAACTCTGGAGTTTTAGATAAGTTCTGTAAATCTCTCTGAACTTTGGCATCCCCTAGAAATTACATCATTAGTATCGCGGGCAAGTAGTTACCTTGGTGCTGACCCATGGTATGTCAGAAGAACAGTGCAAGCAGACAGAAGACAGAGTCCGGCAACACCTTCGCGCATCTTCTGTTAGGCCCACTGCCAATGATAAAATTCACCCCATAGGTCATTTCAAGCATGAGATGAACAAATGTATTTGAAGCACGGAATCCAGCGGTTGACATACAGTGGACTCCCCTCTCCTAAACATTCTACAATATTAGGCAGACATTGTGGTAGCTGTGTCCTTGCAAGCACTGTTGAAATGAATGTTTTAGGTTAGCATGCATGCATAGTAATAAATTTTATCACTCAGCTTTCTAAAGACGAAATGGGCAACACCGAGTTCCGTGCAAAGAAAAAGACTCAATAGAAGTCATTCACAACATAAGAAAAATAAAATAAGACAGAGGGTGAGCTTTGAAAGGGTTTCTGGCTGGTGGGTAAAAGGCAAGTGATGGAAAACAGGATCCTACTTAATAGAGAAAAGCCGGGCTAATTTATGTGGGAATGAAAATAAGGACATAAAAGCAGGCCAGGACGAAACTGGCAATGTACAAGTATGGAAGAAAAGGAGCTGGGGGCTGTAGGGTTATGCAAGTCAAACGTAAGTCAGTTGCATTTTGTTCTTATTAAGAAAAAGGCAATAGTGGACTTGGAATTCACAAACAAGCACCTGGCATGTGGGAGCTGAGAGTTGATTCTTCTGCCCTAAGCAGCTTCCAGAAGGCCTCGTAGAGCGATAGACATATACAAACATTTATATGTATATATGTGTTTATATGTACATATACACATGTGTGTGCTTGCATTTGTGTGTGTGTGTATGTTAATCTTATCTCTTAATGAGGCCGAATAGCTGAGGAGGGGTTTGAAGAAAATACAGAGATGAGGAATAAAATTGATTAGGATGCGCTAGCAGGACTAAGGGAATGGGTACAGTTTCTCCTGTAGGTTCGAGGGCAAGCAGTGGGCCTAACAGAAGATGCGCGAAGGTGTTGCCGGACTCTGTCTTCTGTCTGCTTGCACTGTTCTTCTGACATACCATGGGTCAGCACCAAGGTAACTACTTGCCCGCGATACTAATGATGTAATTTCTAGACACCTTCTAGATATTTGGGTGGAGCTCACTGAAAAAAAGAATTGACTTGGGAATATAAATCTTCAAATTTTCTTTAAGAGACTTTCTATAAGCTATTTGTATTACTTATTTTTATGTAACTATGACCAAAATGCCTGACAAAAGGAACAAGGATGACTTTGGCACACAGTTTCAGAGAATTTTAGTCCATCACGATAGTGGGGAAGGCACGACAGAATACCTCTATCTATGATGGTGAAAACATGGGGTAGGGTTCAGGGTGGTGAGAGTGTGTGACAGGGACCCCTTACATCATGTGGATCAGGAAGCAGGCGGCAGCTAGAACTCGGAGACTGGCTGTAACATTCAGAGTACTGCCTTGGTGATCTACGTCTGTCACTTAGGCCTCACTTCCTAAAGGTTGCACAGCCTCCCAAAGCAATGCCACGAGTCGGGAAACAGATTTCAGCTGTGCTAGTCAACTCCTGCCCCTCCCCCAGAGGCTCATGGTGATCGCCTAATGCAAAAGTCATTCATCCCAACAACAACAATCCCTACAGTCTGAGCAATCTCTGCATTGCTCAAAAGTCCAAAGGCTAGAGAGATAGCTCACTGGTTGGCAATATTTGTTGCTCTTGCAGAGAACCTGGGTGCAATTCCCAGGACCCAGGTGGTGCCTTAAAACCATCCATAATTCTAGTTCCAAGGGACTTGATTCCCTCTGCTGGCCAACATGGCTACCAGGCACTCATATAGTGGACATACATGCATGAAGGTGATGCATTCATACGTGTGAAATAAAGTAAATATAAAACGACAAAGACTTTATATTCAAAGTCTCCGGGCAAATTTTAGCTGGGAGTCCTTGTAAAAAGAAGCCTACTTCCTATACACAATGGCACAGTTCCAAAACTGGGAGTATCAAGGAGAAACTGGATCAAAGCAAACTGAAGCCTAAGACCAATGTTAGCTTTATGCCTGGGATCTGGGCTCATGGGGCCATGATGTGAGTGCTAAGAGGCTTGGGCATCTCTGTCCCTATGGCTTGCTGCCTCTGCGGCTTGCTGACCCTCTTGGCTTGCTGCCCCCTCCTCCCCCGCTTGCTGCCCCTGCTGCTTGCTGCCTGTAGCACCATAGCTTTTCTCACTGCATATCCTGTGCCCCTGGCACACCGAACATCTTGGAGTTGTATTACAACTTTAGACTTCCTACAAGGTTTCGTACATGTCCTTCATAGGGCTTCACTTCAAGAAATCCGAGCCTGCTGTAATCCTTGACCTCCAAGACTTTCTTAAAAATCTTCATGGAAACCTCTCTGATCCTGTAACTCTTGAGTTCTATACCCCTGCAATATCAATACCACATAAAAGATGCAAAGTTCAGCTGCCACCAGGAGAACTAGCCGGACTGGATCATGGTTGAGGTGGCCTCTGAATGCTTTGGAAGTTGAACTTAGAAAAACACTTCTGCCAGCAGCCACTTTGAGTAGAGAATGCATATGGCTCTGTTTTCAAATAAAAATCTTTCAAATGTGTTTTTGGTTTTATACCCTGCGTCTTTGGATAGAGTGGGGAGGGGCTTTTCCAAAACAACCTTTCCTGTTATTCTAGTGCTTCTCTTAAGAATGTTAATCTCCTTAACATGGATGGTTTCTTTGTCTTGACTTGTTTTGTATAAAACTTTAAATATGCATGCATTCTTTTTCTGGTCAAACTATATCCTTCTCTACATCTTACTACTTCATTTTTTTGCTTTTGTGTCTTACTCTAAACCTGGCTAAAAGTAGCCAGCAATAACCATGCTGTTACCTGACTGTTACACTGTTTCAAGTTTTCTCCATCAAAGAAATTAGTTCATTGTTTCAAATTTTAAGGACATTATCAAAATATAGACAGATAATATCAGCATCAATATCACACAAATGGCCTCTATTCCATTTTCCAATAGAGTCTTTGTTCCCAACAGAAGTCTCAGAAACAGTCATTTTTTCCCCATTCTTTTATTGGCATCCTGGTCATTAAAATTGCCAAAAGAATCAAACATTAGCCTGGCGGTGGTGGCACACACCTTTAATCCCAGCACTCGGGAGGCAGAGGCAGGTGGATCTCTGTGAGTTCGAGGTCAGCCTGGTCTAGAAGAGCTAGTTCCAGGACAGGAACCAAAAAGCTACGGAGAAACCCTGTCTCGAAAATAAAATAAAAAAAAAAAATCAAACATTAAACAATGCTAAGTCATTCTAAAGCTCCTATGACCAGCATTTCCAAATATTTCCAACCCCCTCTTTTAAACCAGTTTCAAAGACCCGAAAGGCAGTAGTTGGGTTAATCACAGAACAACCCCATTCCTGGAACTAATTTTCCATATTGGTTATTTTTGTATCACCAGACAGAAATGACTAAAAGAAAAAAAATGCTTATTTTAGTTCACAGTTTTGGAGGATTCTGGTCTATTACAATGGGAAAGCATGGGTGGCCTTTCTGTGACTCTGGGATCATGTGTGGAGTTCATGGTAGGAAGAGTGTGTGGTGGAAGTTCCTCACGTCATAGCAGACACAGACCAGAAAGTACCAAATGGTCAGGTCTGGAGACCCAGACTATAACCACTGAACCCTATTCAGTCAGGCCCACCTCAGTGTTCTATAATTTCCCTAAACGGCGCTGCTCTCTGGAGAGACAACTACTAAAAACAAGACCCTGTGGAGGAAAATTCAGAATCAAACCGTCAGAACACATTTTATTTTCTGCTCTTGTAGGCAAACCCTCAAAGGAACTAGGTCGAATAAAAAGAAATCAATATTTGAAAGGGTACAAGCAGGCAAATCGACAGTGGCCCCTGCTCTGGCTACTGCTAAGTCTATAAATTTGGACAAGTTCATTAGTAGCTGTGTGCCTTAACTTCCTTATCGGTAAAGTAGCAGTGATCATAGACCTTATCTCATGGGGTTGTGAGGTCAAAGGCAACAATCCCTATCCGTGCCCACATGGTGCTGAGAATCTATCTGTGATGGTTAAATCTTATTGTCAACTCAGCTAGATTTAGAATCATCTGGGATATTTGGTGAGGTGCATGTGTGACCAGAGAGATACGGGCCTAGGCATTTCTGTGAGGGTTTTTTTGATGAAGGATTAACTGAAGGGAAGATTGACTCTGAATGTGATTGGCAGCATGCTATGGGATGGCAGCCCGGATAGAATAAAAAGAGGAAAAGGAAAGAGACAGCGAATATCAGTATTGCCCGTCTTCTGCTTCCTGGTCAGCTACGAAGAGGGAGCATCCTCCGCTGCATGGCCCTGCCCCAAGCCCATGAAGTTAAGCAACGATGGATTGAACATCTTAAAAGGGCAAACCAAAACCTCCTTTCTTTCAATTGTTTCAGTCATGGATTAAGTCACAATGATGTGATAAGGAACAAATACACCAATATTTTTTAATTGATAAAGTATGAATTTGTTCATTTTGGGAGATGTCTTAGAAATCTTCATCTTAGATTTATCTTAATCTGCTGATCCACTAAACTTTCTCGTTCCTGGCCCCTGTGGCTGGCGTTTTCTCCTGCCCTGCCTCACCAAATTCTTCTTCCAGGCTTACTTCTATTTTCATTCATGAAGTAGAGGAGAGTTTACCCGATACTCTGAGGTAGGCTTCCCCCTCTTCCCTGTCCCCATTCTTTCCTGAGGGAACTTCAACTACAGGAAGCAGGTCTCAGTAGGAGACCTGAAGTTTGGGCATAATATGGATTTGGTGCTTGAGACTTCTGCAGACTAACCGGGACTGCTCTCTCGAGCCCTGACAGAACTTTGTGAACTGTTTCTGTAATAACATGTCTTCAGATTTGAGTTGCCTTTTTTTTTTTTTAAACCAAATGTTTTCTGACCTGGTGACATGAGAAACCTCCCTGGAAATGTCAGTGGTGATGGCAGTGATTATGACAAGGATTGGGGATGGGAGGATCTTCATGAATCTCTCTGAGAATTAGAACAAGAATTAACTTCCTGGTAACTACTCTATACTTTGGCAAATCTCCCCCTCCCCCCAAGGAGGCTGCATCTCTCTGTATTGCCTTGGCCTAGCATTTGATGAAGAACATTGCATACCTGGTTCTTGTTCTTAGCAAATTCTCTGCTTCTTTCTTCTTGTCCTTTAAGCCCATTGCTTGTTCTTTTATCATTTTATTATTTTCCTCTCTGATCAAAGCCCTTTTTTTACCCAGCAGCCATCTTTTAATTGGATCTTAAACATTTGAGTTGAATACTGTACATTATATATAGTAGTTTGAAAGAAAATGGCCCCCAAGGGGAAGGGCACTCTTAAGAGGTGTGGCTTTGTTGGAGTAGGTGTGGCCTTGTTGGAGGAAGTACATCACTGTGGAGGTGGGCTTTGAGGTCTCATATATATATATGCTCAAGCCACACCCAGTGTAAAACAGACCACTTCCTGTGGCCTGTGGGACTCTCACCTCCAACACCATGTCTGCTTGCACATCTCCGTGACGATAATGAACTAAACCTTTGACCTTTAAGCGAGCCACCACAATTAATTACTTTCTTTCATAAGAGTTGCTGTGGTCATGGTGTCTCTTCACAGCAGTAGAAACCCTAAGACATCTTTGATGGAGATTTGGTTCTGAAATCAGCATATGAGGCCAAGATTAAAAATACTCAGTGTCCATATCAAACATCTCTTTATATCATCCTGAAGGGGATGATGGTGTATGAGGGTTTTGTGTAGAACCCTGGACCTTCATATATGTGTCTATGTGATCATACATGCAGTAACGTAGAGTAGCTGGTAGTTTTAAACCAATTCACTTTTCTGCTTCCTCTTTCCCTACTGTTCCTGTTTTGCTGAGCATGCGCCACACTGACCTATTGTGTGTCCTGATCTCAGGGGTCTCAAGCTGGGGTAAGGTGGTTTCATCTTTCATCTGGATGTGCTAGGTCCTACTATGTCCTTTTCTCCTTTTACCCTTCCCTCCAAGACACTTCCACAGCCCTGCAGGCAAAGAAACTCATCTGAGACCTGATCAGGCACTGGACAGAAAAACTCAAGAGCAAGGAGAGATGCTAAAAACACCAGTTACCCACCGGGGATACCCCTGCCTACCTCCTTTGGCAAAGACAGGGTGTGAGAGGGAGGGGCAGAGCAAGGGCAGTACAGTGAGGGGCTCAGGAGCCTGGAGCAGCTTCCTTGCAGCCGGGAGCATGGTGAGCTGGGTGTTAAGATGAGACAGCTGGAGCCTCTGGTTTTCACCATGCATGGCTGAGTTTTGTATTGGAAACTGGCATTCCCTCTGAAAACTTCAAGTCGACCTTGGAAGATAAGCAATGACATCCCCTGGAATGAGAATACCCTTGTGCCCACGGAGAACAGGTTGACTGAATGACTGGGGGTGCCTTCAAGTTTTGAATTCAGCATGACTGACATTTTAAATGAAAAGCACCTAGCCTGGTTTGCCATATGTCTGAAGGAACACTGTAGGAACGAAGTGTGGATCTTTACCATTCACTTCGGAGCCAATGCGTCTGCTGCCGCGTCTTGGAGATATTTATTTCCCCTTATTTTAAGTGTGCCCATTGCTGCTTCTAGATGCATGCCCGATACCCAAGCAAAAAAAGAAAAAAAAAAAAGGAAAATCACTTCTCAATTATTTGAGCATGCAGTAGATAAAAATGTTTTAGAAAATCAGAACAGAAAAATGCAGAGAAAATGGATGAAATACAGACATCCCAGGTGTTGAAACCCTCCCTCAGGGGACTGGAGATATCATCTTAGCCTTAGTCTCTGCTGTGCCCTTTGTCGTCAGGTAAACTGGTCTCACGTGGTGACTATTTCCGTGAGAGTGATCTGGATAATTCTGGCTGTTTTATCTTGACAGGGAATATTGAGGGAAGGTAGAAAATCAATGCAGAGCAATGAAGAGAAGTTGAAGGTGCTCAGGGAAACTGAGGCTGCTCCAACTCCTGGGAGCCAGGAAGTGAGGCCAGGAAGACTTCTTCCTGGGCCATTGTACAGCAAGGACCCCTTTACTCCACTGAAGACATGTTATCAGAAGACTTGCCACTTGGTTGCATCCTTGTGGGTATAGAGCCTGTTTGGCCACAGCAAGCCTTCAGCAGTTCTGGTCTCCCAGCAGCTGTGCAACATCTGGCTTCCTGTGTGGCCTGACAGTATTGGTGGAGTGAGGCACAATTAATAAAAACTCAGAGAGAGACATTTGGGTTCTACCTGAAGATCCAAAAGCAAAGCAGCCAGTCACTGGCTCTTACCTCAACCTCAGTCTGAAAATGGTAAACTTGCCACTGGGAATCTCAGAATGAGACTGTGTGTGTGAGAGAGCTGTCTCCTCCCATCTTATATTCCTCTCTAGGGCTGGGATTAAAGGCGTGCATCAGTGGAAATAAAGGCATACACCACCCGGTTTCTATGGCAGCTAGTGTGGCTACTGGTGTGTTGTTACCACTGCCTGCCTGGTCTGTAAGGCTGACCAGGGGTCTGTTTCACTCTCTGTTCTTCAGACAAGCTTTTTTTTATTATTATTAAAATACAAATGAAATGCCACTATAATGAAGGGGTCAGGATCTCATGTTCCTAGAGGCCGTGTGCTGTCTGTAACAAGTAAGAGGGTACTTCACCCTGCCAATGTCACACAATAGACTTATCCAACATTCAAGCAAACAGTTGTCCTGGAGTCGGACCTGGGGCCCCCCAGACTTGTCAGTCAGTCTCCTTTGGAGAAAAAGGAAAACGTGATTCAGTAGATAACACCGAGACTGAGTCTGACTCCACTAGGTCCTGCTGGGTTTTAGGCCAGTATCTGTGCCCTCCTCAGATTTTATGGGGCACTCAAACATGAAGCTACCCTTCATGTTGTGGACGTTCCCAACAAGCAGACTCCCTTTTGTCTGCTACTATGGAAATCCTTGAATTCCAGATGAATAAAAAATTAGTTCTCATTTCAAGATGTCACTTGTAGGCCTAAGGACTTGATGACAAGCAGCCTGTCAGGTTGACATATCTCCTGCCAACATCTGATGGTGATACTGGTAGCAGGGTGGTGATAACCCAGGAGTCTTGGGTCCTGGTTCTGGGAGCTGGTGTTATCCATTCATCTCGCCATAGTGCCTGATCTCCTCTATCTGTAGGTCACTACCAGACGGGATCAGGGCCCACCCTAACAATCTCAGTCTAAGATAGTCTCTGACATAGTCCCTTCCTGAGGTTCTGGGAGTTAAGGCATCAACGTTGAATTCTGGGTGACATAATTCAGTCATAGTAGCCTGCTTACATGTCATTACCTAAAGTCCATTTCCATCTGGGGGGGGGGCAGAAATTATTGACTAAACTGGGCATCAAAAAGAGGTTCTGCCCTCTGCTGACTCTGCTGTGGGTGTGGAGCGGTGTCTACATGGAGACAGGGTCTCCCTCACCTCTCTTGTCCTCTGTCCTAAAGGAGGTGCAGTAGGGCTCTCCTTATCAGACCCTAGAAATGGCAAAGAGAATCCCAAGTTCTTTATAGCTCTTTCCTTCGTCTCCCTTGCGTTATTGAAGGCTCATGCACCACCGTCGGCAGTTCCTGTTTGTACCGGTAACCGATTACCTGCCACACTTTCCCATCGCCCAATCACAACAGTAGTTACCGTTTACTGAATGCCTGGCATGCTTCATGTCAGCGTGGTGCTACGATCTTAATGTAAATGTTTAGCAGCATTTCTACAACAAGTCGGGTAGGCTGTTATCATGACTCTCGTGCACAGAAAGGAAAAGGAAGATGTCAGGAAGGCTAGCCGAGGACTAGAGGAATCCGAAGCCCAACATAGCTCTACGTGATGGACATATATTCTTGTAATAACTGGAGGAATTTGAGTGTGGGAGTTGTTAGATAACGGTATGGTATTGCTGTTAAATGTCCTGAGTGTGGTCCCGGTGTTATGGTCATAGAGAAGAGTATCATTGTTCCTGGGAGACACATGCTAAACTGCTCAGGCAGGAAAGGTCCCAACATCTGATTAAATACTCTACTAGTTCATTTCGCAAACGAATGCAGGCACAAGCGTGTGGGCATGCACGCACAAATGCACGATGAATAAGTGGAAGCAGATGTGATTTTAAAATCCTGAGTGTTTCTCGTGTGCTTATCATAATTTTTCCATAGTTTTGAAATTTTTCATAATATAAACATTGTATGGAGCCAGGCATGGTAGTGCCTACCCACAATCCTGCCACCGAGGGTAGAAATGGGAGAATTGTGAGTGGCAGGCGGATCTGTGTTACATAGTATGGTCAAGGCCATCTTGAGTGACGTAGTGAGACACTGGCTTAAAAAGACACAGGGCTAGAGCTGTAGCACAGCGCAAGGGTGCTCTCCCAGCACATTCGAGGTCCTCGCAGCACCTCAGGGTAGAGACAGGAAGTTGGAAGGTGAAAGAGCCTCGCGCAAATCGCGTCAGATTCATACAAGCAATGCCACACGGCATGGCTGTAACTCTTTCTCCTAGGTTCTAACACGTCATGTAAACTCTCCTCATTCGGGCTATGGGACTGTGTCTTCCTTAACGTACCAGTCAGCTGTCCTACTGCCCTGGAATCTGCTGGGCCAAGGCAGAGCCTCGCTGCCTTCCAACGGGGTCTCCAGCTAACCCCTCAGAGATATTCCCAAATCAAATTTAAGGTTTAGCACATGGAGCTGAATGCCCGGTTAGTTAGGACTTCAAACAAGCAAACTACTTTGAGGTTCTAAGAAGGTGTTCAATGGTACAATGGGACCGAATTCTATTTAAAATTGATCATTGCTAATCTCAAATTTAAATATAATTTGGTATTCTGTATTTAACCTACTGATATTCTATCTGTGTTCTGGTACCCCACATACTAGAGGTCATGGTCTCCTATGAAGACTGAATTTTAGGAGCAGAATAGAATATTAGACAACCCCCTCCCATGACCCTGGGTTTTACGTGTCCTAGCAGCTGGCTGCACACCAAGGGATGGGCAGGTACAGGAAGAAAAATGCCTCAGAAGTTTGTGAAGGTCTGGTTGACCCTTGCCCTGTGACATAACACAGATGTGCTGGGAGGCTGCACATCTCGCCTTCTGCTTTCTTCTTCTTAACCGGGCCATTGGCCCCAGCTGTGACAGTCTCTCATACAGCCAGAGCAGATATGGAGTTGACCTGGTGGCGTTCCAGTCCTAGCCCTACCACACTGGTTGGTTGTATACATTTTCATCTGTATAATACAGCTAGTGACAGTACCCTTCTTATAGAGGAATAATGGGGTCAATGTTTGCCAGGTGCTCAGAGTGATGCCCAGCGCCCAGTAAGTCCTTTATAAACATTTACCAAATAAACAAAGCATTCACTGGTAGAGAAAGTTAGGATTGTTATGGGGAAGGCAATTTGTCTGACCTGGAGCATCTTTGGTGACTTGGGCTTAGTTCTATGTGTCCATTTCTTGCTGGGTACTTGGAGTGAAGTCGAGAAGGCAATATAAAGGCAGAAAGGGTAGCAGCCTGCAGGAGTGGCTGTATTCCCTGACCCAGCTGGTTATCACTGTTTGGGAAGGAGTGTTGAGTCCTAAGGAAGACTCCCAGCCACTCTCAGGGTGGCTTTCTCTGGAAGCAAAGCAGCCCCTTGACTACCCACTGCTGTGACGCTAGATTTGGGTGTCTCCTTTGATCTTTGGTGCTTCTTCTCACATGCCCAGTGCCTCTTTTCTTTTCCTTTAGCTTTGTTTCTAGTCTCATGACTTCCCCCTCTGCTCTCACTTAAATTCCTTCACCTATTTTTGTCTCAGAAGGAAACCATCACTCACAAAGTGTCTAGTGTTGCAGTGGGAGAGGCTGGCTGGCTCCTCAGTCAGCCGCACAAGAAAACATCCCTGAGGCTGGCCATCTCTGAGAAGACTTCAGGTGCTGGCACAGGGCACCACAGTGATTCAGAGCAACAGTTCCCTGAGAGATGGGACTTACCCTCAGAGTTGGTTTCCCAAAGTACAATGCCGTATGAAATTGCCACGTCTCTTGTAGGCTGTCTCCATTCCTTGTAGGCAAATTAATGAAAAGTCAAACTATCGAATCACAGCTAGAAGAGCCAGCTGTATCTTAGAGTAAGTCACGCTAGTCCTTGGTAGCCTGAGCCATGCTTCTTGACACCGGGGATCCACCTACCACTGGCCTGCAGCCGGAAACAAAGGGCAGAGGAAATGAACCAGATGGGTCAGGGCACAAAAGGACCCTCAGGTTCTCAGAACTTGCTTGGAAGGATAACATTAAAACAGAGGTGCTGATAGAGCAGAATGGCCACGGCGAACACCTCAATAATTTTCATTTTTAAAAATCCATTTATTTATTACTAATGCATGTGTGAGTGCATGCTATTTGTGTAAGTACAAGCACACGTGTCATGGCATGCGTGTGGAGGTCAGAGGACAATGTTCAGAGGTCAGTTGTCTCCCACAATGTGAGTCCCAGGGACTGAGCTCAGGTTACCAGATTTGGGGGTGATCACCTTTACCCACTGAAATTCAAATTTACCCATCTCAAATTCGCCCTAAAATAATTTTTCTTAGTGAGCAACTCATTTTCTGTCTGTCCTTTTCTGAATTTCCCTAGCTCCTGTGTGAAATTTTTGGTTTGGATGTCAAAGGTCACATGACTCGAGGTGGTATGACAATTTGAAGGGCAGAAGCCATTTGCTTCTTTATTATCTCCAAAGAGTAAAGGATATATTTTTTTAACTTGACAAAATATTTTTATCAAAATAATGGTGTCAAGCAATAATGTCAAAATGTCATGCCCCAGCTTGGCGGATTCTAGGGTCTCAGACAGTGCCTGAGGTTATTATGTAAACCCAAAAATTAAAATACACCAGAGCCGGGGAAGAAAAGCTAAGAAAATAGCAATTGCTCTGACATTGCAGATGTGGGCTCCCTCTTCTTTTTTCCTTTGTTCCTTCCTTCTTTTCTATCTCCGTCTTTTTCTCTCTCACGAGCTTAAATATTGAGGGTAATTTGAGGTTGGCCTATTTCACATGCATTGTTAATAACGACAACTTTGGTTTGGTACTGAGAAGCTAAGGCTTTGTTTTTCCAGACTAGACTATGCCTTCTGATACTCCAATGTGTGCCTTCTATGAGCTTCTATTTCGTGGAGAAACAAGTTGAGATGGATTGACACAGGGTTCAGGACATATCAGAATACAGAAGTTACTCTTTCCAGAACATGTTTTGACCAGAACTTAATTCATTCCGCGGGGGGGAGGGGGGGAGGGACTGAAAATCGGCTCTTTACCTACAACATGTATTTGACAACACTTTGGGTTTTAACGTGAACCTGTGTAACGCAGACACAACTAAATCTGGCAGCATATTAATGTCACTGAAAGTACGTTTTATTTATAGAAATCACCATCTCCCCAGTTTCCAGTCAGAAGCCCATACACAGTAATTAAGCCATTATAAAAACACAATAGGACATAACATAATAGAGCCATCCTGCTGTCAAGGCACACTGAGTTGGGGAAGCGGGGGAACACAAAAGAACACAACTCATCCAATTTAGTCCTGCTGTGGAAATGTCACAAACCAGTACCCTCCAATGGGTAAGTAGGAGAAAAAGTAATTTCCACAGACAACTCAGCATTGAGTCTTAATATTCAGAAAATGGAAGCCCAGCCAGCAAGCTGACCAACCAATTCACCAACATTAGCCAATTACCAAAGAGCGGTGGGCCCGAGGAGCAGTCTGTACTCAAGGGGTTTGCTGTCATATTGAGAAACAGGGCAAGAGCAAAAATGGGCCACAGCAATAGCCCAAGAGATGCTATGGGAGGTAGGATTAAGCGAACAACGCCGAGGGGGGACATTCTGTAAAAGCAGAGGGGAAGCTGCTGTGTGGCTATGGAAAGGCCATGGACGTCTGTGTGAGGAGGCAAAGTGGAAGTTCTCTAGAGTAAAAGGAAGGGTAAGAGTAAAATATTGGGAAGCCAAACATTCAAGGAAACACATGCAATATTTGGAGAAACAGTTTCCAAAATAAAATGATAGTTCAATTATGAGTCATTGTTTTCCTTTTAAGAATAATGCTCTGACAGTGTATAGTAAAAGAATGAAGAGGTGGTAGGATGTCTCAGTGGGTAAGGTCACTTGTTGCCAAGGCTGGCAACCTGAGTGTAATTCAATTTGAAATCTCCATGACAGAAGGATAGATCCAACTCCTCTGATCTCCACACGTACACTATGACATGAGTGAGCCTTCTTTCTCTCTCTCTCTTTCACACACACACACACACATAAATGTAACAAACTTTTTAAAATAAAGTTTTTATAATATAATACTAACTATAATATAAATAATATAATATGATACAATTTTATTTATTTATTTATTTATTTTAGGGATTTTTTGAGACAGGGTTTCTCTGTAGTTTTTTTTTTTTTTTTTGGTTCCTGTCCTAGAACTAGCTCTTGTAGACCAGGGTGGCCTCGAACTCACAGCGATCCGCCTGCCTCTGCCTCCCGAGTGCTGGGATTAAAGGCGTGCGCCACCACCGCCTGGCTTGATACAATTTTTTTTTAAATTCACATGTAGAAGAGAAGAAAGACTGGAAAGAAATATATCAAATTTTATACATTAAAATAGTCACACATTTTAATATAATATAGATACATAAACATACATGTGCATACATCTTCCAGCAGGATAGATTGAAACTAGGCCCTCATACGTGCTAGGCAAGTCCTTTCCCCCAGTCAAACTTGTAGAAGTTTTTCAAGTGGATATTGAGAATGTGGTAATTTTATTTTTCCTTTTGACACTTTAGGTGTTCTAATTCTAAAGTAAGTAATAATATCTAAACAATGATGCAACAAACAAAACCCACACAAACAAACTTAAAAGGCACTTTTTAATGACACCCAGATATAAATATATATTGTATCATTATTCATCTATAGATTTCTGGACAGAATGTTTTAAGATTTGTCCCTGTTGTCTGCGCAAACTCAGTTGTGTTCCTGAAAACTGAAGTCTTGCTTACCAATGAGGTTGCGTTTTTATTCTCTCATGAGTTAACTAAAGCTAAATAAGGTCATAAGGGTGGGGCCCTAATCTAATGATGCCCTAGAAGCAGAAGAGGCCCTAGAGATGAACACAACAGGGCATGGCCCAGAGGGACACAGAGGCAACAGTTTGCAACCTAAGGGGCCGGGGGGGGGGGGGGCGGGGAGGGGAAACTAAACCTGCCAACATTTTGATTTTCTAGCCTCTGGAACTTTGAGATAATGTTTCCTTTGTTTAAGCAACTCAGTTTCTGGTATTTTGTTATAGTGGTGCTAGCAGACACTGTTTTGGCCCATAAATTTTTTGCCAAAATATTAAGCTAAAATAATTCATGGTGTTTGTGTACTAGAATGAACTGCTCATTCCACTGATGTCTCTTATTTTTGTCATTGGAATATCAGCTATGGGAAGACTATGGGCTGTCACCCACAGAAGCAGTAGACCTTGCAAGAGAGACCACAGAGGACTTCTGTGTTAATCAGGAGGTTTTTCTCTTTCTTTTTAATTTTTTTGTATGTTAGGCTGTTTTGTTTGTTTGTTTGTTTGTGGCTATGACAAGTATTTGAGAGAAGATTTATTTTGACTTGTAATTTCAAAAACTTCAGTCCATAGTACATGACTCCACTGTTTCTCAATCTGTGGTGAAGCAGTCCACTATAGCAGAGGACATGGTGGGGCAGAGAGGTTCACTCCATAACAGCCAGGAAGTAAAAAGAGCCAGGGCCCTGGGAGCGATAAACCCTCCATATAACACACCAGAGATTATCTGTGTTACTTCACACCTAGTATTCCTTTCAGTAGGAGTTTGTCAATGAATTTGTCCACTGATGAAGTACATTTATCTTTCAATCACCTTCAATGATTGGATGCATCTGTTGGGGGGACCAAACATGCAATACCTGAGCCCTTCTGGGACCCTTCATATATAAACCATCAGCCTGCCCCCCATCCAGGGCTGATGAGTACTGCTGGTTCCCAAAAGGGTGGTACAGGGAGAATATCCTGTGTACTTCTGAGGGTCTCATCGGGTCTTCCTTCGGGGTGATGACTTGATATCTAGCTTCTGAGCTTGGGTTTGGCTGGCAGCCATTTCCTGCCTGCCCTTCTTGAAAACTGCCCCCACTGAGGCCATCCTGCCACTCAGGAGCACTGCCCACTTGCAGGAAGCTGTGCATCATGATGGAGTAGTGGACACAGGTAAGATTTTACCTCCTGGCCCGCCATGTCATTCTGGAAGGCCAGTTCAGCTTCTGAGCCTTCTGCATAATGAGCTGAGGCCTTTGCTGGATCCAAGGTATAATTTTTACTCTCAGACTCTTCCTTCTTTCTCCAAGTTTGTGCCCTAAGAAATCTCTTGTTTTTCTAGTCTACATTTCCAGAGTTTCTAGAGACCCAACTGCAAAATATCTCAATTTACCCTTATGGCCTCTTCTTGTCAAAGAAAACGTATTACTTATCTATGCCATCTGAAGGCTATCTGTCACCAAAGCTTACACCTGGCATTTTGTGGAACACCCCCAAGTTAGCTCAAGGGTTGCATCAAAGCAGAGCTCGGGGGCCGACACTATCATCTCACCACTTGGGAGGATCAGGTGTTCAAGGACATCTTTGGCTATATAATGAATAAGAAGGCAGCCTGGACTACATGAAACACTACCTCACAAAACCAAGAAAACAAACAAAAACACCAAACTTAAGGCTGACAGGGAAGTTTTGTTTATCTCTGACTTGATTTCCTACCGAAACTGCCTTTATTTGCCCTTCTCACTGGTGTGCTCTGCCCTCAGCTACATGTATTGGAAACAGCAGCACAGGCATGCTTCATGTGCCCCTAAGCAATATCTTTATCTTAGCACTTTACAGTTTAGAATGTAAACTCTGGAAAGCCCCTCATAAGTAATACCGTTTAAGAATGACTGTGTTGTGACTTGATTAGATTAACACTGGGTATCAGAGAGATCGCATGACCAGGACTGAATAAGAGGAGTGCAGGGGTTAGCTCTGGGTATCACATGAAGGTGTCGGGTGGGGACTGATAGCTGCCACCTCAGCATCCTTGATGGTTCCATTCTCTCCCTTTAGAAGACCAAGGCTGTATGGCAGCGAGAGTTCCAACTGGAATCTGTAGGTCCCACTGACCAGCCTGGTCTCTGTCGTGGCAAGCATTGAATTTAATTTCACTCTCTGAATCCTGTCTGTTCCAACCCTGGTCTGCTGGAGCTCATAGGTTTGGAATCACATTCAAGCCCCGTCCTCCTTCTACCTCCATTGTTGTGTGTGAGCATGATTCCTGGAGCCAAATCTGTAGAATTAGTTTCTGCTTCCTCCGTGTTTAGCTCACACGATGTCCTCCCAAAAATGGCACTGCTTCACCTGTGAGTAAAGTTTCTGCATTTATTTCTGTTCATGCACAACTGTGCCACTTACATAAGCACTACTATTGCATGGCCATAGGGATTTAGTGCGTGGGATTGTAGATATTTATTTATTTATTTTTGCACAGGGCTTCTCTGTATAACAGTTCTGGCTGTTCTGGAACTCACTTTGTAGACCAAACTGGCCTCGAACTCACAGAGATCCTCCTGCCTCTGCTTCCCAAGTGCTGGGATAAAAGGCGTGCACCATCACCACCCAACAGGATTGTAGGTTTTAAGATGAGGCTTCTACACAGGACCTTGGAAAGGTAAGATGAGGAGACAGAAAGTTCAGGGTGTCACCGTGACAGAGAAGTAGCTTGGATTGTGTGAAAGGCTTGGCCCCTCATGTATGGCTTAGGAGAAGAAAGACAACGATGCCTTTACCTTTAGAAGCTGGCCTGCAGATAGAAGCCAGCAAGGAAACAGGGACTCCAATCCCATAAACACACGTCTGAAATCCATCAACAGACTGAAAAAACAGGTTCTCCCCTGGAGGCCACAGGAAGAAACAACCTCCCGACACCTGGATTTTTGTCAGGTGAAATTTTCACGGGCTTCTGACTTTCAAAAACATGATTGAGAAGTGTGTTCTATTTTAAACCATTGTTCATATGATGACTTGCAGTAGAAAATGGGCCCACACACTAACAGGATTCTTCTCTAGCTGCCTACCCTTCTGTCCCAGAAACCAATGAGCCCTTTCCTTCACTCAGATGTGCTTTAGCTGATCTGTTGCTAAGAAACTAGCCAAGTTTGCTTCATCCCCTTCCAAACAGCACTCCCTAGTCTTCCAAACTTTACTCCCTTCTTGCATTTACACATTTCTCCTTGAGAGAAAATGAGATGACACGGATAACAAGGGTCGCGGCAAAAGCTAAAGGAAACAAAATACACAATGAGGGGATACCACGAGAAGGGAAAGATAGATGCATATTTGGAGTGTGGGAGAAGTGTACTAGGATGGAGGAGTGGGTGTGGCGGTGCCATGACAACCCTGGCATTGAGAGAAAAGCCTGTGTATGCGCATGGGGGCCTTGTGGAAGATGACAGGGTGGAGAGAATCCTTAGCTCTTCCTGTGTCAACACCATGTCACAGCGATCGTTCTCGTAACAGGAAGATTAGCAGTGGGCCCAGCTCAGAGCAGGACGCCTGCTACTGATTGGGCTCATGGAGTGCCAGCTCTGAGGACCTCCACCCCTCGACTCAACGAGCCCAAAGCAAGACGGCAGGGGGACACTCAGCTAGACAATGATGGCCCAGACAAGGACAGGAACAGCGTTCCCACAGCCTTCTTAAACATCACCAGGTAGGAAGAGGAACGCGGCGGAGCAGACACACTGAACAATCTCCTTATGTAGCTGCTTATTGTTAGGGTTTGGCATGCTGCCAAGTATTCATATTTCTTCGCTGTCAGCAGTTTAGTCTGGGACAATAGGGAAAGCAGTTCTTTTAGCCGCTCCTAAACTTTTGGCACAGAGAAGAATAGCTTTTGAAGTTGAACTTGAATGGTCTCCTTACCTTATTTGCCCTGACCCTGAGCTGCACTGGGTTAGCTAGCGAGGAATCTAGAACACGGGCATGGAAACTCTGTGTTTACGAGATGAGAGCGGAGCGTCCAGTCTCCTTGTGTCATGGCCTGGAGTGGTGATTTAGTCGGGTGTGGGAGCGGAGGGCTCTGTCAACGTGAGAACCACCTTCTCAATTTGGGAATTTTAACCAAACTCGCAAACCCCAGTCTCAGCCTTGAGAGTTTATTTGCTCTTGGAAAAATGTCTGGATCTTTTTTTTTCCTGTAAGAAGGGAAGAAAAAGCTAAGCATAGAGATGACAGGTTTACTTGGATATGAATTCGCTGTTGGAATTTTTTTTTCTGAGTTTAGTGCCAAAAAGTTCTGCAATTTGCTGAATAAATGTTCCTGAAATTAGACAGGGGGAGATAATTGAAAGCAAACTGCTTGGGTTATTTAGCAGTGGTGGTACTGCCCTTCTGGAAACATGGGTCCCTCCCTTCTGGGCCAAAGTTCCTGGCAAGTTGATGATTCTGAGCACAGCTGTGCAAATCTCTCGTTCCCAGTGTTGCTGAGGTGTCTTCACGTCTAGGCAGTCATGGGGTTTCCTTCTATTTGTGGTAAAATGGGCAAGGATTTATGTTGATGGTATCATTCAGTGCTTTGTCTGTGACTCTCAAAAAACCTATACAGAACTGAAGAGTTACATGGCCCCAAAGAGAGGCATGCATAGCTAGCAAAAACAACCAAAACCATGTCTGTGTCACGGTGAGCTTTGCATCTTGGAACGAGCTCTCCAGAGGCTGGAGAAGTGTCTCAGTTGTTAAGGGCACTTACTGCTCTTGCAGAGGACACTGTTCCTGTACCCAGCACCCATCTGGAGTTTACAATTGCCTGTAACCCAGTTCCAGAAAATGCAGTGGCTTCTTCTGTACTCCTGAGCTCCTGCATGTACACGATACACATAAACTTGGGCTCACATATTAACAATTTTATTATTAATATTAATAATTTATAAAATTAACTAATAAAATAATATTATTATAATAAAAATCATTAAACAGTAATAATGATAATAATCATTAATAGTACTAATAGAAATAATAATTTTCTAAAAGAAGAAAAAATAAATGAGCTCTCTGGAGTTTCCTTTTCTGGCCTTTGTGCATTCTGATCCATGGCTGTCTTACCATCTGGCTTCTTCCTAGTTTTGATTGGTATCAACATCTTGCAGGTGTTATCTAGACACCAAGAAAAGGCCATGAAATTATAATTTCATCACAGAAAATGGCTTCTCTATAAAGCCTTTACAGAACATGGCTCTCTCAACCAATAGGCACAACTCTAATTCTTGACTCTACTTGTTCATTTGCATAAAGGTGGGCTAAACTGGGACTTTATACCATCATTAATTAACACTGAAATCCTTGCTTGATAGCCACATAACACCAGCTCTAATTAAAGGCCCTGGGATAAATGGTAACCAGTCACAGGAAGAGCATAGGGAAGGTGACCTCCCTTGGGAGCCAGCTTCTTCCTCGTGGTCTACCCATATCGGAGCCTCTGAGTTTAAAAGACCGCTCTCTGGACTATGGTACCAGGCTTTCCTCCACAGCATCTTATGGTATAGTCAGTTAATGATTCCGCATTGCTGTAGGGGCTAGAACAGGATCCATACTGATCTCCAAGGAAGGGGAGGCTTCTGATCATGTATTGTGAGCAAGAAACACCGTGGGGAAGTTCCAGCCACTGACAGCAGGCTGGCTGTGAAGAGGCAGCAGCCCCAGCGGATAATCTTCCCTCAGATGCTCCTGACTGACGTGGTAATGGTGGCTGAGAGTGGAATAAGCCAGTCGATGAATTTCTTCTTTGAACTTCTCAGGGAAGTGGTTCTGAGACTTTGAAAATCTTCAAAGACCTCAGCCCATGAAATCAATAGTTGATTTTTTTCCCTCCTCTGTTGCCAGAATTAACTTATGGATTCATCTTGGAGAGGAGTAGGAAAATTTTCCTAACAAAGACCACAGTGCAAGGTGCATGAGACAGGAAAGCCAGAGTGCCGGACCAATGAGGATCAGCCTTGCTTATGTCTGTGGAATCCGGGGCAGCAGGAGGGGGGGCAGAGTGGGTTTTGGGGGTTGGGACAGAGAAGGAAAGAAAAGGACTGGATAAAAGACTGTCGCGTGGAAGTTAGAAGCAATAACTGAACTGTTTCATCTCTGTGCATGTCCTGAATGCTAGTTTTGAAGCCACAGCGGCGATACTACAGGCATAATACTTGGTCCGTCTTTAGTGGGTATCAGATATTATGAGTTTGCATAGAGTATCGTGACTTAAAACCCTCACTGTACATTCTGTGTGGTTTGGTCAATAGCCCCCTCTCCTTTTAAGAAGAGAACATAGACTTGGAGAAGTCAGCTAACTTGCTCAAGAAACCCCATTTCACGACCTTAAGAATTGGGAGGAAAATTTGGGTCTCCCTAACTCTAACATCTCCCTTTGAATGACCTTTTGTCCCCTTGATCTCTTGTTTTTGTTTGTGAGACCCAAAGAAGAACCTGATGGACCCAGATTCTGGAAGAGTCTAACACACTTGGGGGGAATTCTTATGCTTCTGGTTTTCAGAGTCCTCAGTTTTATATCGCAAAGTGATCATAGGCTGCTTCCAGCTGTCAGGCACTAGGGATGAGGCCGTTCCATTCAGTCTTCTGCTAGGGCTGGGAGACTCTGCTGAGCTCTGCTCAATGAGAGGTTTGAATGCTTCTCTCTCTGTTATGATGGTTCCTTCATCCATCTGCTCCCACTGGCACTTGAATTGCTAACAGGAAACCCAAAGGGAAACCTTGCTTCCAGACAGAGGAAATGCATGGTCCTTGAGTCAGTGGAGTACTGAGAACAGGAACAAGATATAGCCAAGATGGGACCATGTTTGCCTCGGAATCGCCGAGCCCAAGGCCTCCTGTCTTTGTGAGTGGATTATGAATTGTTAGCCTCTTGCGTGATGCCAGCTAAACCTGCGACAATACAGGGTAAACAGTTGACTAAGACACATTTGAGATGAGAAGAGTCAGCTCCCAGACAGCACCCAGCTGTGGCTATGATTTCTGAAGGCAAAGAAGTCACTGATTTTGATATTGGACCCCTGAATGCTCACATCTCATCTCCCCACTCATTGTAGGAAGAGCTGCATGACAGACTCTGACCACTGTGCTTTGGCAGCGTGTTGCAGCAAGATCTTATTGGATCTTGTAACTGCTATAGAACTGTTCACAAGGCAGTCTGTTGCTAGGAGTGAGTGGGCAGTGTGGCCTGTTCCCTTTGGGTTGCTGATAAGGATGCCAAGCAGACAAGAAACCCGAAGACTCTAGGTCATCTTTTGACTGAGGTGTCAGGAGTGACAGATTGCCCCTGCTTTTCCCTGGAAGAGACTGGACTGAATATTTCTTTCTCTCTTTTCTCTTTCTCTCTTCCCTCTTTCTTTCTTCCTTTCTTCCGTCATTTCTCTCTTCTTCTCTTTCTTCCTTCCTTCCTCCCACTCCATTCCCTTCTTATTTCTCTTTCTTGTTTTTATTCTTTTCTTTTTTGTGGTGCTGGGAATCGAACCGTCAACGAACTTCTACGTTCTACTACCCCCTCTTATTACATTCTTTTTTACTTGAATTAAAAAAATCAAGGGATCCCAAGTAGCTTTTTGTTCTGAATATCTCTGTCTGGTTAAGGCTGTGCACCCCATTTCTTCATCCCCATCACTCTACTACTTGTTTGAACCCTTCTATCCCCAATATTCTTCTCTTACTTTCCTTTCAATTATATTTGACTATACCTCTTCTCTAAATGCATCTTTCCTGTCAATGGCCTGTTTCTAGTTTTCTGCTTTTCACATGTACTACATGTTAAATATACAGAAGATTTAAATCTAGGACCTTCATATAAGAGGGAACATCTGACATTTGTCTTTTGGGGTCTGGGTGACCTCACTCAATACAATTCTTTTAGCTTTATATTTTACCTGAACGTTTCATGATTTCACTTTTCTTTATAGCTGAGTAAAATTCCATGTGTTTATGTACCGCATCTTTATTATCCAGTCATCCGTTGATGGACATCTTTATCAGTCCCATTTCTGAGCTATTGCATATACAGCAAGAATGAGCATGCATGTGCAAGCGTGTCTTTAGTAAGATAGAGAGTCCTTTGGGTATATGCCCAAAGATGATATAATTGGGTCACATGACCTTTCTAGTCCTAAGGTTCCCCCCCCCCCCCCGGGTTTTCCAGACAAGGTTTTTCTCTATATCTTTGGAACCTGTCCTGGAACTTGCTCTGTAGACCAGTCTGGCCTAGAACTCACAGAGATCCACCTGACTCTGCCTCCCAAGTGGTAGGATTAAAGGTATACACCACCACTGCCCAGTTATTCCTAAATTTTTGGAATTTAGAAGCCTGAAGACTGATTTTCCCAGTGGCTGCCCTAGTTTGTACCTCAACCAACAGGCCATAGGGGTTCCCTTTCATCACCTTATCTACGCTGACAATTGTACTCTTCATGATAGCTGTTCTGAGTGGGGAGAGATGGCAGCTTTCTTCAGCATTACTTTGGTCACTAAGGGCATTGAATAGTTTTTGAAGTGTTCACTGGCCGTTTGTATTTCTTGTTTTGTGAACACCCTCTTTAGTTCCACAATCCATTTTTAAAACTGGATTGTCTGAGTTTTTTTATGTTTAGCTTTCTTTTTAGTTCTTAGTGTATTCTGGACGAATCTTCTGTCAGATGTATAGCTGGCAAAGATTTTTTTTCTCATTCTGTGAGCTTTTCCTTTACTTAATTGACTCTTTTATTTTCTGTACATAGAAGCTTTTTAGTTTTGTGAGATTCTGTTGGTTCGTCGCTGGTCTTATTTCTCCAGTTATTGAGTCCTATTTAGAAATCTTCACCCATAAATCTAAGTTTAAGCATGTCCTCTATGTTATTTTTAGAATTTTTTAAGTACTGGGTCTTATGTTGGGGTCCACGATCCATTTGGAGCTGAGTTCTGTGTAAAATTAGAGATGAGGATTCAGTATCATTTTCCTACATGTTGAAATCCAGGTTTCTCAGCTTCACAAGTTGAAGATCTGACTTTTATTCCATGTGTATTTTGACATCTTCATCAAAGACTGGGTATTTGTAGTTATACAGGGTGATATCTAGTTCCTCTAATCTATTCCACTGATCTAATGCCTGTTTGAGGTTAGTATTTTTTATGCACTTGCCTTTTGATTATGACTTGTTACTTCATGTCACTTGTGGAGTTTTCCAGATGTGGACTAATCAATCTGTCCACAAATTTTACACATTCTGTGTTTGGAACATTTCAAATGTTGTATTTTCAGGGTAGGGATGTTCAATCTGCAGAACAGAAAAGGAGCATGGAACAAGTTTTAATATAGGCTAAGACTACAGAGCAGGCTCTGTGGCTTCTGTGTCAAGGGTGCAATAAACACATTGGAGCTCTGTGGGTATCCTAGCATCTGACTGAGGTAGACCCCACAAGATGGAATTAAAATCCCATGAGCGTGAGCAGTGAGAACAGAGATGAGAGAGTGGAGAGAGAGGTTGTCATACACGAGACTGAGAAGCCATTGATGATTGGTGTATCCCATCAGACCAAGGTTGTGTGGTGAAGGAAACTGCTCGCTTCATGGCAACCAGGCAGCAGAAAAGAGAAAGATCCGGTTCCCGTTTTCCACTTTAAGGTTATATCCCAATGTCCTACCTCCACCCCCCTAAGCTCCACCTCCTGGTGGTTTCACTGCTTGTCCGCAGCGTCCACAACTGGGCACCAAGCCTTTGACATTTGGGCCTTTGGGGGCTCATTTAACCAAACCACAGAATCTACAATTTTGTATCAAAAGTAACATACCCTGTTCCCTTTCTGTCTTTTATGAAACTTGACAGTTTGATAGGAAACCCTTTTAAAAGATGTTCCAGAATCTCCTAGCCTTTCATATATGGAATTTGGTTCATGATTTGATCACATATTAGAACTTTTCTATGGTTCCTAGAGATTCCCAGGGCTTAGGTGAGCTGGGGCCACCCTCCTAGTCACTTCTCTGCTTATACAGAGCTGACCTTGCTCTGTCTGATGCCTTCTGTCATGCTTGCCTTCAACATCACACACCTTACCGGCTTTATCTGTCTTCCCACACAGCTTCCTATAGCTCAGCTTTCAGCTTTCTTATCATCTTGCAGCGACACTGTGAGACACCCTACGTTGAGTGCAAGACATTAGGAGAACTCCGTTCTCATAGACCAATTAATCACCACTGCAGACCTGGGGACATGTTGTGCTACTTCCGACAGAGAGCACAGGGCTTCGGTGTGCAGTTATCAGTCTCTACATACTTACAGACTTGAAAGTGGAGCCAGGATTGGAACCCACAATCTAGTCCCAGCCCTGCTTCCTTGGCAGCAAGAAGTACTGCATGCTGGGTCAGGGTTGAGCAAGGAGATTCACCGTGACAAAACAAGATGGGCGCTTTTGTCTACACTGCCACCAGTACTTCTTACCTAGTAGAGAGAACGGTGAGAAACAGTACCCAAGAAGCCACAAAAACCTGCAGAATAGTTTGCAGCAAGCAAGGAAACTAGAGATGTGCTGAGCTCAGGCCAAGCCTTCCATTTCCACACACTTGCTTCGTGGCCTGAGAATCAGTTCTTGGTGCTTCTAGGAGAAGATGCATTCTGTCCTACAATGAATAACGGTGGTAGTAGTTAGCAGTGCAATTAATAATAAATAATCAATAACAATGACAGCTACCTGCATGTCAAATGCTACTCTTAGCTTTTTATGCATATTTAGCTCCCCAGGCTTCACATCTACCAAGAGAACCTGCAGATTTTCCTCCCTATGGGTTGAGGAAACTAAGGCCAATGGGATCAGGGAGAATTTCTGAGCGCTCATGCCTAGAAAGTTGCAGAGCCATGACCCAAGCTCTGGTGGTCTTGCTGTGGTGCTTGGGACATCCTATGTCCCCACAGGGCAACTTCCTCCCTTTCCAGGCACCCCATACACCATACACGTTGGGGCTCTGTGTGGCCTTCACCCACCTCCTGCCCTTACTCTCTCCTTCTTTCTCTCCTGTCTTGCTCTATGATCCCTCCTCAACCTTACTCTCTTCCTTCAGTCCGCAGGTATCCCCTGTTGCTTAAAGGCTGGCTCCAGGTACTGCGACCCTCCCCGGACTTCCTCCAGCACATGCGCACTCTCCGGGTATCTGCAGCTGCTCCCAAGCACAACATATGGGCTGCAGCAAGGCCAGAGTCGCCACCTTGCTATCAATTAAGCCCGTGTATCATAATTGTACATTTCTTCTCCACTGAAAAGCGGAATGATGAAGCTAATAGAGTTCATGCTGGGAACAGATGTTCTTCCGTCGGCCCAGATGCTCCGCGTGGCACTGAGCTGCTGGTGCTCATCACCAGTGAGATTCTTTTGTACTTTGATCTGAAGTGTTTCTGGTTGAAGGGTTCTTGGGAGGGCTGAAAAATCATGCTGTCCTTCCATCGAGAACTGGGCGCCAGTCTTGAGGGGGTGTGAAGTAGCCATCTTTTGCACTTTGCTATCCATCTGCTTTAGCGGGACACAATCCTGTCTTGGTTTGCATTTTATAATTAAGCATTCAGATGCTTGCTTCTCTGGTTGTTTCCCTCTCCAGTTAATCTGGCAGCGAACAGTTCTGTTTTCCACTTTATTTTCTCATCTGTCTCCACTTGGAATCCATGGGAGCCCTTCCCCCGTCTAGGAACTTTAAAGACTCTGAGTGTATCATTTATTCAATTAATATTCAGTGTGTGCCTTCTTTAATTTTTTTTTTAAAAAAAAATTAGCCATTTTGTTTTATGTGTGTGCATTATGTTTGGCCTGCATGTAAGTGCCATGTGTGTGCCTGGGGCCACACACCAGGTAGAGATCAGAAAACAGTCTCAGACTCCCTGGAACTGGAGTTATGGTGGCTGTGAGTCACCATGTGGGATCTGGCGATCCTACTTTGGTACTCTGCACGGGCAGCAAGTGCTCCAAAGGCTGAGCTAGCCCTCATCCATTTATCGTGTGCCTTCTGTGTGTAAAGATTTTCATTTTAATGGGACTCACGTTCAGGCCAAGGGAGACAGAAAAAAATTACTAAACAATCTTGCTACTGCTCGGGGGAGTATAATAAGGGGAGGCAGTGGACAAGATTCTAGGAGAGACAGAGGGACTAAGGGTATTACCTTGCATAAGGTAGTCAAGGTATGTCTTCCTGAAGGAACCTAAGCCGTGATGGGAGAAAAACATTCTAGAAAGAAGAACTAACAAGTGTACTGTCTGAGGCAGGGAGGTATTGGGAAGTTAGAGGCTCAAGACAAAGGCCTCCAAGTCTGGGTTTGCTCAGTTCAGGAAGGAAGACACAATGCGGTGTGGTCACAGAAACGGACAGGGGTCACATGCTGCAAGGGTCTCAGGGTTCCTTCTCCTCCTGGAAAAGCAAGTTAGTAAAGGAAAATCTGACTCCAAATATCCCCTGTGCTTTGTTCTTGAGCTAGGGATCCAATGGGTCCCACTAGTTTGTCGGATTTCCTTTTTCTTTGGCTATACTTTCTCCTAAGGTCTAAGATGGATTAGGACGCTTAGACTTCCACATATAGACTGTAAATGGTTTTCTGTGAATCCAGCCTGCAGACTCAGTGTGGGCTGAAATGAACCACAAACGTAGCTGGCATCTCAAGTCACCACGCAGAGAGGGGCATTAGTACCAGACTCTTCTTTCTTATCTTAGTGCTGTGTGGTCTGGAGAAAGAGCTGGTGTCACTCTGTCATTGTCTAATAACTAAAATCAATAGCAGATACTCTTGAACATTACTTAATCTTAGGTACTGTCCTAAGCCCTTATTTAAAAAAGATCTACTCTCATAACAAACCTTGAAGCCATCTTTCCCATTTACATGTGGAGAAATCAAGAATTAGAAAGTAACAGTATTGCCTCATGCAGGCGGATCTCTCTGAGTCTGAGACCAGCCTGGTCTACAGAGTGAATTCCAGGACAGCCAAGGTGGGTGCACAGAGAAACCCTGTCATAAACAAACAAACAACAAATGAAAACATAACATGACATACACAGCTAAAAGGTGGTAGATCTGTGATTGGAAGCCAGATCTTTCAGACTCCAAGGGCACCAGAGTTTTGATCATTTTTTGCTCAGTCTGTGCCTGTCAGCTATGCCTGAGGGCTTTTTACCTGGAAGGAACTTGTTCTGTGTTATTCCTCTGATGTAAAGAAAGCACAGTTACGACCAGGGACTAGTGGCTTGAGAAGGTTTATGATGATACTTATCTTTCAAGATAGACTGAGCAGGAGGCATGAAGCAGAAAAATGACTTAGAATAAAACCACAGAGCTGGAATATTTGCTTTATCATTTGACGAGTAGCAGGGCACTTCTTTATTTGTTAACCTGGAAACTATGGGCCATTATAACTCTTGTATAGCTTGTAATGAGGGTAAGGCAAGAGACAGTATGTATAGTATAGAGTGCCTCCTTTAGTGTATTCACCTAAAGATATTATTATTACCTGCTGTTCAAAGATGAAGTTCTACCAAAAGGAGCAACATGAGTTGGATTCTCTATTGAAGAAACACATCACCATACTAGGTAGGGACTCAATCATCAAAGGCTCTGTGTTCCACGGTTCTACCAGAACGGAAACCTGTACCAATAGGAAGTCATGTGAGTAGTTCGTTGGAGGGAGGAAGTTTATGGGGAACAGGAAGAGAGTAAGATGAGGATGCAGTTCAGGCAGTGAAGTGACAAAAAGTTCTAATAATTCCGGCTGTAGTGATGCTTGCACAACATTGCGAACCTACTAACCGTTGACTCGTATTTCAGTAATCTTGTTTGGAGAGTAACAGATTTCACTGTGGCCTTTTTCCACACACACTTGTTTGGGTCGACCCTCCTCTCGACTCTCACGTCTCTTCCCTACCTCTTGCTCACTCCTGCCCCTGGTGTCGAACACTCAGGATCATTGTGTGCTAATCCCAGATGCACACCAGCGTGTCTCCTTCCATCTCCCATGTGTGCTGCTGCTCCCAAGTCGTAGACTTTGAAGGTGAGCGAACCATTGGGTGCTGGGGTTTTGTCTCACTAGAGCTTTTGTTGAAAGCGAGTTTCTGGTACATGCTGTGAGAAAAGAGCGAACACCGCTCAGTCTGTCAAGTTAAACTGCGCGTGTCTCCAAACAACACGTACTCCTTGCTCTGTGAAAATACTCAGAAGAAAGTACTGATTTTGTAATTGTTGTTGTTAAAAATCTAAAGGCAAAGCAAACCCGGTAAGAAAAGTGAGACAGACAAAAAAAGCAGAAATTCAGGAACAAGGTTGCCTGCAAGTCTATCCAGCTCTGCCTCACGTTGGCAAAGCATAGCTGTCTGTGGTCTGAATGAAGGATCTACTACAAGTAGCTCATACACACCTGTGGCTACTCCACGAGGAAGGGACTTGACCTTGCTCTGTGGGCCCCAGGTGTTTGAACGTTTATGAACTGAGGCACAAAGAGACAATGTGATTAAGTGGCTTCTGTGAAGTAAGCCATGGTGTCCATGACTCAATTTTCTGATCTAGTCAATAGCTCCAAGCATGGAATTCCCAGTGCGGAAGAGCCATCAAATTACGAGAGTATAAGAAGATGGAGATCTTATGGGCTCATAGATATGATATGCTAACACTGTATAGAAAGGCCTGTCTAGTGTTAAGGACCTTCAGGAACGACTGTTAGGGGCGTTGCTGCTGACTGAACCTGACTATAAAAGATGTGTCTGTGACTCTTACATAGTCAGTGTGCTCAGCAGAAAAAGAAAGGAGGAGTTTTTTTCGGGTATGATGGTAGTTTTACAATCCTTGGTAGGTACCCTGTAGTTTATAGAGAGCTCCTATAGCAGTAGCTGGCTTCAATTTTTTAAACAGCACCTAGCACACTTAGAACTAGTGAGCAATTTAAAGGCCACATAGCCAAGGCAGAGGGCTAGCCCTAAGATAGTCTCTTCTCCTCCCAGGTGCATGAGCTCAGGTTTCCAGGCTTCTGTTCCTCAGCTTAATAGTTCACTTTTCAAGAGATATGGGCTTGTTAGCTGAAGAGAGCATTGCTGCAGAAGACACACACGGCAATTGTAGGTGATGTCAGTCAGGATTTCAGATGTTTGAACTCTTTGCTGGCACCACATGGTGGTTTGTAGCCACTAGATAAGGAGGCTGGTCCTCACTGTGTGTCAGGGGGAAGCATAGCGCCGTGGAGGGACTTAGGCGTAGCGTCAGGCGCTAGAGCATAGAAGATACATCAACCATTGTATTGAAAGGATACAGTTCCTTCAGGTTCAATGGCCAAAGACCATGTCCAAGAAGCAAGAATTCAGAAACTGGAGACCATTCACAAGAGTCAGATCAGTGATTCTCAACCTGTGGGTTCCGACCGCCCCTGGAAATGAATGGCCCTTTCATAGGAGTCACACATCAGACATCCTGCATTTACATGGCAATTCATAACAATAGCAAAAATTACAGATATGAGGTAGCAATGGAAATAATTTTTTGGTTGAGGGTCAGCACAACATGAGGAACTGTATTAAAGGGTTGCAGCATGAGGAAGGCTGAGAACCACTGCTCTGGGTGCTTAGATAAAACTTAGAAAGCAAAGCCAGGAACCCCACTGGTGACTCACTATCACTGAGCAGTCTGAAGAGCAGTGGTTAAAAGATCTCCTTGTGTCAGACCAGGTAACGAAAATGACCGAGAGGGTGTAAACACGTGTAAAATCAAGCTGTAAGTACCTGCAAAACAGTGACCTGTTTACTTTTGTTTTTAAGTAGGGTTTCCCATATAAACTAGACTGCCCTTGAAACTACCACCCCGTTGTTGGGATCATGGTGTAAACTACCATACCTAGCTTCTGGGTGGCTCCTTAAACCATGCGCTGTGCCCTGTTCTTTGTCTCTGCAGATCCAAGGATGCTTCAGGCAGGCTCAGATATCCATGTACAGTCACGAATAGTCTGTAGGATCTTATTTAGAATAACCCTAACTGGAGAGTCATAAACTATATCAGATCGAGGTTCTTCTTTTATAGTTTGCTTGCTGTCCCAGACCTGGGTAGTGACTACTGGGTTATGTTTTCTGATTAATCCAATCATGCATCAGAAACTGGGGAAAGTTGGAATGGCTAGTTTAACATCCATTTTGGGTAGTCATCTCTTGATACAGCGGTGGCAATGATTGCTCATTCATGCATGCCCTGTTTGCTATACTCCTCAATTTCCATCTACACCTCTATTATGATCATGGAGTCTCTACACTGTTCATTCCATGTTTTCTGAAAGCCCTGGTGGTGCGGGGGGACTAAGTGAAATATGACATGTGAACTACCACTGGAGCCCATGGATGGTGTGGTGGTGCTGGGCATGGCCAGGGTAGGCAAGCTTCTCGAGTTGGTATTTCCCAACTTTGGCTGCACATCAGCATCACTGGGAGTTTTTTTTTTTTAAATTCTATATGTTCAGGGCATAGAATTAGGATTTCATTATCTGGGATGGGACTCTTTGGCATTGGGAAACCTGCCTGCATCTCTATGCAGCAGCACCAGCTCTGAACACAGAACATGCATGTTGTATTGCACATGCCGCCATGACTGAAACAGCTCTGCTCAGCTTTGAGACTATCGTACATTATGAATAATGGTGTTTTTACTATATATGCTAAGTTTTATGACCTTATAGAAACATAATGGTGTCATTAAAAAACCAAAGACTTTTGTAATTTCACACCCCCATTCCTCAGCATTTAAGTATTAAGTTAGTCTATTGGGGAGGGTGTATTATGTTTAAATGTTTGATTTTAAAAATTACTGTTTGAGTTGTTGTATTGGTCAGGGAACAGAATTTATAGAGTGGATCTATCTATTATGTCTATCTATCTATCTATCTATCTATCTATCTATCTATCTATCTCCCTCCCTTCCTCCCTCCCTCTCTAAGTACCTATGGAATTTATTAGAATGGCTTAGAGGCTGTGGTCCTGCTAGTCCAACAATGACTATAGACCAACAGAGGGCCCAAGAATCCAGTTGTTGTTCAGAATTTGAGGCTGGATGTCTCAGATGGATTTTGGTAGATGCTGAAATCCTGAAGAAGTCGGTTGTGATGTCAGTGAAGGAATGGACTTGCTAGTGAGGGCAAAAGCAAGCAGGCAAAAAGAGAAAAATCTTGTTTCTTCCTTGTCTTTATAGAGGCTGCCAGCAGAAGTTGTGGCCCAGATTAAAGGTGGATCTTCCTACCTCGAAGATCAGGATTAGAAGTAGGTCTTCCCACTAGAAATGATTTAATTAAGAAAAAAAAAATCTCTCAAGTGTGCCCAGCCATTTGGGATTTAGTTAATTCCCGATGTAGTTAAGTTGACAAACAAGAATAGTTAAAGTTACTGGTTTGAGTTTTATTTTTTAAAAAAATTATATTAATTTTGGCCTTGGATGAAGATGGAATTTCCAATAATTTCTGAGGTGGCCCCCAAAATATGCCTGTCATTTTATACTATGCATTTTGTGGCACACACCTTTAATCACAGCACTTGGGAGGCACAGGCAGGTAGATCTCTGAGTTTGAGGCCAGCCTGGTCTACAGACTAAGGTCCAGGACAGTCAGGGCTACACAGAGAAACCATGTGTTGGAAAAACAAAAAATAAAAAAAATCAACAAACAAACAAAAAATCCACCACCACCGCCACTACCACCACCAACAAAATCCCCAAAATAAGGATCAATTCTGAAAACCACTGATGATTCTTTAAATACTCCTGTAGTATACAATAGTCAGCCAAGGTTTGTTTTTCTAAAGATTTTAAAAATTTTATGTGTATGATTGAATGTGTGTGTATAACCTATGCATGCAAGTGCCAAAAGAAGTCAAAAAGGGGAGGCCGAGCCCCTATTTGTAGGGAACAGAACCTGGATCCTCTGCAAGAGTAACAAGTGCTCTTAGCCTGCAATCCACCTCTCCAGCCCAAGATTCCATTCTTTGAGTCAAAATAAATAAGCCCATTTGCTGCAGTAGTGTGCACATGTAAATGGTAAAATTGTATATACTGAGGAATTGTTTGAAAATAATTTTATTAATTATCAACAAATGTTTTACTTATTTATATACATATTTATCCCAAATCACAAAAAAATAATTTCTCAGGCAAAATGGGAAAATTTTAAGAAATCATCTTATTTTAAAGCAGTTTTACTAAATGAGACCTGGGTCTTTAGTGCGGCACGTTTTGTGTGGCCCCCTTTAAACAACCACTAGTCACACTAAGGTAGGCTGGAGACTGTCACATATGGAGGACAAATGCTGGGGACAGAAGGTTCTTGGCTTAGGCAGGCTATCTCTGCAAGCGGTCATCATGAAACTAGGTGAGAAAGATGAAAAAGAAAAATCAAGTTTGGACCACACAATCCCAGACCGGGGACAGCAGAGACTGAGACCATCCAGGACATGAATCAAGATTTCAGCACCAATAAGGCAGACTGCCAGGGTCAGCACACCCCAGGCTTGTGAGCCAGCGCAGAGACAAGCAAAGCTTGATTGTCAGTCCTGACAGATATGCTCTATATGCCCCGTGCCCTGGCTAGGTGCCGCTGAATTCACCTGGGGTGTTGACAGTCGGTGAACACAGTGTTTACCGTCTAGGAGGTGAAGGATAATGCAGAAGGCAGGGGCCACACAGTAAAAAGTGCAGAGAGAAACAAGACAATCTGTATATTATTCTATCAAACGGGCCAAGTACTTTGGGTTGCAAGGATACATCTTGAAGCTATGGGAATTGAATGACACATATTCGCAAGGAGCCCAACTTCGCTGACTTTGCTATCCCCCACAGTGCTTTGGGGGCTCTTGGTGAAATGCTGATTCTATTCCAGTGGGTCTGAAGGGAGGGCTGTGGCTCTGCTGTCCTCTCTTCTCTAAGGGAATCTGAGCTGAGGAGTACTTTTGTGTAGCAAGGACTCAGGGACAAGGATGCCACTTTCTTCTTTCCTTTTTTCCGCCTTTTTTCTTCCTTCCTTCCTTTATTTTTTTTTTCTTTTTGAGACAGAGTTTCTCTGTGCAGCCTTGGCTTCCCTGGAACTCACTCTGTAGATAAGGCTAGACTTGAATTCAGAAATCTGAGTGCTGGGATTAAAGGTATACACACCACCAGCACCCACCAACCGCATTCTTTAAATAATTGAGGACCTTGGAGAACCCTGTCCAGTTGTCTGATTCTTTCCCTTTCCTAAGCTAATTTGAGGGGGCTTATTATATTTGCAGAATGGTTTGATGCCCTTCAGAAAAGTAACTCTCCAAAGACATAAAGGTCATGTCACTTCACACTGCCTCAGCTCTCCCCACGTCCTGCTCTAGAGAAAGGAATGATATTCTGAAGACTGAAGAGAGGCTTGCGTTGACCTAGTGAAGCAAGAAGTACAAATAAGTAACCTGTTACCTGGGAACAGAACAGCAATTCTTTCATAAATGAATGTCAATGAGGTGTAATTTTCTGCTGTAGCAGAATTTCTACACCTGACAGTATTCTTAATATACTTTAATTAAGAGGTTAATCTGTTGGAGAAATTGCTTTTCTCTGAAGCCACCTGAAATCAATTTAAACTCAATTACAAGTGGTTAGCTATTGTTTATGTGGTTAAAGATTAGAGAATACATTTTTGCTTGTCGGGAGCCGTCAGAGCAAATTTTGAATGTCACGATCAGAGGAGAGCCGAATAGTTGAGTGCTCCTTAATAGGCATGGAGAAACCATTAGAAAATGTGATCAGTCAGACTTGATGACTTGACCTTGGGACTCTGCTAGAAAAGGGTCTAATCATGTCTGTCCCCTAAGTGCCACCAGGATTGCGCTGCCAAAATTAATTGATCATTACGTGCTTTCTGAGAGTCTAATATACCCTATTTGATGGAATATAAATTGCAAAAATAATCTGTAAATTATATAACAAGCTCCCGAATACATTTGCCCTCTGTCTCCTTAGCAGATATTAAATCTGACAGCCAGCCTCAAAGTGATCAAAATTGCTTAGCTCTTTCAACAGTTTGGAATGCTTGAGTTTCACAAAAGAAACTCAATGCATGCGCCCAGTATGTAAATTTGAATTTGACACCGTCAGTAACATGTTAACATCAGTTACCTCAGTAGCATGGCGAGATAGAAAAGGAGGTCTGGAGGGTCTGGAAATGTTCTCTAGGGACTTTGAGTGTGTCATTTTATTCAACAGTTTAGTAAGGTGCTCAGATGCTATGAAAAATGTGGATGCTTGTCAGAGATAAGGAAACTGTTTTGAATCCTGTGTGTTTCAGTACTGAGTGTGTGGAAGGATTACGTGCCTCTTGAACAGACCAGCCACTTAGCTGGTAGCATACTAATGCTACCCTGTTGCCTGGTCCAGCCATTCCCAACTATAGCGCACGCTGCTGGCTTTGGTAGGTTAAAGGTTACTAGTCACCCTGTCAAGTCTAATTACTGCCTCTGTTTGTGCACACTCCTCTGGGACCCTTCCGTTGGACATTATCACACACACATTTCATGACATTTGGTTAAAGCTGCCAGAAGACTCTCTCTAGAACTCTTCTCCGGGGAGGACAAGAAATTAAAAAGAAGTTCCCTTTGGGCTGACACATGTTGGAAATAAACCTTCCAGGATTTTTTTTTTTTTTCGACGAATGTTGAATGGGTAACGACTGAGGAGAAGTAGACCATCTGTTCTTGCCTAATTGGCATAATAAGGGAAGACCACATTTCTGGAGCCTCTAAAGAAGAATGTGGGATGAAGTGGGCTCAGGATGGTGTTTTGCAGGAGTCTGTTCCCTACATGCCAGAACAGAGTAAGGCTTTCCAGGAGAGACATTCAGGGAACTGGACCCTAGAAAGCTAAAATCTTGGAGCTGAATTAGGGGTGACACTTACTTATAAGGGCTATAGCTATTGTATAACTATATACATCAGTCACATCCAGAGCTCGGCTCTCTCCCTCACCAGCTGTGAGCTTTGAAGTGGATGTTTGGTCCTCTTACGATGTGTAATCTTCATTGTCAATTTGACTAGGTTTTGAATTACCATGGAAACAGACTTGTAGCTGTGTCTCTATGAATGTTTCCAGACAACTTTCACTAAGGGAGGGTGACCCAGCCGGCATGTGGACAGCACCGCTCCTTGCACTCTGAACCAACGCAGAAGAGAACATGAGTGAAGCGTCAGTGTGTCTCTGTCCTGGCTTCCAGAACATTCAGGCCGTGTGGCCAGACACATCACACTTCTGTAGTCATGCTTTCTCTGAAAACCATGAGCCAGAGTAAACATGTCCTTTCTTAAGTTCCTTTTGCCAGGCATTTCGTTCCAGCAATAAGAAAAGTGACAAATATACTCAAGATCTCAGTTCTCGCGACCGTAAAATAGAGATGACAAAGAGGATTGCAAAAAGAAATATGCCTAGCATCTATGGCAGAGTGCTAAGTATTTACAGATTCTCTGCCAGTTTCTTACCCCTGGGTCAGGATACCAGAGCCAGAGAACCCAAGCACCAGGCATGAAGCACATGCTTGTAGTCCCAGCTCTCAGGGAAATAAGGTCATCTTGAGCTACATAGGGAGATCTTTTCTTAAACCAACTGACTAACTAATCAACCAATCAGCCAACTGACCAACCAACTAATCAACTAACAAACCAACCAACAAGCCAACCAACCAAACAAACAAATAAATAAACAACACAATGTAAGGAGCGGGCGACTTTAGAAGTTTTGCTCTCTCAGTGCATATGGGATAGTGCCACCAACATTCAGGGATGGTATTCCCACTTATCTTCTCCTCTCTGGAAATATCCTCACAGAGATACCCAGATGTGTGATATTTATCTTCTAAGTGCTTCTCAAACTAATCAAGTAGACCATCAACACTGGCCATCACACTAGCTCAGACGTTTCTGAAAAATTCCCTGTCTCTGAAAATGGTCTGTCAGTTACGCTAGGCCTTAGCCAAAGTTGGTTGCTTCAACATCGCAAATGCGACTTTGGGTGATTTCTCAGGTAGCTAATTGTCTCCATCATATACTGCTTGCTTTGGAAGCTGCTTGATTGCACTTCCTGCCTGCTCAAGTAATATCTCCCTTCTCAGGCCTTCGATGGGGTTGAAGATTAGATAATTGTAGTTACCTTCCTCTTATGATATAGCCAAGCTTATTTCTGATGCAAGATTTAGGCTCTCTGGAATAGAATGT